>NW_009953497.1:1912673-1915570 GCF_000747805.2 Chaetura pelagica
AAGTATGGGTATGCCCATAGCAACCAGAGCCCCCAGTTGGGATCTAAGCTGTACAGAAGCAGGTTTTGGAATTACAAGAATTCTAGTTCTCTGGGATTATCTGTTCTCAGCAGTCCTTATTATTGAAGAGACTAAAGCTGGGTGAAAGAAAACAAGTTTAGGACAGTAAGGACACAAAGAGAGGTTGAGTGAATTTTCTGGCATTGGTCTGTAACACCAAAGGGACTTTGAGTCCCCCACCCAGCACATTTTTGTAGGCTGATAAATCAGGAGCTACATCCATCTGAGACAAATAGACAAGAAATACCACAAGTCAGTGGGACCTGATGGCACTGCTTCCAATCTAATGTGAAAAAGCAGGACTGCTGGCTAAGATTTCAAAATTATTGCTACAGCTACTATGTCACAGGACTCAGACTGCCAGCACAGCTCCAAGAAAGGGTTCTGTAAGGAACTGGGGAACTACAGACCAGCAAGTCTGACCTTGATCTCTGAGAAGGTAACAGTCTGTAATAAAGAAAGTGGATAAACAGAGTCTTGTGAAAGTTAACAGGACTTCTGTAAACAGTAAATCCTTCCTCACTGACCTGCTGGAACTCTGAGGTTACCATTAAGAATACAGGTAGAGTGAATCCAGGAGATTTCATATTTTCAAACAGCACTTGACAAGAATCCATAGCAAAGGTTGTTAGTGAAACAAAGTTTATTTGGGATTGCTGGAAAAGTCCTTCTAGGGCCTTTAAAGATGTAAAGCTTTGCTAATGGATGCACAGACCAACATCTGATAGAGACTAGGCTGGAGGCACCACCAAGATGCACCCTGCAAACCTTCTGTGACACAACGTGCTTTACAGGCACTTAGGGAAAAGAGCTGAAGTCAGAATAATTTCCAGTCATGCTTTGCTTTTTTTTTTCCTGGTAGAAACCTAGTGCTCTTGAAGAAATTCACACTCTAACAGAACAAGTACTGGATTTGTTAAACTTTCAGGACTGTGGCAAAGCCTACATGTAATATGTATAGAAAAAAAAGATGGTATGTTAAAAAAAAAGAAAAAGTCTCTGCACTGCAACTGTCTCTGTTGAGTCCCCTCAAACAGGTGCCAGACACACTGTTACCCCTGCTAAACCAGAGCCTGCATCAGTAACTTGGGGATGAAATTACATAGTGAAAGGAAAACAAATTAGCCTGTTTATTACTTATCATCTGCACCTGCCATTGACTTACTGGTGGATGTTGCACAACCTAGAGGTAGATGCCTTTTTTTGTCTGTCAAGCAAAACCATCACATTTTTGGAGCCAGTAAGAGCTCTCTCTTCCCTATCAGTATGGCACCTCACTTACCAAGGGGCCCTTTTCCAGCAGCCTTTGCTTTCATCTCCTCAAGTTTCTTTTGCTCCTCCTTCTGCTTTTGTTTAAATGCCAGGTCTGTCTAAAGAAAAGAACAACAGTGGTTGTTAACATCTTCTCCCCCCAAGTCAATTCAAAAGCAACTGCAAGACAACAAACATAACCTTCTAACAGGAATAAAAACATGACTGAACTGAAGCAAGACAACTGAATGCTAGTAAATATGCAAAACCTTTAAGAAGGCTTTTTTGCTGTGACTTACCTTTCATATGTTTGATCTTTCTGAAATTAAACAAGATCGTTTCCCGTGGCATAATCCCATCCTGCCCTCTGAATAATCCATGTTTGCACCAAACCCATTCATTAATATGCCACCAGTGACACTGGGAGGCTAGCAGACAAGTGCTAAAAATAATACTTGGATTATACACAATCCAAGAAAAAAAAAAAAGGTGGCTTTTACCTGAAAAAAGCATTAATTTAAAAAATCCTTCCTCCCATATGTCCCTATTTTTGCTGAGTTTAATACATTTGTATTAGTTCCAAGAAAACTAATGAAACCACTGGCAAAGTTTAAGGGCAACTGTTGAGCATCCCTGCTAGAAGAGGCCTCTACAACTCAAAAGAGAGTTCAGACATACACTGTCCCTTAGCTATGTGCTCTTCATAGACATCAAGGCTGAAAGGGACCAGTCTTCTTCCTTGGCACGTGGGATTTGGGGGTAATTAAACTGAGGACTTTGGCAACTGATACTTTATAGATTCTTCACCAATCCAGTCCATGGCTCAACTACCTTTATCACTGGAAAGAATCACAGAATGCCAGGTTGGAAAGGACCTCAAGAATCATCTGGTTCAACCTCTCCAGGTAACACTATAGTTTATATGAGGTGGCTCAGCACCCTGTCAAGCTGAGACTTAAAACTGTCCAATGTGGGGGAATCAACCACTTCCCTTGGGACACTATTCCGAAGTTTGATTGTCCTCATGGTGAAAAACGAAAATATTGCTCAGACTCCAACTGAAGACAGAAATCTTGCAAAACCCCACTCGATCTGCCCTTGCTGTCAGACACTGAATTGTTGGCAGCTGCTTTTGGAGTGTGGCATTCCAGCCAGCTGCAGGCTCACCTCCTTCCACCTTCCGAGGCCCTGCTCCTGCCCTGCCTTTGAGAAGGTGCCAGGAGCCAGCACCAGGAACCTCATCCCTGCCGGGTTTCTCCTCACACCCAGAGCCCTGCTCTGCCACGCAGCAGCACTGCTTTGCTCGTACTAAAATCCATGATAACTTGGACCCTTCTAAGCCCTTACCTGCTTGTACCATTTCTCTAACAACAAAACTTACTGAAAAAGCCATGATAGATTTTTTTTTCCTTTCCAAAGAGACACCAGATCTGCCTTTTCTCCAATTACCGCTGCACCATCCGCCCCTGCAGCCCCCAGCGCACACCCAGCCTCTCAGCCCGTACATTTAAGTCTCTCTAACAGGAGATTCACTAGTACCTAATTTATTTAAACCCCTTGCTCACCCCCGTTCCTTGCACCCCCCC
>NW_009953497.1:1916009-1928684 GCF_000747805.2 Chaetura pelagica
GGCTGCCGGGGGCGGGGAAGGGGCCTCCCCGGCAGGGAGCGGGTCGGTCGTAGGGGCAAAAAGAAACCCCAGACTTCTGTCCCCGTCGGGCGTGAGAAGGGCAGCTGTGAGCGCGCGGGGGGGTTGGAAACCCTGCTGATGCGTTTTGGCTGTGACTGAAGTGCTGCAAAGGAAGATGAGTCCCGCAGAAGCTGCTCTTACTTCCCAGCAGTGTCCAGGGTGTGTGGAGCAGCTGGGGCGTAAACCCTTTGGAAGCTTGTTTATGTCAATGACTGCAGGCAGAGGAAGCTCCTTTTCTGACAAAGAGAAGCAAAAGAGGAACAAGGGATGTCATCTCGGATTAAGTTTTCTGAACTGTTTCGGGTCCTGACAGCTCAGACTGAGATTGCTTTCTTTGCAGCTTGTTTGCAACGGGCTACATAGAAGTTCTTCTCAAAACCTCAGCTTTCTGGTTTTGCTATAACTGTCTCAATAGCCTGAGTATTTGGTAAAACTCTTCGTGTAGCAGTGCAATTAAAAGAGGGAAATCTTGCAGTCTGGAATGGACAGAGTTGAGCTGGGGTGTTAGTACCTGCCCTGCAATATAGGGTTGCAGTAATGGTAAGACCTGTGAGTGATGCTGGAAAGAGAGAGAAGGTACTTCATTTCCATGTTCTTGTGGGTTTGATCTGTCATATTATTGTATATAAATCAACTGGTCATATTTACACAGTGCTGCTCAGTGTTACTACTATTTGTTAGAAATATTTGACAGGGAATGAGCCTGTGGCATTCAGAATCAGTAGCCAGCTAAAAGCTGATTAAAAATTGTTTTCCAGTAGGAAAAATCTTTTCCTGTGGAGATACCTGTATTTGTGTATATATGATGTCATCAGCCACCAAAAATTAACATGGAAAACTTTTTAAATTACTTTTTGTAAACTGTGCAGCAGCTATAAAGCTTTTTCAATAATCCCTGTTTTCATATCCTGTTGGTCAAACCCAACAGTCATGCTCAAGCTTCATATAAAACCTTTTTTGGAAGTTTCCCTACTTACAGTTTTTAGAGGAAAGCAGAAAAATAAGATCCTGCTTACAAATCAATAGGCAATAAACCATAACTGGCAGTCTGGTTTTGCAGTGTAAGCAAGAATTTTAGGCTCCTTTTAAAATGCAGCCCCAGCTGTGTGTTCACTACCTGTATTTTTCTGATCTTATGGCTCTTCCTGAGGTTTTACATTTGTAGTAAACGAGTAGACAAGTACTCATGAGATTGCTTGTTCAGTTCAACACTTCTCTGGTTTCTCCCTGTCCCACATGTTTTTATTTCTGCATTCTTCAACATTTCATGTATTTCTGGAGTCTAAGACAAAGGGAATGATCAAGCCCCACATATCTTACCAAGATTCCCTCCCACCCCTTTCTGTCTTTTTTCCTTTTCTGTTCTTTTGCAGAGTTGTTAGTACTTGTGACATGATGTGCTGAACTGGAATGTGAAAGCACAAGGCAAAATTTTATCTGGCAATCACTTCTGTTCTGAAGGATGTAATTACTCTGAAGCTACCCCTGCTGGTACTGGATCTGCATTGTTCACACAGTGGGTGAATTAGTGATCAAGAAGCATGGTGGGAGCACTTACGAACAGCAGAAAAGCAGGAATCTGTGGCAGAACTGCCCTTTGCTGAAAGGTGTGGGAAGTTCTCCAGGTAAGTATGGTGTCAACTAGTGATGGTTTAGCCATTCTTGAATTTTATTTGGATTGGTGCACATGTAGGCTTAAGAGGCAGCAATCGGCCACACTTCAGTAACTTTTCTTCTTCTTCTTCTCCTTGTAGCACTTTCATTCAGTGATTAAATTGAAGACATGGGGCCAATGAAATATAAATCAAGTGTGTCCTCGGTGTCCTGTGGTCTGCAGTATCACCATTCATCAATAAAGTGGAGTCCAAAAATGAATTTACACATAGTGAGGACTTACTGCTCCTCAGCACCCAAGAGGCCTGAAGCCAAGTCTGCAATGGAAATGGCCGTGGGTCTCCTCGGCCGCCTGACAGAAGCTGGGACGGTCATGGGAAAAAACTCCCTGCAAAAAGTGTCTGCAACGTGCAAGGCTTGGTGGGACAGATATGAGGAGTTTGTTGGGATTAATGAAGTTCGAGAGGCACAGGGGAAAGTGACAGAGGTAAACAAGGAGATAACCTGGAAACTTAAAAGTTATGATTTTAACTACATGAAGGATAAACAGTGGCTGTCAGGCAAAAAAAAAAAAAAAGATGCTCCAAGGAGAATCATGTCTTTTTTTTCTGCTTTGATTGTCTTTGCGGATAAATTAATGTTTCTGCATGTTAGCAAATACAGCCTGTCCCTGAGGCTGAAATGGAGTGTGGTTTGCTTTGTTGCTGGGGCTCTTTCCTCAAAAAAAAATGGAACGTAGTGATTTGGATCTGTCTGGTGCTAAGTCTCTAAAACACATCCTCTTCCTTCTCAGGCTGAAAACATCTTTATGATAGCTCGAGGGATAGTGCGAGAGGCGCGGGAGAACGTGGAAACCCAACAGATGAAACTGAAGGAAATTCGGGACCGCTTAGACAGGGTCTCCCGGGATGACACCCAGTATTTAGAACTGGCCACCCTGGAACACAGGTTGCTGCAGGTAATTTGTTGGCGTTTAGCAGATGTGATGAAAGTTTGTGTGCTTTGCTTTTGTCACTAGTGGCTGGTTTTGCAGATGCAGCTCAGTTCTGAAGTCAATTTCTGATGATACTTGGTTTAGTTAAATGTTATAGATTGTTTGATCTGCTTTGGAAATGCTAAAATAGGGCTGTAAATTTGGAGGTGAAAGGTGAAGATGGTGAGCCTAGAAAGATGAGTGGTGACCTGTAGATTAGTCAGCTAAAAGCTGGGATTTGATGAATTAACCTTCTGTGTGATAAGGGAAGTTCCTTTCTGGTTAATCCATGAAAATTCTTTCAGCTGCCTTCAACACCCAGGCCTTATTAAAGCTGTTGTGAGAGAGCTGAAGGAGCAAAGCTGGTTTTTTGGGGAGTGCAAGCAAGAAGATGAGGTTGACCACAGTGCAGGCTGGGGCAGCATCTTCACCAGCAGGACATAGCCCTGCAGTGTCTCAGCTGCATGAGCCAAATGGGCTGGTGACAGGAACATGCTTATTAACATCCCATCAATCAGAGATAAAGACAAGGTAGCAGCCCAAGTCAGTCCAGGAAATCCAGATGAAACTACAGGAACAGCAGGGAACAGGCCTGGAAGCAGGTACACCTTTGGCAAAGCCCAGGCAAGGAGTGGGTACCTGTGCTTGAGCTTAAACTGAGCTCCTGGATCAGTGGGTAGAACATCAGGAAAGACTAGAGAGCTCTTGTTGTTTAAATAAGGGATCAGGTCTGTGTGTGTGAGTCTTCAAGAAGAACAGAGCTCTGTGTGACTGTGAAGAAAGGCAGAACTGAAGTCAGTGCTGTCCATAAGGTGGTGGTGCTGTCTCACAAAAGAAACAGACACTCAGGAGAATGAGAATAATTCTGGGAGATGCAGTTAGCTGGCAGGCAGGCTCACCACTACCAAAAGCAGTGATTGCTTTGCTAAACAGTGGAATTTTACTGCAGGAAAACAACCAGAAAACTCTCCATTGTTTTGCTGAGATGAGGTGGTTTAAAGAAAGGAAGTGCCATGCTGAAGCCAGTGAGAAGGGAGAGAGGGAAGACATTTGTCTGTGAGCAGGGTAAGAACGAGAAGGCAGAGAAATAGAAGTGTGTGTGTTCATGAGATGAAGCTATCAGAGACAGACCTATTTTCAGTTCCCATATAAGGGGTTTAGAACTGAAAGGAAGAAGTGTGACAAGTAAAGGTAGTGTTTGGAAAAGTAGGTTCAAAAAACGATTTTCCCTGCCCGTACCCCTTTTCTATCATCAACATGTGACAGATTCTTGTGTAGAGGATCTTCAGCTGGAATGCTCAGTGACCTTTTCCATTTCTCAATTTTGATTTAGAATGATGTCTGACTTAAGTAGGATTAATAAACAAAATCCCACATTAAAAGGAAAATTTCTGAAACAGAACTAACAGATGTTCTTCATTTCCGTTTTTTCATCTGCATTGGGGTTTGGTTGGTTTGAGTGTTGGGGTTTTTTTCGGGGGGGGATGTTAGACTTTATAGCTTCATATTATACTTTCTCCTTCAAATCACTGTATTTCTTGCAGGAAGAGAAGAGGTACCGAGCTGCCTATTTAAATGCAGAAGAATCTGAGAGAGAAAAATTCTCTCTCTTCTCTGCAGCTGTGAGGGAAAGTCATGAGAAAGAGCGAACAAGAGCTGAAAAAACAAAGAACTGGTCTATTATTGGTTCTGTACTGGGAGCCATTATAGGTGTTCTTGGTTCCACATATGTTAATCGAGTAAGGTTGCAGGAATTGAAAGTCTTGGTGCTTGAAGCACAAAAGGGCCCAATAAATCTGCAAGAAGCCATCAAAGAACAGGCCTCCAGTCATTACATACAGCAGAAGGATCTCAGTGATGTCATAGCAGACCTGAAAAATGTGCTGCAAACAAGAACACCACAGGAGATAAAAGAAGACACTTTGTTAACTAGAGGAGACAAGAATAACTCCATAAAAATAGATTCTCTTTTAATTCCTTTAAACGAGCAGCTAAACTACACTAAACAGGTCAGTTCGTGTCTAGGCAGTTTACAGCAGCAGTTAAACAGCCTGCAGGAGAGCATTACACAGCTGATCTCTGAGGTGCAGAGTGTGAAACTGGCTGTTCATGCCAGGCCTGCAGACAGAGCAGGTTCCAGGGCTGCAGCAGAGGGCACAGGCCAGGCCTCTGCAGTGAGGGACGTGATTTTAGAGCTGTGTGACACCGAGCGGAGACTGGAAGCACAGATCAAGAGGAATTCTATTTACAGCACTGCAGTGACCTGTGCTGTGGTTGCTATTACTCTGCCAGTGCTCTATATTATACTTAAAGGGAACTGATCTCTAATTGCCACAATTTGCTAGGTTGATAAAAGTAAAGTTGCACTCTACATGCTCAGAGTACAAGTCCAAATAAAGCTGTGTTAGCACTTCTCATTATGCTTCCTCCTGGATACTTGGAAAACTTGTGAAGACTTAGTCCATCTGCTCCTGCAGGCTCCATGTTAACAGTCTCTGTCATGCATTGTGGTTTTTAAGTCCTCAACCAAAGGAAATTCTAGTTTCATCTGTTGATTTTATTCACTGTTTCACTCTTTTACTGTCTAGTCTTGTATATCGTGCCAGTTGGTGACTTTCACTCTGGAACTGCGTGATTTTCTGTTCAAATTATTCATTTCATCTGTCATTGACCTAAGTGCTTCATGTGTAATTCTTTATAATATTGCCCCTGATTTCTTCATAGTTTTGCAGCTTGGCCATACAAAAAAAACCCAAACAAACAAAGTAATTTTGCCAAACACTTTGAAATAGTTACCCTGAATTTTTTAATTCTATACACAGTGCAGTGCCTTGCAACATGACAAAGACAGGGCCCATGTAAAAGAGGAGAACTGAAGTTACCATGATACAATGTGACTGTACAGCCAGATGGCACATTTAAAATCCCTTTAAGTTATATGTGGTAGCTTCTTCTTAGAGTGGTTTATCATGAAGTATCCTGGAGCTGTAGGTATTTGTTACTGGTAGCTCCATGTCCTTGCTTGCAGGCAAGGAAAGAGAAAAAAGGGTTCAGATACAGAGATGTGTTAAGTATGATGATGCTTATTCTGCCAATAGAAGCCAATTATCCTTTCTCTACAGGCTCCTTAACCCATCATTCCCTAGGTATTTTGTGGTTTTAGTAATCATCTATGGAGCATTTGCTTTCTTATTCTTGCTAGTATCTCATTGGAACTTTCTCCATTTTTTATTCTTTTTTTCAATTTTTGTCCTGTCTGGAAATAGAAATGCTGCTCTACAGCAGCTGCTTTTAAGCCGGTATGTAAATCGTAACAGCATTATGCAAACCACTCCAAAATAATGTTTTGAAAAAAAGTGAAAAGTCCAGTTGTTTGTTTTTCCTGGAAGGTTGAAGAATGGTTGATTCAGAAAAAAGGCTTGTCTATAACCTCAGTGTCTGTGTGCGGCGTCACACAAAGCTGTTGGTATCACTGTGATAAGAAGCAGTTTTCTCCCTGTGGTGGGAGCAGATAAGCAAATCAGATGAGAAGCTCGTGCTCTATGAGCACTGTGAGGAACCTTTGCAGACAAAATGTGACAAGCTCACTTCATGCTTTTGTGTAAGCTTTCAGAATGACTAAGTTGTGTTTATTATAGAGTCTGCTGTGGTTGTGGTGTTTTTTTTTCTATAGGCTCTCTCTAGTTTCCCCCAGTAACCATGTTAAAAGAGTCTGAGGGTTTGACTATGAACTCCTAAGACCACAAGATGTTTGTACAGGGACATGTGCTCTGAGACACCAAGTTCCTTTGGTATCATTAGGTGCTCTTATGACTGAATAAACAAATTATATTGGGAGAGATCTGTGATGATTCACTGCTTTTCAGGGAGATGAAGAATGCACAAAGTGGTTTTGGGAAGGACCAGTGCTGATTTATAGATTGATTGTTTGGAGTGTAAACATGAATAACAAGTATTTGTCATATTATCATATTGCCTGATCTGATGGCTTGAGAACTGTGATAAAATTATCTTGCACTTAGCTGTGCCAAGAAGTATACATAAAGATCAGTACCATTTTTTAAATCTGTAATGTTTTGTTCTCTCATTTCACAAGTGTTTTACAGGTTATGCTTCTTGCAGGAGCTTGATGAAAATCAGATACAAGTGTGTAATTAAAGGGGAAGGGGTAGTACAATGGTTCTATGTGTAATTTGCCAACAGTATTCACTGAGAATTTTGTTGTGTGTTTTTTAATTTATTTTTTCTTCAGTTTAACTACATAAAGTTAGGTCTCCTTGTTATGTAAGTGGCTGAATTTTGGATACTCAGCATCATGGAAAAGTGTGAATTATATATACAAGCCTGGTTCTCAAATGCTGAATGTTGGGCAGCTAAACTTGAAAGTTGAGGCAGCACTCACTGAATCGTACTTGGTGGCATCAAAAAAGAGTGAAGGTCCAAGGTTAAGCTTGTATTCAATAAATAAGAGAATACAAAACCAAGGGTTGTTTGTTGCTCTCAAAGAGATTTGCTTTCTACCCATTTAAAGGAAGGATGGTAGTAGGAAGCTTAGCATTGCCTGGAGTTATGGGGAAGAAAATCACTGAGAAGAGTAGCAAATACATCTGTAATAAATGAGTTTGAAATACAGAGCCTGAGATTTGAAAAGAGCTGGATGGTGTGATATGTATCAACATGAAAATAACTGGGTCTCATCCTTTGTAGGGAATTTTGAAGGTTCAGGGAGAGACTCTGTGAGCAACTTTGTGCCCCTGGCAGAACATAAATGATTACTGTGGTTCTTGTATTTCTGCTCTTGCTAGATTCTCCTGTGTGAAGTGACAGCAGAATAATTTCATTAGGAGAAAAAAAACACAAAACAACAGACACAAACAACCCACAAAAAACACCTTGTCATTAACTGTGTCTATGTAATAATTAGGAGAGCAGATTTGTATATTCCCTCAATCCTGGGTTAATCCACTCCATTGTGGCAATGATCTGTGCCAATGCTGTATGTGTACCCCAAAGCCAGAAGGTGTGGCTGCAACAGTAGCAGCTGTACCTCAGCTAGCTGAAGGCAGTATCCAGGAAGACACTAGGACATAGACTACCTGCCTAATCTGTTCAGGACTTCATGCTAAATATTTGTCATGGTAACACAGGCAGCAAATACACAAGTCTGAACAAATGCACAGCTGTGCAGAAGTGTTTATCTGGGTGCTCACGTTAGTTCAGGTACACTGGCAATACAGTGATTTCCATAATAGTCAGTGTCATCTCTGTGCATGTTTCCTGATGATTCAGCCATGGCCAAATGAACAGTTCCTTGCCTGTGCTCTTCTGGGCTACTTCAGTTAAAAAATAATGGGGGTTTTATTATTATTATTTTTTTAAAAAAGGTGTTCTGTTGCATACCTATGGATTATTAACAAAGTTCGTAGTAGATAGTTGAGTTTCACTTCTGGGAAGAGGTCTCTTAGCTTAAGCTTTCCTCAGCAAGAATATTCTGCTTGCAGAGCCCTTTTGAGACTTACATTCTTGCTCCTGTGAGTAAAGTCCCCTCTGGGCAGGATGGCTCAACCAGCCCTGGGTCCCAAACACCCGTCAGCCAGGAGGGGTGGTGGCTGCAGTGGTTTGTACAGGTCTAATGAGGCTGGGGACTGACCTAGGCATTGTGTACAGGTCAGAGAAAAGCACTGCTGATTCAAGTTAATTCCACTGACAAGGTGCAGAAGATAAGACACCTAGTAAGAGCAATAGGAAACCCTCTGATAGACACTAACTATAGAAAAATGAGTGGCAGTGGCCTGAGCTTGGTCTATGCTAAGTTATTTCGAGTTCTTACTGTTTTGTGAGAAGGCACCAGTAACTCAAAAGCAAACAGCCTCGTGGCTATGGAAATAACTTTAATGAGGTCACTGCAGATTTCTAACAGTAGCTGCATTCTGAAGAGGAAAGTTGCCATTTATTCCATTCATGAAAGGAGCAGCATATAAATACACGACAAAAGCAATCATATGAGGTGTCATAATCAGGATATATATTTATTAACACTCAAGTTTTGAATGTTTCCAGCATTCTAAGTTCCTAGTCAGAAGTTGCAGGTGCTCCTGTTAATTTCAGTGTAACTATCTGTTTGGAAAAGACCATTTCTTTCACCGAAGAATACCTTCTAAAAACAAATACTTCCATCTTTATAGAGCTGAGGACTGGTAGAGATGTCCTGTTGACTTCAGAAGCAGGACTGAGATTTGCAGTAGGATTGAGGTTTGTGAGTTAGGAAAGGGAGTCAATGCTGGTTTTGTCCATATTATATTTAGAATTGTATTCTATTGCCAGATTTTTGCTAGCAAGTTATATTCATAAAACAGACAAGTGTGATTTCTGGTGCTTGGCAATTGGTGGATAATCCAAGGTGGCATATGCTTAAATACAGCAAAAACCAGTTGGGCCACAGTTGTTTGTTTTTGTTTTAAGGAGAAATAAGCCTCAGATAGTTACAGTTGTGGCAAGGTTTGGGAGTTTACATCATGGGAAGTTTTTAAGAACAGTTTAGATAAATACCACCAGGTTTGATACTGATATTAGGCAGATTCTGTCCTGGGACAGAAAGGATTCAGTCAAGAACTTTTTAAATTTTCTGTTCTAAAAACTGCTGCTTTTTAGTTGGTTTTGGTTTGTTTCTTAAAGTGAGAGTCTATGGACAGTTTGATGTCTGAGTCATCCTAGTGCAGCTCATCCTATAGTGCAAGTGACAGCAGAATGAAGAAGTGTGCTGAGGAAACAACAGCTCAGTTTAGTATGGGCTGTGGTGTTAGACACCAGGAGAGAGGGAGAGTACATGTATGCACAGCTGCAATAAAGGACAGCCCAAAAAGTATCACCTTAGGAGTTATTTTTTGAGAATCAAATTTGTAAGGGTGACTTCTTGACCAGTATTGAAGTACTGTTCAAGGAAGTTTTTAAAGGCTGGTTTTAAGCAGAACTTTGCACACTGCTGTTGTGAGGCTGTAAATAGCTGCAGCCTACACTGGCCTTTCTGTGAGTTTGCCTGAAACAAGCTGGCCCATGAAAGATTATTCTGTTTAAATAGTGGCACTTCATAAGTTCTCAAGAACTTCTCTGTGCTTTAAGACTTGTTTTAAAAAACAAACCATAATCTGTTAATTCAGTGAGCTGATCATCCAAGATCCTGTAGTAGTTTGGTGCATGTGATCTGCTTCATCAAATACATCTAATTCTTGCTCTTCATGAAGGTGATTGTGACAATCTATGGGGCTGCAGCCTTCCTGTGATGCTGAGAAACTTCTTCATGGTGACTTTGGACATGTCATGTGTAAATGCTTAGGCCATAGAGCCCCAGGATAAAGGGATTGCCACAAGCATCCCAAGCTTGTTTTGCTGTGTTCTGTAGAGAGAAAAGTACACTTGTGCAAAGCAGTGTGTGCTCAGAGAGCCTCTTACTCTGCACATTGCCCAAATGAGGGTAATGAAGACCTTCATTAATGCACTTTCTAAATGTTCTGACAAACTGAAAACCCGAAAAGAAAGGAGTCAGATTGAAAGTAGGGTAGATGTAGTCAACCTTCTGTTGGTCCCTGACTGAACTGCTCTAAATGCAGCATGTTCCCAGAAGCTATAGACAACAGTCAGATACTCCTCGTGACTTTCTTAGCCCGTGTCACCCCTGCTTGGATGGGAGGAAGAACAGGAGGAAAATCAAAAGGAGCATAAGCAGCTGCTAGCCTTGTGATTATCATAATAGTTACATAAGAAACTTAGCTAACCTGCTTAGAACCAGACAGGAACAAGGGCTTTTATACAGGAGGATCCTTTATGGACTTAATTATATTTTTAAAATCTTCTGAACAACTGGAAACCAAAAGCTGTTGAAATGTGTTCCTCAGTATATTTGTGTGAAGCTGTTTTCAGCTGTCTAATGTTTGAGAAATAGCTTCTTCTCTAGTTTATTTTTAAGGATTGAGTGAGATTTTTGTGCAGAGTAATCAAAACTCCCCCCCCTGAAGACAATATCCTGGTCACTCTGGAGAGCTGTATGTACAGTAAGGGGGGCAGGAGGAGGGCAAAATAACATCCTTCAAGCTCTTCCTGCCCTGCTCCCAAGGAATACCCTGCAGCCAGTCCCTACGCCAGCCCTGCCTGGGGCAGGGGGAAAAGCTGCTTTTTCCAGTGTGCTCTCATGGGGACTTTTTGCTGCTTTTTAAGTGAAGCCTGCAGATGTCTTTTACCAGACGAAGGGGCTGCAGGTTGGGACTGGCTCCCAAGGAAAAGCACAAAGGGGATTAGTGTTTCGAGTCAGGAATGGGTTGGAGCAAAGAAAAATTGGATTGTTTCATTGAACGTTTGGGGTTTTTTTTCACGTTCTTAGTCATCAAAGCTGGATTTTGGTAGAAGCAATTTGAGTGTAGTTAAAATGCCTCTGATTGGTGAGATGAGAATACTCTGTTCCGTGAGCTCTAACCTGGACAGCAATTCACTGAGCAGGGTGTGGTAATAAGATGGCTTTGTCCCTGTGGGGAGAAGAGCAAGTAAGGGATCATATCCTCATGAGGGTCCTCATGGGCCCTGCATTCAGTGGGCTCCAAGGACTCCTCAGCTTAACAAGGCACCAAGGAGAGAGGGTTCAGTGAGGCAGGCAGCACCTGCCTCTGAAATAATCCTTACTCTGGGGGACCCCGATCATGCTGCCAGATCCTGAGGACTGTTCATCATCTCTAAACTTTCAGACATATTTTTTTCCTTCATAAAATAGTCACTTTTTGGGCTGGGGGTGGGAGTGTGAGAGGCTGACAGATTGTAACAAAGAGAGTAGATGTTCGATGACACTTAAGGACATGGGACTTGTCCCAAGTATGTTCCTCAGAAATGTCAGAAATGCATGTGGGAGGGAAGGCTGGTTCAGACTTTCAGAGCAGCTTTGTGTCTTGAACCAAGGTCTGCAGCTTCCTCCAGCCAAAGCGAAAAGTGATGGGCACCCCTGGCATACAGACCAGTGCCTGTTTCCTCTTCCTCGCAGTTTTCTTTATCCTGCAAGCTACTGTATCACTTCTGCATGTCCTCAGATGTGTCCTGTGTTTCCACACAGCGTTTGTGGCTGGGTGGTAAAGGAGTAACTTCATCTTTTGTCTGGGATTCCCAAACATCTGGCAGTCAGCTCAGCAGACAAATGGCCATTGGGCTGTGTAATTGTATTCAGTACGTACAGTGGGTCAGTGCCTGGACAGCAGGTCAGTTGTTTGCTGTACATTTGCTGATCAACGACACAACAGAGTCCAGCACATCTGGGAAACACAGAAGTGACAGTGTGAGCCATAAAAATGGGAGCATGAATTCTGTCCTCTGTGGAGTTGTTACTGACAGAACTCAGCCCTGATTCAGAGAGAAGTTTTTATGCAGTCAGTTCCTGGGGGCAAGAAATGCCTCTTCATGCAGAGCACCAGCCTCTGCCCTTCTCAGGACTGGAGCTTCCAGCTTCACAAGAACACAACACTTGCAAAGCCAGCGCTCAGATTGTACTGCACATTATCACTTCAGGAACTTCTGCTTTATGATGCTTTTCTCCCCACCGACGTTCAGCCAGAAGGGCATGTTCTTCACTGCTCTGTAACCAGAGGTAACTACGGGTTTGTCACGTTCTTGAGTCTTTCTAACAGCCTGGTTCCCACATACTCTGCACATGGGGACTGAGCTGTACCTCAGCCACCCAACGCTGTGTCTGTACAGGACGGTTCCTAAATCAGTAGGAACTGGTTTTGTTATCAGATTTTGCTCCCTGCGGACGCGGCATCGCTGCAGGTTCCCCCTCACCCACACCTCTCGGCTGGAGGCAGCCAAGCACAAAGGCTCGTTGAACCGAAGTTACCTTGCTGTGACACACACAGAGAGGAGAGATGCTGTGATTTCTTCCAGGTTTGAGTCCAGCTCTCGAGGCAGGGGTTGCCAACACCTCGGCAAGAGCCGTTTGCCCGGCCGGGCTCACTGACGTTTTTGGCGGTAGCATCCGGAGCGCGGGGCTGGCGGCA
>NW_009953497.1:1929441-1947202 GCF_000747805.2 Chaetura pelagica
GGGGCCAGGAACGGGCAGGCTGCCGCCGTGCTGGAAAGGCTGCCCGTTCCTCCCCCCGCTCCCGGGAATGCACCGGTTGCCTCCGGGGAAAGGTCTTAACGGGGGAATTCAGTTCGGGTTTGGTGCGGGGACCGTTTCCAAAGGATGCTGAGAACTTTCCCGTGCGGGGAAGAGCCAGAAGTGACTCAGGGGCTGTTGTTCTTTGAGAAGCTCGAGATAACTGTTTAATCAGCGAAAGGATTGACAAGGGGCTTGAGCGTCTTCAGCGGCGTTTAGCCGGGGATTAGAGGGCGGGTAGGAAATGGTGAGGCAGCAAACAGCGGCTGAAGCCTTTACGAAATAGTGCTACAAGTCAATATCATCGTATCCCTGGAGCTGTAGCCTCAGAGGTAGCAACTACTGCCTGTACAGAAAGCTGAGTTGCTTCGTAATTAAATCCGGTTTGGTACCTTACAAATGCTTTTAAATTATTCACTTGGGGGAGTCTAACTTGCCTGCCTTTTTCAATCCATTCAACAGTTTTTCCAGAAACAGTAAAAACAACGTGTTAGGTGGCTTTCTGATTAAAACACCACCTCTAACTTCTGGAAGGCCATGTGTTCCCCTTTCTCCCCCCCCTTAGCACTGGTTTAACTGTTGGTACTGAAACTGAGTGGTTAAGTCCTGTTGTTCTGGAGATCTCATGTTCCACCTTGAACACATTCCTCTTCGACTGCGTGGGGCAAGTGTTTGGGCCCCCTAAGCAGGTGTGTTTTCTGTTACATCAGTGCAATCTGAGATCTTTCTTTTCTCAAATCTAAACTCTCTATGACTGCTACTTTATCCCGGGGCAGCAGTCTGGAACAGGAGTGGTCCTGAGAGAGTATCTGGCCTGTGGTGGTAGTTAGAGAGAAAGGGGCTACAATCCTGAGTGTTGTAAAACAGCAGGGTCAGTATTTCTCTTAACAAGTGCCTTATTCTGTGTAAGATGGAGTGCTGACTGCTGTCTGCTCGTTTCTGGCCTCACTTTTTGAATGGAAGTCACAGGATTCCAGTGTTACACCTTGTGTATGAAATGCAGAAATCAATGAGTGTTGCACTGAGGATGTGTGTGTGTTGTTGGGAGCTCAGCCAGCGATGGAGACGTTCACCCTGATTCAGGGGGAAGCTGATGCACTGCACTGTTGTGCTGCGTGGTTTTGCATTCTAATGGGAAACTGGTGTTTCCCCTTGGTAGAGGGGTTTGTTACAAACTGGCCATAGAGCTCCATAGCTTTTAATAAGGTCATTTTGAGAAGCCAGGAATGTCTAGCAGAATCCCAGAAGAATCTAATAGGTAATCTAGTGCTGAGCAGGTGACTTCCATGATCATCCACACCTGTGTGTAACAGAACTGGAAATCTGCAAGCCAGAAACTTGCCCTGAGTTGAGATTTGGCTAGAAAGCATTTAACACATAGCGTGGTCATATATGGAATTTTCTCTTTAAATTTCTTCCAACATGTGAAAAGAGTTAGGTTACTAATACGATTAACAATATTTAATAAGATTAAAATTACCAGCATAACTCTCTTGAGAAAGGTGGGTGCAGACTATCAGGGGCTGACACTCTTAACCTTTGCTTTCTCCCCTCTAAGTGCTGTAAAGAGTTTGGGCTCCTAGACTCTGCTTGCCTGTCAGAAAAGAAAACAAATGTCCTCGCGTGCTGACAGCTCAGGTATTGCCTTACCTTTCATGTCCACCAACAGCATCGTATTCCTGTGGAGGCCACGGGATGTTCCCATATAAGGGCAGAGGGAATAGCTGACAGAGGGCTGTAAGGAGTGTACAGAGCCATTCCCTTCATGTTGGTGCCAGTCTCTGTGCAGATCAGGGTTGTTTCTGCGAGTGCTGCTGCTGCTGGCACACTTGGGCCTTCCTGGCAGCGTCAGCAGAGACTGCAAGGACTGAACAAGTTTGGAAAGTATCTGTTGCTGCTGAAGGTGGCCCTGTGTGCCTGGAGAGAGGCTGCCTGCCAAATGAGCCATGCCAGTTATGTGTTGGGTGTGCTCTGAAGGAAAAAGCACCCACCCAGGTTGTCTGTGTGTGGGGTGTGTGCTATCCCACACTCTCCAAAGGGAAAACAAAAGCAGTTGCCCTTGCTGTCTTCTACTATTGCTTTTTGCATTCTGGAGTGGTTCACTTAACCAGCAGTGCTGGGTCCAGGGAGGCAGGGTATCTATTTCAGTAGAAGAAATGCTTTATGCTTTAGTGTCACCTGAGGATGGAGAACAACAGATGAGGGGAAGTTTGGAAGAAGGTGAAGCAGCTGCTTCCTGCAAATGTGTGGTATTTTTTGTGGTAAAAACTCCACCCCCCAATCAGTTAGATTCACATTATTTCTTTTCTGCTATTACCTTCTCTGTCTCAGTCCTTCCTGCTGCCTGTCAAAGCAAACTCACAAGGACTTCAGTTTCTCCTCCTCTCTGCCAGCCTCTCCATCTGTTCTTTCATTTTTTTTTGTTTGTTTTTGGCTGTTGGTTTCTTCCCCCTGAAGCTTCAAATTGGCCGTTGTAGCCAATTTCTGAGATGAAGCCTCCCAATCTTGCATAAGGGCATCCTGGAGGAGGATTATAGGGCTTTGATTCATCCCAACTTGCAGGCTGTGCAGGGTGGTAGCAGTCAGAGGAGGCATGAGCCTGCCTGCTTTCTTGTAAGAATTAGCCCTCTAGATACAAGCTAGTTTCAGGAAGCAGGGGTTGGACTGGTGCCCTTCTCACTCACCTGGATCTTCAGTGAAATGTCTTTGTGCTCTGAGTGCTGAAAAACTGGTGCCTTCTACTGACTCTCCTTTGCATTCCTTATAACCTGTTAAAGCCCTGGATTTGATTCATGTTTATTTGTGGTTCTTGTGAGTATCTGATTGCAGGATTACTGTATCTGAAAGGATTCATCCTCTGCTGTTCATCAAAACCACAGGAGGGCTGCTTTTGCCTTTGGGAACGTGCCAGCTGGTCTTTCACTGTGCTGGTATCTTTTCCCTTGTCCTATTATTGGAGGTGTCTTTGATGATCTGATGGTTGTGATGATGTCTTTTGAGAAGATTCATATTGATTGTTATTTGAGCATTCTCTGGCTTGGGCTCAGTGCCAGAAGACAATTCTTAGAAAACTCTTGCATGTGTTTTTTAGGTACAGGCACTTGAGGCATTAGGAGTATGTGCACAGTCTCATGACACGATACTGTTGTTCCAGGATGCAGGGTAGATGCTGAATTCAGCTGGGAAACAGTAACCTTGTGTGTTGCACAGTCTCCACTCCAGCAATGAGGAGAGCTGAAAGACCTTCCCCCTTGGCATTGTGATTCCAGGGACTCTCTAAAAACCGCTTGGTGGGATTTTTGCTGTCAGGCTCTCTAGAACCACACCGGACCAGTCTTCGTGCTGTAGTTTGCTACAGTGATAACTGAGATGTGCCCCTGCTTAATAAACTGCCCTGGGTTGTAGTCGCTGGAGCTCAGACTTGCTAAGCTGCAAAGGTGCAAAAACATGAAGTAGGATGTTTTGACCTGTACTGACTTGCAGCCTTGACTAATGGAAGAACCACGGTGCTTTGGTGTGATCTCGTTACGGCTCTGCTTTTTTTCCCCAACTGCTGAAGTAATAAATGTGGAGGACTTGTTTTCACTGCTAATAATTTTTTATTTATTTTTTTTAGCCAAGTAGTAACTAAGATAGCTGAGCTATTTTGAGGTTGCAGGAAGCAACCTTTTCATTAATTAGGTCTCCTTTTCATTAACTAGAAGTGCTGCCTCCTGATAATTGCAGGGGGGGGAAGAACAAGAAACAAAATGTATCCGTTCAGGTGGATTTTAGTCTTTTTTTGTTCAATGAATTTTTAAATTGTTTCTAATATCCTGAATTGAATGCTAGAATTTCACTTTCAACTCCTGCCCCCAAGAAAGAAAAGGGACAAAAAAATGAAGTACAAAATAACTTAGCATGATCTGTTAGGAAACTTTTAGATGTTGATCAAAATGTGAGGTGAAATTATGTAGATGTTAAGGAAATTCCCAGATGTCAGGCTTTAATAGCTTGTGAACTTGAGTTACTTGCTTGCAGTATAAACACTGCAGGTACTGTGAGGAACACTTCTGTGCCTGGCACATGTGTGAGATTTTGTGTTGCTTTCAGCTTTGAAGTTTAACAATAGAACAGTGTGGAACTGGAGGGTTGAGTTTCCCCAGCCTCTGCTCAGCACCAGTGCTGCTGCTCCCGATATTCCTGCAGTTTGATAGCTACTCCCTTTTAGAAAATTATAATTAATTTCCCTTCTTGAAGTATCTGAATGTTGTAATTTTATCTTGCTACTTGTATCTGGTCCTGTTTGATCTCATGTGGAACGTCTTTTGTCCCTATGTCACGGGGAGCTGTAGGTGGTGTTAGTTTGGCTGCTTCTGTATTATGGGCTGGAATTCAGGAATTGTGTGACTGCTTGCTCAAAATACCCACCTCAAATCCGTGGTGAGCCATCCGGTTACCCAGCCGGATGGCATTAACTAAATGGTTTGCTGCTGCTAGCAAGCATATCTGCAGGTGCAGAGCAGACTTGAAGCCATCACCATTTTGATTCTATTTTACACTTTTTCTTAATTCTGAATGTAAAAGCAGTGCTGCCTTTGGTGCTTCTGGCTTTTGGTGAAAAAAAAAAAACAAACATGCCTGTCAGCTTATCTCAGCATAATTTATAATTGCCTGTCAACTGAGTTGCAATGATGGGATTCATACTGATCACAAGGAGAATGCAGTCTTTCTTGTGTCCTACCCTTCCCTGCAGCTCTGCTGTGGCAGGGGAGTCCTTGTGCCTGGGACTGTGCACGCAGAGGAAGTTCATTGTGTTCAAGCACTTGTCTATGCTGTTAAAACTACTTTTCTGACTAAATTGCATGTCATTCTATGAATAGAATTGGTGTATTTGACATCTTACATTATTACAGTCATTCTGAAAATTGCTACATAGCAGTAGTGTTTTCAGCTTAAGGTTTCTGCCCACGTAGGCCTATTTCAAAATTATTTTTGTTTGAATCTCTGTTCCTCTAGCTCTCCTATACCACACTATTTCACATTTTGATTAGTTGACATCCCTATTCCTAGTGTGGAGTTACCCCAGGAAGTAGAGCACAGCCAGCTTCCCCCCTCCTGACTCCTGGGAGTTGTGCACTCTTGCTTACAAGTGACCATGCCCCATCCTCCTGCGTGATACAGTGAGGTGTTTCTGGGCTCTCTAATCTCCATAAAGAGCTGCCAACCTCTGGGAACAGCTGGTGAAGCAAATGCTTGACAATATGCTCCTGACAGAGCCCTGCAAATGCTGTGTGCTCAGCTGGAAGTCCTTTAGTTGACAAGAATTTAAAACAGAAGGAACCAGGGCTTCAGAGATGCTCCTCTACCTGCTAGACCAGACTTTGTCAGAATAATGTTACCACATTTGGTTTTGGACAGCTTGGAATTAATGGCCCTGAAGCAACTCTTTGTTTAGCACTTTTAGCTTTGATCCCCTTTTTTTTTTTTTCCATCAGACTAACCTTAAAATGCTGGAGTGAGCAATTCTGTGAGTGAATTACCCAATAGTAAATTATCATATGTGAGACCTTTTCAGTAACTCTTCTGGCATCATCTGTCTGCTGTCTTCCCTGCATCAGAGTCATTAAGTCATCTCACCTGTCCTGTGCTGTCTCCTACCTTCAGTGTAGCCAAGATATGTGCAAAGCAGTTTCTGGGCTTCTGACTCCTACTGCCATCAATGTTTTGATCTCTATGTGCATACAGCTCAACTTCTTGCATACAGATTGCATACAGGCCATTATTGAAAGATTCTGGCCAAGAGAATAGTAGGACGGGTGTGTGGCTGAATTAATTGCATGGGAGCTGTGTGTGCCACTGTGAGAAATAGAGAAACAGTAACCAGAAGCTCTGTTTATTTGCCAGCTCTTTTTAGCTAGCTTAGCTTTTTGAGAGAAAATGCTGAAATGAAACTGCAGAAATACTGAAGGACCTCGGGAGACAAAGGCATTTGTGATTTATATTCTGATCCTTAGCTTCGCTGAAACATATTTTGGATTTCGTTGTATATTGACTTGCAGCTGTTAAGAGAGATTTAAGGCAGAGATGGTAAGGGCTTCTTCCCGCTTGGCCTGAACTTCAGTGCAGGTTTCTCATGGCTGCAATGAAGAGGTGTAGTTCCCCTGTATGACTAGGCCTTCTGGGGGACTGCTGTGGCTGGAAGGGGTAGCACTGACTCTCTTACTGTTTATTTGTTTCCTTGATCTAGATTTTTCCTGTCTTTTTGGGATTTGTAACCAGAAAATGTTCTCCAGATGTGGGACAGCCTGCAGAGGTGCATGTGCAATGACAAAATGGCCCTGAGCACCTGCTGCCAGCTTGGTGTCTTGGCAGCTTAGGCAAAGTTTGAATTGGCAAGAAGGCAGAACAGCCCCTGCGGCACCACCATCCCAGAGTGACTCAGTTTGCTGAGCTCCTTGGCCACAGGAACAGGCAGTTGCTCCCAGTGCTGTGTGCCCAGCACTGCTGAGATGATGCAGAACTAAAGAAGAAGGAGCAGCAAGGCAGAGCAGCTGCCCTACAAATGCTGTTCTTGTTCTCTGCACTACCGAGGGGGCAGGTACCTGCAAGGTCACTCTCCACAGCAGCAGAGATGAGGAGCAGGGGCTGTGAGTGCTGGTTGTGTGGCCATATGAGCAGCTGCACAGGAACACATGAAAGGGCCATTTAGCCTGTTTTGCTTTTTCTGGGCTTGGGACAGTCAAGTCTCTGTCCTCATAATGCTCAAGTCACCCTGGCCCCTTCCTTCTCACCACTGAACTGATCTGCAGGGGAAGGGAGAGTCTGTGTCAGCAGCCTCTGTAACAATCTCCGCAGGGTGCCACAAATCTAAGGGCTTCTGGGGTAGTTCTGATGATCACACTTTCTTGCTTATTGTATTTGAAAGCTATTCCTGTGTGTTGTAGTAACAGTACTATGTTCTGGATACCTAAACCTTGTAAATGCATTTTCTGTCCACAGCACACACAAGGCCTCCTTGCTCTTGGTGGTCCTGCAAATAGTTGTTCTGTTTCATTGTGGTACTGAGGCCTGTACATACAGGGTGGTGGCATCATGAAGCTTTCCTTACCAACCCACATTGGTACTGGTCACTGTTCCATAATGCATAATTAGGCTTCACAGCACTGTGGAGAGCTGTCTGTCAAAGTCTGTGAATAAAGGTTGCAAAGAGTAGAAGGAGTAGGCAAGCTGATGGCCATGTTACAGACTCATGTCATTTTGGGGCCAGCCATTAAAATATATCTACAGCATCCCACCACCACAGACCTGGTACAGCAACAGCTCTGTGAATGCCAAACTCATTAGCTGCACACAAATAACATCTAAATAGTGTTTACCTTCCAGATGATGACAGTGATGGGAGTCCTGCTGGGAAGAACTTGTATGCTGGTGTTCTGCTCACTCAGCCCCAGTAAAACTGAACATTTCTAGTTAAGTAGCTTTGCAGTGTGATGTTCTGATCCAAGGTTTGCATCTGGCACAGGTGGTTAGCAGCAGCATGCAGGTCCTAGGACGGTGCTGCGCTGAGCAAAGCTGTTGAAGGAGAATGACCTGCACTTGTAGTTATGACGTTTCATGCTTTTCCTTTGCCTGTTTTGCCTCCTGAATTTTTGAAAGCCATTGGGCTACACATTTACCTTCCTCCCAGTGCAATCCTAGCAGGTGCTGCAGTGACAGTTACAGGCTCTGTGTTCTCTGCAGGCTGCCAGAGCCTGTTGGATCATCAAAACACAAACGACACCTGGCTGGTCAGCTCTGGGATTGTAATCTGCATCCCCAAGTGCACCATATAGGAAGCACCAGAAGGCACAAGGTCCTAATGGTGGAACTTTGCCCAAAATGCAATGTGTTTATTTTAAGCAGGTAGAAATCATATGCATGCAGTGATTTCTGAGGGGAATAGTTGCAGCCAATATAAACATGTGGAGCATCCTTGTTATCCCACTGTGTAATAAAAAATTCATCTCAAAAAACTTTTCGGTGTAGAGAAATCCTTAAACTTTTTGTGCTTATGAGACTTATCTCTGTACTACAACTGTACTCCGTGATGCAGCTTCACTTGTGGTTAGACTGAAATAGAACTGCTGGTCTACAAATTAGTACTGACTTCTTTACCGCTTGGTGACCTAAAGGGGAGATCTGTGTCTTGTGTTTCTCTTCAGGCGGCTCTTCTGTGTGTGCTCTGAGAAGTCATGTCCTTTTGGTCTGTTTTGAACAGAAGGGTGAAAAGCTCAAGAGAGGAAAGGAAAATTGATCTCTGGGGACCTGCAAGAAGAAGAAGATTAAAAAAAAAATCTTGCAGAACTTTTGTGCTAAGGGAGCAAAACACTGCCTTTAAAATAAAAGATCTGATTTCATGCATTCATTCCCTTTGGCTTTTTGTGGCATGGAAAGGTCACTTCGTCTCTATCTAAACGATAAAAAAATCAATGGTGTAATCAATTTCTAAAGTAGATTTATTCAAAATTATGACTGTGGTGTGGCTTGGGCTTTGATGCATTCCAACAAGCTGCTAGAAAGGTCAATGCAGAGCATCACTGCAAATAAACTTACAGCATTTGTAGGGGAATTTTCTATCCCATTCACTATGTCCACAGGGTGTTTTTTTTCCTTTGCTCGGTCTCAGCATGGCTTCCTCCTGGTGTTTCTACTGAAAGAATAGATTGCTGAGAGCAGATCAACAGAAGCAGTCATGCAGTTCACTTGAGCGATCATGCATAAATATGAGCAGACTTTCTGCTGTTAAAACCCATGGGTAGCCTTCCCTGCCATCAGTTTTCCATAGGCTGGATATTTCTGCTTCTTGGAACTCTCATCAGGTTCTCAACCAAGAATATAGTGTTCCTAATAGACAGGTAACAGAGTTTCTGAGTAACTGGGCTTGGGGGCTCACAATGGCAAGTAAGTTTCTTGCCTTGAAAGTAGGAAGTTGAGGACTGATAAAAGCCACGTTTCTCATTCTACACTCTTGCCTTGGAGTTATGTTTTTCTGAGTGGCACAACAGGCAGAGCCCTTCCTGCTATCACACTGACCTGCACCCAGACTCTGGTCTGTTCTCCTGCCTGCACACAGAGCACAATTGTTCTGCTCTGGATGAACCTGGATGTGCATTTGACATACAACGCAAAATGAGAACTGTCACTAAATGGAAATGATGGTTGGAGGGGGAAGTTCAATGGACCTCCTGCTAGAACAGAAGCTGTATGAGATACTACTAGTCCTCCTGATATGGAGTGCCTGGTTAACCTCTACAAGGCATTAATGTTTTTAATGCAATGATCTTGAATAACTAGGATCTTTGGTGAGATTTGTGATGGGTAGTTATTGGTTTTGATGTTTACTTCAGAGGTTCTATACCTCCAAAGGGTTTGGTTGTGTTAGTAGTAAGAAAGACCAGCTGGAAAAAAACAGGTGAGCACACGGCAGCAGGTGACTATGTTCATGTAAAGTGTTTCTTAGGATGTTTGACTTGGAGCTGTACAGTGGTATGAATAATTGATCTGTGCCAACATCAACAGCATACCTCGTAATTATTTAATTAAAAAAAAAGCTGATGCATCTGAAACCATGGGTTACTGAGGACGTCAGAAAGTGGAATTCCTAGCAGGAGTCTCCAGGGAGCACCAGTACTATGCTCTGTGCTGTTCAGTAGTTCATCTGTATTCTGATTGTGATTCTAAAGCCACTGTTAATGTTGATTCAGCAGAGAAGGAGGCAATGCTGAGGGGAAATGCAAAACCATGGCTGGAAATGATAGATGTGTTGGGATTTTCTTGCCTGAAGATTCTGAGTAGTACATAAATCTTTGGCAGAATGGAGATCAGGTAGTGAAGGTTCCCTTAGCACTTTTGGAGAAATAATTAAATGGTGACTAAGAAAGATAAGAGTTCCTTAAAGTGAGTAAAGTCAGGTAATTGACTGAGCTAACTGATATAATCTTGGCGGTCTGTGATTTCTGTAGCTCCTCCGTTATGCTGTAAAACGGGTCTAGTGAAATAACATCCATTTGATACAGGCAAGTAGAGACTTCTCTGTGCCAGAGATGCTGATCATGGGCCAGTTGTGTGCTTCACCACAGCACTGACCCTAGAGAAGGACAAGGGGGGTGTGGAAATGACAATCCAATTGATACTAAAAAAAATAAAAATGTTTTAAGATGTTCAAGCACCAAAGAAGGTGCCTTGCAGTGAGAAACTGACAGGACTGATCTGTTGATTGCCAGAGAAGCTATAGAGAGGTGGCTTGGTTAACACATGTGCATAATTGACTGAGGAGCTACTCTTTAATCCAGCAGAGAAGGAATTAATGGCTCAAGGCAGAAGGCAAACAAATCAGACATTAGACTGGCCTGGCTGCCAGAAAGAGTGACAGAGCTATTAGAGTAAGTTACTCGGGGAGTAGTGAACTTATGTTTTGACCTCCAGAGGCCTCTTGTCTAGATGCCATAAACCACTGCATTTCACAGAACCACTTAATGGGTTTTGTGGAGGTGTGAGTGGATAAAATGGAGCAGAGTTTGTGTGTTAGGCAGGAAGTCAGAGTGGTCTCACCTTAAATTATGTGACTCTGACTAGTCCTGCTGCAATTGATTTGTGTTTTTCAGAGCTTTAGAAATAACCCCAAGACTAATGCAGTTGTGTTCCTTGTCCCTGGTTTGTTTGTTTTTTTCCCTCCCAAACTTTGTTCAAGTCTAAATATTTTATGCAAAGTGAATGATACATTCTGGATATGAAGAATCTAGTTCATTGCAGGAGTATTAGCTTGAGGCTTGTGCTTCAGGTGACTCCTGGTAGTGAAATCTTCTTTATCTTTCTCACAATAGTTCTTTCACTTTTATGCTGATCTTTCTATCTGACCTGTCTTGTGGTGCTTATTTTACTGATTAAACTTCCTAGGAAGGCAGAGTTTTGTTAAGCAGTTGGTGTGCAGACCCACGTACAACAATGTTAAATTCCAATCACATTTAGGTAATTACAGTTGCTTTCAATGATCTCCTTTTGTATTCAATGGGAAAATCCTGTACAAAATGTAAATCTGATGGATATTGTACTTCAACCTGTGATTGTTTCAGAGTAACTTGTGGTTGTTTACAGGTAGAAAAATAGCTTACAGTTTTATAAAGCCAGACAAATAATTGAGCTCATTTAACCTGATGATGTGTAAAGTAAGGCAGAGGGCTTCCCTGAAGGGCTTCCCTTAAGCTGAACAACTAGGTTGAGACTGAATGTTACCAGAGAGAAGAGTTGCAAGTGATGGAGAGCTTGCCATACCAAATATGTTTTTAGATATCCCTGAGAAAAGAGGTTTGGAAAACAGACCTTGGTCTGCTCACTCTAGAAACCTGCAATTAGCAAATTATTAACTTTGTTCTGAATGGGTTAACCAACATGGTACTTGTTCTGTTTGGCTTCTGATTGACTATATAATAGCCAACATCAGCAATCTCTGTCCTGTGCTGGATTGCAAAGCCAGCTAATTAACACATTGGTTTCATATTGCTGCTGCCAATGTTTGCACTGAAGAACTTCGCTTTTTTTGGCCATATGGCTGGGTGGGAATACCAAGATCATATTATGGCTCTGTGCTTGTTCATGTGTGATGCTTTGTGCTCTGTTTTTCCCAAGACATCTAATCAGGCTTGGGGCTGAACGGTGCCTTTTCGGAGAATCTTTAACTGAAAGGTCAAAATAAGCACAAGGCCTGGGGACAAGTCTCCCTGTCTCTCTCCCCACACCCTCCCCCTCACATCCCCGCCCTCCTTTGTGTCCGTCTCTCTCCACATATAAATATGTACGAGTCCTTCACCCAACACATTCATCTGTGATTCCTTTCTTGAGACCAGGGGCTTCTAAGTGACCTGCTGACACTCGGTCTTCCCAAACAGCACACAGCTCTGCTGGGAGGGATGATCTGTGGTGAGGGACCTCCTGGCACTCACCTACTGATGGGTCTGCTGGCTTTGCAGCATTGCTGCGCACTATTAGCATCCTGGCACGTGTGTGTCTCTATTAACCGTGTGTAGGTTGAGCAGGATTTCCCTTAAAAGCAATATTTGCTTATAGACTGAGATTTGGTGGTTATTCAAGGGAGTGGAGAGGAAAATATGCCTTGGAGTGGTCTTGAAGTGGGGGCTCCAAACGATGCTGTGGAAGCTGGAGGTGGGTTTGTGGTACAGATCAGGTCAGACCTAAGTGGGATTTGTTCACACTTACCCTGCACTACTTTCCACCTGTGCAGTGAAGGTTCTCCCTGGAAACTCAGTGTGGGAAAGCATAACCATCAGGAATTGGAGATGTTGAAATCTGGGAATTTACTCCAGCTTTTGACATGTATCTAAGGAAGATGCCTTTGTTTTAGTGAGATTCATTTTTAAGGTATTTTATAGGTTTGTGCCCATTGTAAGAGCATTTGAAGCAGTCAGCTCTTCTGCTCTTCTATTACTGTCACTGCTTCAGCCCTGCCTTGGCTACTCCCTTCCCTTACTTGCCAAGTGCAACTGAAAATGAGGCATTGAAGCAGCCCATCTAGTTTTTTGTATGCAATCTAGCAAATGTTAGTGCTGGAAGTTGGACTGTTGCTGCTGTTTGTCTGGTAACATTAGCCTCTGTTGTTCCCTTTGCTGCTTTTGAATAACACTGGTTTGGCTTCTGCATGAGAGGTGGTTGGCCCATAAATGTGTGCCAACCCACCTAATAATTCTTTTCGAAAATCCTTCATCAGGTCTTTTCTGTTATGTAGTTTAAAAAGAAGAAAAAAACCAAACCCTAAACACCTCCCCTACCCCTGGAAACAGCAGTCGTCTTGTTCTGCTGAGCTGACTGCTACTCATTCTGATCAGTACAGTTTCCTTTGTCTTCATTTATTTTAGAGTTAAGCTATAAGCTGTTGAAGTCTGAGATATTCATGTTCTGTACTTTTGCAGGATCTTTTACATGAGTCTCCTAAATGCTAAAATAAATAAATAGAAACTGCTTCTAAAGACAAAACTACCATCCATGCCAGGGGCAAGATGGTCATTGCTGTAAAAATGAAGTTTTGTGGGTTTGTGCTGCCAAAACGTTTTGGCAGGCACATGCCTGCACAGAGGAATGCCTAGGTCAGGGCTGGATTCATGGCCATCCTCTGCCTTTAAGTTGGGTTGCCCTTTGTCAGCCAGATGCTTTATGATCCCCACCTTCTCTCTCCATCCCTCCCTCTTTTGACTATAGCTGTGGGTGCTTAGCAGGGGCTCTGCCTCCGTGTTTGCTTTAGCTGAGGAGGTGTTTGCCTTCACTGCAGAATTCCAGCTTCCAGCTGCCGGGGAAACCTGGAGCGGTTGTGTTGATTTATTAGGGCACAGTGTGCCTCAGTAAGGCCTGTGCTAAGGAGCTGGGAGTGATGGGAGGGATCCTGCCTGATGCAGCATGAAGCCTTCGTGTTTCTCTTTACAGAGATGCTAAGCAGGAATTCCCCAAAGCAAGGTGAGAAAAATAGCTCACTCAGCTGACTGCTTTAGAGAGTGCCAAAGTGAGACTTCAATTAGCTTTCCCTGGTGTAGAATCAAGGAGG
Organism: Chaetura pelagica; assembly: GCF_000747805.2. NCBI lineage: Eukaryota > Metazoa > Chordata > Aves > Apodiformes > Apodidae > Chaetura > Chaetura pelagica. Next base: position 1,943,069 of record NW_009953497.1, read on the forward strand.
TGAATGATAGCTGCAATTTTAAGAGCCTAATTTTAAGTGAATTTTTGGTGGGACACAATAATGTGAATTGCCTGACCAGAGGGTTTGTATGCTTTTGGTTTGTGTTTAGAGCATTCCTGAGCTACTGACTAGGGCTTTTTTTCTGGGACTTGGCTTTGGGCCACCTGAATGTTTTGCACTTGAAAGAAGCAAGTTTCAACCTCTTTGAATTTGCAGACTTCTAAACACTTTCCAATAGAGATACAGGCAATGGATTTGCTTTTTAAATTACCTTCACAGACAACAAAAGCCTGTGGACTACAAGTTTAAAAATCAATGATGTGTCTCTTCCCTGTAGTTCACTGGAATACCTTCACCTCTCCATAATATGTCCCAGCCATCTGACACCCACCCCTTACTTTCCTTTCTTGTCTGGCGTGCACAAACAAATATGTGTTTCTGGGCTTTTTCTTTCTTTTGAGCTTTTGGTGGCTGTTGCCTCAGCTGATCTGAGACCAAAATCTAGGAAAGTGTTGGGTGTTTATACAGGGTACTGTGGACAGCTGGTCACTTTTTGTTGTTCACGTATTTGGTAGCTGCAGAGTAGGTTGTATTTATGGGGCATTAGTTCTGAGAAGGAATTTCCTTTCCTGGCTGAGGTAGAAAGACTGTCCACGTACAGCTTTCTTCCTTTGCTTTAGCATTCCTTGAGGTTGTTTCCCATTTTACAAATGCATCTTTTGAGAACTGCCAGGAAAATGTCTCTCTCAAATGGAAATGGAAATTTCTGAGCTCACAGGGATGAAAACCTTTGGGGCTGTGCTCACTGAGTGAAAAGAGGATTACCAACCAGCCATTCTTCAGTGTGCAAAGCTGTGGAGCAAAGTCTGCAGAGACTCTCCAAAAGTTACTGGCTTTCCTCGGCAAGGGTGCTTGTGAATAGAACTGAATGAGCTTGGTCCTGTCCTTCTTAGCTTCCCTGCTGCAAGCACAGAGAGCAGGGAAACTTTGAACTCTGTAGATGCTTGAATAAAATGGGAAACTTCTTTTTGAAGATGTCTTGTGAACAGGTCTGGAGCCAGTGCTCCTCTATCACTATGAGAGAATTAATGGTTTTGTGACTGCATTTGGGCCTGATAGAAAAGTAGGGAGGCAACACTGATCTTTCCAGAACTGTTTGAAGGGTTCAGAAACGAGGATGGTCTGCTGGAGGGAGATGCAGGTGGCTTATTGTCACTGGGGACTGTTATAACTGCATCTTAACAGAAAGATGTGAGACAAGGCCTGCACATCTCTCCCTCCTAATTACCACAGCTCAGCTGCTGCTGTCTCTTATGCTTACACATCTGAAAGGTGACAATGACAATGTCTTGAATGGTGAAGCAATAGCAAGAAGGTACTTTTTTTTTTTTTTTTAAACTGAAGTCTGGAACAAAGAAGTTATTCAAGCAATAGTCAAGAATATCCTTATGAAAGATCTTCCTCCTGGAAACTGCTTTTTGTGAGACCACTGGAATTTTTGTAGGTCTCAACAGCCTGTCTCCTGAATCACTACAGATAAAGCAGCAGTGAGCTTCGTCCTCTTTTCAACACCCACAGCCTTGGGAATGTCTGACAGCCTTGGGAATGTCCACAACAGCAGCAGGACTTCCATTTTTGCTGTCCCTGCAGCTCTGTACTAGATGGTCTTTGTACATACTACTTTTGCAAGCAGTTGTAAGGCTCTTCCCACCTGTTCTGGTAAAAATATCCAGTAACGTTTGCACAGCAGTTACTTTTGTTGCTGAAACCCGGACTTTCAGATCCTCCTCACTCATGGCACACACACACACACACACACAAAAAGTGTGACCTCCTTTTAGAAGAGCAGAGGCTTTGGGGGAGAAGGGTGGTACTGCAGCTGGGATAGCATTGCAATGGTACAGAACAAGTGGAGGCAGCAGCAGCTCCCAGTAGGTCTGCAGGTGACTGTTCTGGATTCAGTTTGCCTGTGAAAATCTGCATAGATTGTGATTTGTCATGGCAGTCTTGCTTGTTAGTGATTAACTTGTTCTGTCTCTCCTCACCCAATCCCTACCCTATTTCACTGTATCCTTGTAAATCTGGTTTAAGAAACAGCTTTGTGAAAGTTTCTCTTCCTGCCTCCCCACTTGTGCTGTTGAGCTCAGGAGGACATGCTGGTACCCCAGCCTTGACAGACACATTTTTAGTGCCCCCTTTTGCTTCTGTCCCTTATTCTTCAAGCAGTCCCTGGGGAGCCCATGCCAGGGGCAGCAGGCAGGATGGACTCTGATCAGACTCCGTGTGATGGGCTGAAAGGATTCCTCTAAGCTGGGAGAGCACAGCAGAAGAAAGGCAACACTGTGCTGAAAACCACGGCCTTTTTTAGCTGTGAGGAGCATGCCCTTCCTCATACACAGCCTCATCCTGCTCATGCCCATACACAGCCCCTTCGTGCTCCCCATCATAGGGGGTTTTCTCTCACTGCATCAGGGCATTCAGGCCAGTGCAGATCTGAAGAATAAACCTATATTAAAATATTATTCTGCAGTGGCCTTGTTTCTGCAGAGAGCTCCCCTCTTTACATACTCAGCTGCCTACTTCTGTTTCCTCTCGTAGGATGTTTCGAGTACACTGCTTGCACTATACAGCTCTTCCTTTCCCCCTCGTAGTAGCCAGTTCCCTTGGCCTTTTCACAAACGTTGAAGCAGGGGGATGCCTGTCCATTTGTATCAGCCTGGGAAATGGTGGATTTCCCTCCTGAGACCTTTGCCTCAGGCATCTTGCCAAAAGGCATCTAGTCTCTATTCACTTCAAACACACAGTTCCTAAGCCAGAGACGTGCAGAAAGCTCATGAACTGTGATCAGCTGAAGGCCAGACAGAGTGACCTGGTGCCTCTTAAAATCAATGAATTGAAGAACTGTGGCTACTGGATGCTTGGGAAGTGTGAGCAGGCTGCAGCAGCCCCGGCACAATGTGAACCTGAAGAGGATCACAGGATGATCGGCTCAGACATGGAGCTAACCTGTATTTATGGTAGGAAAATATCCTGAAATCTGAGCCAAAAGAATTAGGATTTGCGTAAATGAAGTGTTTTGGCAAAGGCAAGTGATTACCTTCTTTATAGATCCTGTGTACAGGCTTCCTTTCTTCAGAGCATGAGGAGTTTCAGACAAATTTTACTTTGCAGCTAAAAGGTGTTTTTTAAGCAAGCAGCATTGGGATGGACTCCAGGCCTTTGGTGTTCCCAAAGAAGCACAAACCACTGCAGAGGAGGGTATAGCTCAGATCCTTTTGCCAGCAGGCTCAGCAGGCAGCCCAGCACCAGATCTGGTTCAGCATCTGACAAGTGACCTCTGTCACTGAACGGGAGCATAAAGAGCCTCAGTGAGCTTTGGCTGAACTGGGCTTTTGCCTGTCTGCTCTGGAGAGAGAGTAACCTCATGTTCCACTCCCACCCCCCACCCAGTGTGTCTGTGAAAATACTAACATGATTTAGCTGCCAAAAAAAAGGACATTTGAAAAGTATTCATTACTCTCCTGTGCCCTAACTTCTGTAAAATATGGCTTAGGGTTGGTAACTCTGTATGGTGCTTGGTAATTTTACAGAAGAGCAAACGGCACCACTGCAACTATCTACACAGCACTTAATACAGTGAGGTCTTAGTCTGTATTAGGACTCCAGAGTGCTATTCTGAGCATGATGAACCTGATTATATTACATATAGAGCTCAGATGGCTCAGAGCCACACTCAGGGATATTAACTGTTTCTCTTAAGCTTTGTGTTTAGAGATCCTTCTGGCAGAGCAGGGTGGTGCTGAACGAGCTAGTATTTCCACAGCAAAACTCTGTGTGTACAGTTAAGCAGTGTTTTGTATTTGATTTGCACAAGAGGTAGTCCAAGTTACAGAACTTGCTAACTTATGGATGCTCAATGTAATAATCGTTTCAATATACTAGTTGTGTATCTGCAGGTGTTGTGGAAGAGGACTTTATTGATACAGCTGTATAGCAGTGCAACAAAAACCTTGAAGTACTACAAAGTATCCTGAGGAATACATCTGTGTGTAGTGTGTGGTTTGAGGAAGAATGTTACAAAATGGCATTGAATGTGTTTACTTGTGATTCTTGACAGTCTGTGTCCCTGAAAGA
>NW_009953497.1:1947376-1948232 GCF_000747805.2 Chaetura pelagica
AGAGTGTTTGTAAAACTTAGTTTAGTTTGTTATGAAAATAGCCTTAGGAATAATAATAATAAAGTTTTTCTTAATTATTTACATTTTGGTGTGTGCTGTTCCAGGTTTTGTAAAAACAAACATCCTGAAGCCCAAACAACAATAATAATAAAAGAGAAGAGGGCTTGGGTGACCCAGACAAAGTTGATGAGTTTCTCATTGCTTGAATACGCATTGGCTGCCAGGTGGGAACTGTGCGGCTCTTCCTTCACCACCCCACAAGTGCAGGCAGAGATAAGAGAAATGTGTGTGATCCTGCCCTGGCACTGGCTCAGTTTGAAGCCTGTTGCCAACAGACAGGTGCACTGAACTTGCAGCCTGACAGGCTGCGTTAGGGAGCAGAGGGGTAGGCAGCATCGTGTGGGTGTTAGAGGTGTGAGCCAGGGGGCAGGGAAGGCTACAGATTTCTTCACAGGGTTGCTGGAGATGGCAGCACGTGCTGTTGGGAAGGCAACCTTTCGTCCCTCCTTGGAAGGAGGGAAACTGTGCCTGCACCAGGCTTAGGGTTAAACCCTTCTCCCAGTAAAACTGCAGATTGCAGTTTGTTTCTCTGGGAGAGAAACGTGACTGTTGAGGCAGGGACTGTCTGCCCCATGGTGAAGACCTTCTCTGCAGGAGGCAGAAATGAGTGGATGGAAGCATCCCATGTGCCATGTGGACCTATCTGCCACTGGTTAGTGCATAGTCAGGCTGATGGTGAGGGCCTGAGTTTGTGTTACGTTGGTGAAATTCCCGTTCCTCAGAAAGCCAACAGCTGACATCCTTACCTTGCAAAGGCTTTGCTCTCCAAACTCAGGCCTGTAGCCCAAGGCAGGAA
>NW_009953497.1:1948381-1952225 GCF_000747805.2 Chaetura pelagica
CAGGAATGCAATGACCTTGGTGTTCTTGTGCCTTCTCATCTGCTTTTTTGTCTTGGACTCCACTGACCCTGAGATTTGGATGCATTTCCCTGTGCTGTGTTGTGTTAAGAATTAAGAATGAACTGTAACATGGATAAACAGCTTGCATGATGGAACCCATCAAAATAAACATGAGGAGATGGTTGGTGGTTGGAAGGGCTTGGATGAGATATGGTGGCTGGGCTGGATGTTGTAGTGAGGGAGAGAAGCTGGACTAGGCAGGGGCTGCAATGGGAATCCATCCTCAAAATAAATACCACATGAGTGGGGCATGAAGGGATAAGCGGTCTCCTTCAAATCAGATTCTGTGCCTGAGCCTTCCTCCAGAATTTCCTGCAATTTAGACAAATGGCCAACCTCAGATTTTTAAGTGGTACTTGTGGCTGAACACTTGCAGGAGTGTGTTCCCATCCAGCTGCTGAGCAAAAATCCTCATTCTTTGGTCTTGCTGGGAGCTGCTTTGCGCTTTTCTGTGGCAGCAGCTTTTGCAATAGGAGCCCCACTTCTCCCCTCCGCCCCCCCCAAAAAAGGATGGCTTTTTCTGTGAAAGAAGCCAGCATAGCCAGGCAGACATTATCCCCTTGCCGGAAGGAGGGATCCAGGCTCCCTGGGGAGGAGGGGATGGGGGGAGTGAGTGATTCATTGCAGCTGGCTGCAGTTTGGCCTCCCTCTCTCTCTTTGCCCTGGGTGCCAGGGAGTGACAGCTTGCGGGCAACGGGCCAAGCCGTGAAAAGAGGAGTGTGTGAGGCCTTCAGCTTTCTCATGCTTTATCAAGCTGCAAAGAATAGCTCGATATTCAGGCAGCGTTGGTGCAGGTCAGGAGAATGCGAATGCTAACTTAACTCCTGACATGCCGGGTGATTTCTGGCCGCGCGGCGAGGGCAGCTTTGTGAGGCAGCTCAGCTTTGGAACGGCAGCATGAGGGGCAAAAGGAAGAAAACGTGCTTTGATGCAACGGTGAGGGTGTCTTTCTGTTGAGTGGGCAGCCTCTGGGGCTTGCTGGGAGTGTGGAAAGATGGAAGGAGTGCTCTCCTCTCGGGGCTTGCTCTCTGTGTGCTGGTGCAGGATGGAAATGCTCAAAGGTAGGGCTGCGGGTGTCCTGGGAAAGGAGAGGGGACTGTGGTGGGTGAGTGGCAGGTCTGCCCTCCCCCTGCCATGGCACCTCGGGCCCTGCTGCAGGCCAGCAGAGCCCTGGGCAGTGCCTGGCAGCCTGGGGAGCAGGATGAGGCCGGTCCTGGAGCTGGGGGGCTGCCAGCAGGGTGTCCCTGAGCCGCGGTGGTCTCTGCCAGGGCTGCTGCCGGCGCCGAGGGAGTTAAGTGCTCCCCGGCTGCTGGGGGTGAGCCTACCTCGGGGTGCTGAGCTCCATTCCCACGGCTTTTCCTTTCTGACCAGGGCTGGGGGAGGGATCGCCTCTGGAACAAGTAAAATGCCCGGAGGCTGGAAAACATCACCCTGGCCCCTCTGGCCTTGTGTTGGGCTGGGAGGGATTTGAGCTTCCCTGCACACTGGACAGGGGCTGCCAGCCAAGGCCGGGGTCTGTCACTGCTCAGCCAGCCCCTGGGTAAGGTCATGGGCTTATTTCCCTCCTTTGGGCAGGCCGAGATGGCTTTGCAGGCAATCGAGCTCCTGCTTAAGGGACTGAAATAAGTTATTTCTCAGCTGGAAGGATGTAAAGCAGAAGTCAAGTCCCAGCAGTTCCATGAGCAGATCACAGCACAGGTTAACATATGGGTTTTGTGGCTGAGCAAGAGCAGCAGTGTTTGAAGGAGTGTCATTCCCTACAGGATGTGCAAGTTTCTCCAAGGCATAAGATAGCAGGGCTCTTCTTTTGTGATGCTGACTCCACCTGCTCCTCCTGCACCATTTTGAGTTGGTGAGTTGAGCTGTTTGGAGCCCTGAGGAGCAGGAGGAGGGGGAAGAGCAGGTGAATGTCTGAGGGGCTGTGGAAGGGAGTTGGCAGGTGCTTGCAGCACAGCCTGGGGCTGTCTTGGAGCCCAAATCCACTGTTTCTTCATCAGTGCAGGGGCTGGAAGAGTGAGGGGGCTCTGCCACATCCCAGTTTGCTTTGGAGCTGAGTCTCTCTCTGCTTGGGGTACTAATCCTGGCCAGTACCTATTTCCCAGCAGAGGGAGAAGGGAGTTAGTTCAGGCCATAGAAGTACTCGCCAAATTCTTCTCTGAGGACTAAGATGTACAGTCCCTCTTTTCAAGAGCTTCTGAAATCAAGGCAAGGTGAAATTATGTGAATGAATGGGACCCAGTAGTAGTGTAGAGGAGAGATGTACCTACCATGGGCTTGGAGTACAGTTCCAGTTTCATTCTGCTGGGATGCTCTCGTGCTGTGCAGGCCAGGTTGTGCCAAAAAAACATGACAAGTGTGTGGTTGGACACTTTTGTTTGTGCATGGCTTTGTTCCTGTCTCAGATCCTCTTTGCAGAGACTGAAATACTGTGATCCTCCTACTTGCTGTGCTGGTCCCTGTGCAGGAGAATCTGGAGGGGCAGAGGGTCGGGGAAGTGGTGTTGTCTGTGTGGGGCAGAGGATTTATTTCTTGCAAGGTCATGGGAGAGTTCTGGGTCAGCACCTAGATACGGATATAAGTGATGAACCAACCGAGTCCCTGCAAATATTCTGCAGACAGCAAAGTATGTAGAGATTCTTCCTGGTGAATCTTGCTGATTGTTAGAGGCCAAAACCCTAACAAAGACTGGTAGGCAGCAGCCCTCATTCGACTGTCTGCATTTAGTGGTCACTGAGCTCTGCTTTTGAGTAAACTGCAGTTCTTTTCTCTGTCCATTTACCTGCCCAGAGGTGGGAAATGTGGCTGGAGTGGGAGCCAGAGCCCAGGTCTGATTTGAGCCCTGTGCAAGGCAGACCTGTAGTGGATGCACAAAGAGAAGCTCTGGTTTGCTGTGACAGTAGCTTGGGACCCAGGTGCAGCGAATGCTCCAGCAAGGCTGGCTTTTCTGCCTGCTCCTGCAGGGACAGGGCGTGTGTTCCCATTGTGCCTATTCTGGTTTGCTCCTGTCAAGCCTTTTCTCATTATTCTTGCCTTGAGCTGTCTCAGGCCTGAAGGCAAAGTGCTACAGAAGGCTCTGTAGGCTTGCCCTTGAGGGATGTGGGGTCCTTGGAGAGTGGCTGTTCAAGGGAAGGACTGCAGTGGGCTGAATCGAGGCTGTTTCAGGCTGCACAGCTCTGAGCTAATCTCCCAGAGGCAGAGACATTACTCACCAATCAGGAATGTGTCTGTATTTTTCCTAATGAGAACAAAACATTTTATCCCTGTTCATTAGCAAAGAGTTAGGGTGTACTGTTGCTATGCCAACAGACTCCTCTCCCCTGCAGACACACTGGGGGTGTCCTCTGTGCCATGGTTAGGAGGGTGAACGGGAAGGCTGGTTCTGGCAAGAAAAAGATCCCATTGTTTTCTGAGGGCTGCCTGGACTTCGTGCAGCTGGCCAGACCTTGCCTTCTCAGGGGGAAGGGAACCACAGTGGGAGTCAAGTGCAACAGAGATTTAATTTATTGGAAAAATAGTCTTTGCATTTCATGTTATGTTGTTTTTTCCAGCTTGAGGCACACTCTTCAATAAAAGAAATGAAGGTGTCTCAACGTTCCCAAGAGTCCAGATGGTAAGCAAAATGCGCCGGGAGTCAGCACTGGGAGGCCCATGGGCTGCTGCAGCCCCCTGGGCTCCTCTGTGTTCCTGATACCTCCTTTTGTGTGGGCAGTGTAATGCTGGGCAGCCTCCTGATGCTGCTGCACAATGAACCCACCTAAGAAACTGTACCACCTGTCAGTAGTTG
>NW_009953497.1:1952343-1957185 GCF_000747805.2 Chaetura pelagica
GTGTGTGAGAATGTGCTCTTGTTTCCTTTGCAAAGGGAACATTCCCTCTGTGTTGGGAAATCCTATGAAGAACAGAGGGCATCTCTTTGGCAGAAGCTTTGATCTGTAGAGTTCTGCTGTAAGCAGATGTATTTACTCCAAAGGCTGCCTGTCCGTTTGCTTTTAATTCTTTTCTTCATCCTCTTCCCCAGCTGCACCCCCCTCTCTTGAGGGTTGGGTGGGGATCTGTGTTGCAGTGATGCCTAAGTCAGGCCAATGAACACCTTTTGCAAAAATCTTCTCTGCACCTCTGGTGCTGCACTTCATCTTTCATGCAATTTAAAAAATAACTTTTAAACTTTGACTTTTCTGTACAAGGGAATGAGTTGAACCTACAGTCAAAACCAAGCAAAACAAAGTTACATTCTGATGGTGATCTATGACCAGAAATGGGCCAGTGAGTGTGGCCAAATCTGAAGACAGTCTCCTGGAGCAGTGGTGACATTCATATCTGGCTGTCAGACACCATGGAGTGTGATGAGCTGCTTTGTGCTGGTTGAGCTCTGTGGTGTTGACAGCTATAGACCCTTGAAGAAATGTCTCCCTGAAACAGAGTTCTCCTTTCAGTCTGGTTCCTGTTTAACAGTTTAGCTGCAGCTCCTAATTCAGCTTGACTGGTGAGGCACTCTTAAAGTGAACATGTGGAATTTGAATATGGGAATTTGAATATCAAATGTAGGGTGGTACAGCAGAGATCCCAGACTGAAAGAACTACAGGTATCTGCAGATCTGCATGAACTTCTGGTTAGGGAGTGAAACCTTGGCACCTGGTCACTGAGTGCTGATTTAGGTGAGTCACTGACTTTTGCACTGGAGTGATGGGTATCATGTTAGAGCACTGGGAATACAGGAGCCCTTCACCAGAAGAATGTCTGCTTGTTGAACTTGCAGCTATAGCAGCAGGACAACTCAGAAATAAAAATAATGAACAAAGTCAGACAGCAAGCCGTAGAGCAGCCTTCTCTGTGTGTGCAGCCTGTGTGGTTTCAGTCTGGTGGTAGACCTGGACTGAACTCTTGGATGGTAAAGAGAAAGTTTTCAGAAAACCTGTTTCAATCAGAAGCCTCCAAGAATAAATCCTGAATATATCTAACACATGTACAAAGATTGTCAAGTCTGGTTTCCTCAGCTTTGCATTGCTCTGGCTGGGTCAAGTAAAACCTCTAAATCAAAGCTGTTTGAAATAGGCAATGAGTAAGTACTTGAGATTACTTGAATCCAGGCCAGTCTCTTCTGGATATGAGCTTTCAGGGTGCATAAAAAATTAAAAGACCATAAGGAAGACAGAGGTCTGCAGGTTGTATTCTTGGAGATATCAAGCTGATTCTGTCCAGATCCTATTGAAAGAGTGCTCCAGCAGAAGTGCACTGGAGCACATGCTTTTTAGTACCTTTAAGTGTGAGCAAACTAACTTCTGAAATGTGAGTTACGGTTATTAACCAAGCCACACTCTGCTTCATTCATGTGCAGCCAGAGTAGCAATCTGAGTTACCTAGGAGAGTGTTACTTGTTCCCTCTGCTCCTTTTTAAGCAGTGTAGGGGCCAATTTTCTACCCTATTTTCTGTCGACCATCACTTTTTCTTTAAATTTTAGAGCAAAGATAAATATACAACCGCTGTGTTTGTGCAAGGGAAGAATTCTTCAGTAGGAACCCTCACCTCTGGGGGTTTAGAGGCATGTTTTTCCAAATGAGGAGACCACAACGATGTGGTTTGGCTGTAGACATTTCTTTCTCATTGCTTCCTATGCCTGACAAGCAGTTATCTCTGCAAAGTGATCAGAATAGTTGAGGGATTTGGGTATTTCTACACCTGGGACCATGTGCTTCCTTCATATGTGATGTAAAGCCTCTGCATAGCTGCCTCAGACTCCAGCTCTAGTTCCGAATGTGGTATTTCAATGAAATACTAGTCCAAATTGCTCTCTGGTCTTGCATCTTTTCTTGCAGTTTGGTTTCAGAGATGTCTCCTGCTGCATGCTGAGCTCTAATTCACTAGGCATGTATGCTCCATTTGTTTATTTAACCTTGTAATAAGTAGCTTCTTGTTTTATTAGTATTTGAGTGTCTCTCAGTAGAAAAATAATGCAGACCTGCACATGTCAACAGTGAGGTAAAGAATAAAATTCTAGAACTGTTCCTGTGTTTTGCCTCTAAAAGCACCACGACTACTTTTAAAACCTTGAGAGGAGAGTTCTTTGCTTTGATGAGGACCAGTTACAGGTTGTTTGTGGGGTAAGATGTTTCTTCTAACCCTTAGAGAATGGTTCAAAGCCCTTAATTGTGAGGTGGGTAGTTATTTTTTAAAAAGCTGTTAGCACTGAGTATTGTAACTCTACTTAATATATCTGCCTTGTCTTGAATTCTCTTGGGTTTAATGGCATCATTTCTTAAATTCCAGCTACAATTCTAAATTCCACATATTTTAAAAAATGTTTGTTTGACTCTTGATAGTGAAACTGGCAAAGGACAGAGAAAAGCCAGATATTTCAGCCTGACAGGAAAGTTTAGGTTGCTTAGTGAGCTAAGTGTGTATAAACAGCTAAATCCTACATCTGATAATGGAGAATGTAGAAAGCAATTAGGATCACTGCACTTGTGAAAGAAATCACTGAGGATTTGGAGGGAGTCACAATAAAAACCAAACACAAATATTCTTTTATGACCCGGTAGAAGAACGAGGCCTGGTAAGTGTATTGTTGGTTTATGTAGCACTGGGAAATCCCTAAATACTGTGCCCACACCTGAAGAAGAATTTGATGGATTGAAATATTAAAAAAAAAAAAAATAGGACCCAATAAAGCTCTGACATGCAACCTTTGTCATGAGGGATGTATCCCTTACCAGGGCAGGCTGAATCAAGTATAAAGTTATCTGTATTTTCAAAGTACTAACAGGGAGAGAAAATTTTTTAAAAATACACCCGATTCTAAAGGAAGAAGGTGTAGCTGGACTTTGTGACTTGCTTTTTAGCAAACTCTGAGAAGTTAGGCTGAATATTTTAAGAGGAGGAGCTACAGAGGAATCCCTGCTGTATTTAATAACCATCACACTAGTTTATCCAGCTCTTATGGAAGCTGAGTTTTCTACAGCTTTAGGAAAACCATTGCATCTTAAAGTGTCTTCAGTTATCAGACATGGAAAAGGAGCAACAGGGACTGGAGGTGAGAAAGTACCTTCCATACAGAGAGCAACTGAATAAACAGACTCTTCCACCTGAGAAGTGATGGGTGATAGTTACCTTCAAAATCCTGAGTGGCATGGAAATGTTAGTGGGGGAACAACCTTTTTTTGCCTCTTCCTATTGAATGGACCCGGCATGCAGTAAGCTCAAAAACAAAGACTTAGCCCCTGATGCGTGCAGGTAACCTGGGAAGCTTCTTGCCACAGGATGTTGTAAATGCCAAATATCTGTGTGTATTTGAGGACACAAGGCAGTTCCATAGAAGAAAGGCTGATTGAAGGCTACTAAATGCATAGAAACCACCTCTATCCCAAGAAATCCGTGAACTGCACATTGTTGAAGTCTGGGAGGGCATTTAGGGAGGTAAAGAGCTATGTGCTTACTTCCTACCTAGGTTTCAGGCCATCACCAGAGCCAGACAGCTGCAGCCTGGTTTGTCAGCATGGAGCAGGAGGCAAGGGGAGAAATACAAATAAGACTTTTAAAAACAGAGACTGGCACAACCTGTGGTCCAGGGTGTTTCTGTGCTGCTTCTGAAGAACTGCATGTACCTCTTACTTGCTAAAGGCATTGCCTGTGGGCTGTTGGAGTCTGCAGACTGTTGACTTGAGTTTGAAGAGATGTGGAGAGTATATTTCTGGAAACTATGCAGCTAGGAAGGGTGGTGTGAAGGCAAATATTCTGAGCAGAGAAGCTGACTTGCCCTCTTTCACTCTGTCATATACTGCTCCTGCTGCTCTGGGATGGTATGTGTTTTACTGAGCTAGAGTGACTGTGTTACTGCTGATACCATAAACCTTATTTGTGTGAATTTCCAACCCCTTTAAAAGAGTGTTTCTTGCCCAGTAATGGACTATAACTTTATTTGAACTAAAATGGGTGATAAGCAGATGTATAAACAATGCAATCCCTGTTCCAAAGCACTTTCAAACTAAAAATGTCATGACCTTACGTGGGGTTCATAGTCTTCAGAAGTACTCAAAACACTGGCCTTATTTTAGGTCCTGTCTAAACATTTAAAAATAACTCTAAAGTAGGGATCACTTATAAATACTTCACCCTTGAAAGTCCAGCTTGCCCTTGGTTTTAGATGGTTACCCAAATCTGCAGAGGGCACAGTACAGAGCAGCCCTAGTTGTTTCTTGGAACTTTCCCTTTCTCTTTGAGAAGCAAGAAAGCAACGTGGGACCATCTGTCTCTTTGTCCCTAGGGACATGGTCTCTGCTGTGAGGTCATGTCCTTCCTTTTTCACCTTTTGTTGACTAACGTTGCTGCTGTGGTCCTTGAGGAGCAGCTATGGAAAGCTGACCAGTAGCAGAACCAAGATGATGTCTATTTCTTGGAGGCAGGCTCTTAGGGCCAAACACAGCTGAGCTGATGTGTTCTGGGAAACTGTAGCGAGCAACTTGGCAAAGATACAGAAACCAACTTCTCTGTACCTCTCATTCTATAGTGAAAGTCACTCCATGGGCTGGCTAAGAAATCATGTGCTGGGCTTACAGCTGTGAGGGGCACAGACAGGCCCAGGGCCAGACAGGTGGGGTACACACAGGATTAGAACAAGAGTATGTTGGGGAAGATTTTGACTACCTGGAGTAGGCTTAAGTTCCCTTCCTGCTG
>NW_009953497.1:1957640-1986735 GCF_000747805.2 Chaetura pelagica
TGCTGATTGTTCCTCTCTCGTCTGGACGTGTTGCACCCAGCTGTTTGATGCAGAAAAATGTCTCTATCCCAAACCAGAAGTTGCAGAGTAGCGATGGGCTCACTTGTTACAGCATTTAGAGAGCATCCCTCCTGTTTCACTCTCAAATTCACAATTATTGTTTTCATTAGTAGTTTTGCCCCAGCAACAATTGTCTTTCAGCCTGTTCCTGTGAGTGCTGGACTTGCCTGTCATTCTCCAGATAGTCCACTCAGATCAGATTTAATTTGAACCCCTCTTAAGCCTGTGTGATCTTTTCTGTTCCTAGCTGGTCCATGATTTCAAACTAGTGTATTTCCCACTAAGCCCTGAGGAGGTTTAAAACATTTTTATGATACTAGACTTGTGCCAGCCACAGTGTGGCCTCCTATGTTAGACATTAGATGGCTGATTGTTCAGTTTGGGCCACATATGTCTGAAGAGTGTTGCCTTAGCCACATTTCCCCGGGGTTTTAATTAGTTATGTTGTGACCAAGTTGAACAGTTTCTCATAGGAAGGCACCAACCCTGCAGTGTGGAGTATATAGCTTAAAATGATAGAGGAAGAGTGTTTGGAACTGGGACAGTCTGCAAAGAGGGCTGTGCTGACCACAGGCCATGGTCTCCCCTTTCAGCACAGACATACATGCTTTTTCCTTGCTCCCCTTACCAGCCTCTCTGCTCCATCTAGCTGTTCCTTCTAACAAAAGAGCAGCCACTCAGATGCAAAGCTCTTGGTGTTATTTTGAAGAAACTACAGTAAATCTGGTTTTCCTGTCTTCTGGGCACTGCTGCAAAGGAGTGACCCTGACAAGGGAGCATTCTCTTGAAATGGTGACAGCCAGTTATACTGGCTGCCCTTCCTGCTCATGGCAGTTTGCATTTCAGACTAGCACTGCAGTTTATGCAGCAGACCTGTTAGTGCATCCGTGTGGCCTTAGGGTGAAGGTCTGGGCTTCCCTGAAAAGCAAAGAGAAGAGCCAGTCAGTCCTGCCCAGCCAGTGGCTGTCAGACTGTGAAGGTGGAAGGGGAGCAAACCAGATGTAGAAGAGTCTCAACCAAAAAGCCTTTGCAATTCATGGCTGCCATGAAGAGGTGGCCTGTTCTGAACAGTGGTGCTTTTAAGACAGCACCAAAGAAGTTTTCTCAGCCCTGAGGAAGACCAGGAGCTTGAATATTTTGCTAAATAGAATTAGGATCTCCTCAACCTGAGCATACAGATAAAAACAGAAGCTTGTGTTGCAAAGCCACTTGATGCTGCTACAACTTCTTACAGTGAATTTTGTCTCATAGTGAAAGTCCTTGTTCTGAGTAAGGTGTGACTAGATGTCTGCCTGTTAACAGGGTGATTGGAGAAATCTTGCTCCACATGGTTTATTTCTCCAAGTACCAAATCTTGCAGTGTCCTAGCTTCTGTTTCCTTAGCCACTTAATTTTCATGTTGCTGATTTTTGTTCCTCCAGATTGCAGACCCATAGCAGTATGAATGAAGAGCATTGTCTGATGACCCATGCACTGTAGTAGTCCTCCCCCTCCTATCTATGCAGTCTGATGCTTGGAATTGTATCCTTGAAACAAAAATTTGCAAGTGTGGACAATTTCTGAGATGTAGGGCTGTGATTGTAGGGTGGAAGAGCACACCGCTTTGCTGCTGCCAGCCTGTGGCTCCTTGATTGTGAGCACCTTAAGAGCCCTTCATAGGGGGTTTCTGTGCCACCTATGTGTGCTGGACTATGTTTGGAAGCACTGGACATTGAAGATCCCAGCCTGTGTGGGGTGGTAATTGCTTAGGGCTGTTGAAACTGGTGCAGAGTTGATCCTGGCTCTCAAGTTTCCACCCAGCTGGTTCAGTCTTCTGCAGTAGTGCAGTGAGAGCTGTCTTGTTTTATACCTGTTATGAGCATAGTGTTAAAGTCCTCAGGCCTGTCATTGAATGACCTGATATGTTGCTGTCTGTTCCTGGCCTTATTAAAGTCTTGATACTGGATTTCAGGTGGGACAAAAATGTCTGGCCACCTTAACTTGGATCATTATCTGGCAGACCTGTGTAATTTAATTACCAGAATATTGAGCTTAATAGTTGGTAGCTCACTACTGATAGCCTTCCAGGCCTAGGTACTAATTTATGGAAGATCAGTTGATCAAAGCTTCATTTCTGATAATGCTTTAAAATGAGTTGAGTAACACAGGGCACAATATAGCCCAATTTGGTTTGAAGGCAAACCACAAGGAGATGGTGGTTATGATGTGGAATTCTCTTGATTTTGATGTCTGTTCTGGGTGGGAGGGGATAGATGCAACTCATGTGGTTGCATTGCATTAAATTTATTCGCATGTGCCTGCCTGTATTCATGGCTGTAGCCAGAACTGCTGACACTGTTGGAGTGGTGGGGGAAGACTGTCTAACTACTGTCAGGCTGTAAGGTTCTCCAGAAAATTACTGTGGAGAGCAGAAAAGTGAATTTTGTTTGAAATGAAGGAAGACTCCACAGAGAAGAATTTCCTCCTGTCCACCAAGGACATATTAATTCTTTATAGAGCTGTTGTGGTACTAAAGTTGAAGACTTCTGGGGTGTTGAGCGAATGCTGTTCTTGAACAGGCCAGAGCACCCTGCGCTGCTCAGTGTCTGCAGAGCAAAGGGGTTTATTCAGGGCAGGCTCCAGTGTTTACTGCTTCTGATTTGCATCTTGACAACTGGATGGTGGAGCTTGGGATATAGTCCTTTTGTGTCTGCTTGTGGCTTGTGACTCTGCTAGCATTGAGTCCTTTTGTGGTAGGTCTCTCAGTTCTCCCTTTCGCTGTGCAGTCCTGCAGGGCTGATGCTGGCATGGAGACCATGGTTTCCTCTTGGGGTGCAAGTGCAGGACTAGCTTCCTTTCACAGGAATTTCATGGGATGTTTGAAGCTCCTTCCCTCTCTGATAGATTGCTCCATGGCCAAGCTGTATGCAAAAGGGCTTGCCTTGGGAGCATGGGCTTTGCCTCTGGGACATGGGAGCTTCGTTAGGGGTCGTAGTGCTGTCCTCTGGGAAGCATGTGCTGGTTGCAGGAGGTCTTTCTCTCTCCCTTCTGGAGGAACCCTGCCAAGGAAAATAGACTCCAAGGCAGAAGCAATTACATGGAAAAAACTGTGTGCTGTCCTGGCTCTTTCTGGAGGAAATGGCTGGGCATCTCTGCTTTAAAGAGCTCAAGACAGAATAGCTAAGGCAGCTAGTGCAGAGAAGGGCT
Source organism: Chaetura pelagica (assembly GCF_000747805.2). NCBI lineage: Eukaryota > Metazoa > Chordata > Aves > Apodiformes > Apodidae > Chaetura > Chaetura pelagica. Next base: position 1,960,887 of record NW_009953497.1, read on the forward strand.
CTGGCTTTTGTAGCCTGTGGAGCCAAAGCTGAGAACAGGAGGATCGTGGCTGAGGCTGGGGAGAGGTGCCCCTAATGACAGGGAGGGCAGTGTGGTTGGGAAGGTGTGCCTTGTTTGAGGTGGAGGCCAGTGAAATATGAATCACGTCTGTTTGAAGTAGTGATGAAATCCTAGATGAAGGTTTTCTGTAATACCTGGCCAAACAGTCTGGTGTGCTTTAGCTTTCCTCTCTCCCTGGTTAGAACGGACAGTCCTGACCTACTTTTGGCACCAGCAGCTCCATTGAGCACTGCCCAGTGCCCAGCTGAACGTACAGCAAACACGTTATCTGGTTTGCTCAGTCAGCACGAGAGTGAGAAGTTTCCATCAAGCATTGAGCAGACAGGGAAGAGCTGTTCCTGGAAGAGGGGCTGTTGGTGTGTTGAACTCAATTCTGCCCCTTCTGTGCACCATGGCTGTGGTTTCCCAGTCTGCTAGAGGTGGTGTTTGCTTGCTTCCCTGCCGTGTTGTGCATTAACTTTTGTGCTGTGCTGCCAGGACTCAGATGGTATCTAAATGTTAATATGATAGATAATGCATTTAGAAATAGTCAGTGAGGTTAGGCTTCTGGCTTCCTAAATATGCAATTAGGCAGGGCTAAAGTTACATTCTTAATATTTAAAAATAAATACAATCTATAAATGTACCATAAAATAATAAGTTTAAATAGAAGTGTCATCCTGGGGCAAACTGCAAAGCTCTGTGAACTTAATATCCTGCCTCTGACAGGATCCAGAGACAGACTCTTAATGAGGGCTGTGAGAAACAGGGCATGTATAATGTGGTGGGTTTGGTTTGATTTTTTCTTCCCCCCCCAACATTTGACTCCCAGCTTATGACCATCATCTATTAAGGACCCTCCTTGGCCAGGAGTTGTATTTAATCATCTAATCTCAACTATATCTATTCTCCAGTAATTTGTATAATTCCTCTTCTAACTTGTTTGTTTCTAGTCTCCATGACATCCAACAGCAGTGAGCTCTACAATATAATCATGCATTTAAAATATTGTGCATCCAGTGACAATACCTTTGACCTGGCTCAGAGAAGTTGTCTGTAACTTTGGTGGGTGCTCTCTTGCTCCTGCATTGTAAGACAGCAGTTGTTTATTCCATATTTTTCATCTTGACACTGTCATGTTTCAGATCTCTTGAATTTCCCCTGTCTTCCTCCTGGTTGTTTCTTTGTCCATCCAAAGTCCTGCTCTGCTCAGCCTCTCCTTATATGGAAGCTGCTCCATGATTTTGTTCATCTTTGCTGTCCTTTTTGTTATTCTGTCTCCTTTTTCAGATGTGGGAATCAGATCTGCCTGCAGCATCCAGCAGCATAATGGTGATGATCCTTTCATAATCACTCTGAAGGCTGTCTTTGCCTTTTTGCTTGGTACTGAATACTGAACTGACCTTCCAAGTTTCCAAAATTTTCCCAAGTGATAACACCTAATTTGGATCCTGTTGTGTTGATGTAATTAGAATATTTTGTGTTGGTTTTGGTATTTACTGACATCTAAGATTGTGTAGTTACTTAGGAGCACATGAGTCTTCTCCGAATTTGACTTGGATTAATAATGGTTTTATTAATAAAATTTGCCACTTCTAGACCTTTTTTTTCATAGATCTTATGTGAACATGCTGAACAGCACAGGTTGCAGAACAGATTCTTGGCAGATCTCACTAGTAACCTTCCTCTGATGGGGAAACTCTTCTGGTTTCCTGTCTTTTAATTATTAAATCATGATAGGGACTGTAACTTTTAATTCCACAATAGCTTTATGTTTTTTCAAGAGCCTTAGCTGACAATTCATTTTCAATCAGTTTAGTTCCTAATAAAAAGATTAAAAACAGGCTCTTGGATCTCAGTTTACTGGAAATGGGAAGTCTGCTCTACAAATTTCCTGGGTACTGCAGGGATTTCTCTCTGCTCCAATATTAGTCTGTATTTTCATCAACAGCTTGTTTCTTGAATTTCTGCATGTAAGTTTGATTCTGCAGGAGTGATGGGCTTAGATTGATGTAGATTGGTGTAGAAACAGTGGATTTGCTCAGCAGAGTGAATTGTATGGGTGACTTTAGTGAGCTCTGCTTTCCCAGCAGGGTTCTGTTGCAACTGGATTAAGCCTATCTAGGCTCTCTCGATGTACTCTACACATTAAAAGCTAGAGAATGGGATATTTCTTTTCTAACTAGTTGTCTGGAAGAATGTTAAGTCACCAATGGTATTTGGCTGGCCACAAACTTGGCATCTGAGGTGGCAGCTAGAAGAGCAAGAGGTTTTGGGGCAGATAAATGGAGGGGCTGGTGGGTCAAACTGGAAAAAACCAAAGGGACAGCCTGTCTGGGCCAGGGGCCATGAGAAGGAGATGCTCCTCCAGGTCAGATACCTCAAAAAAAGGATGATGAAAAACCGGGAAGGGCTCAGGGAGCTGCAAGAAAAAATGATTTTTTTCTGCCTGAAGAAGCTCAGCCCACCTGATGTATCCATCTGAAGGATTACACGTGGCTGCAGCCTGCGATTCAGGGAGGCCCAAAGCTGGTGGGATGTACAGGGGAAGGATTGTCTTGTGCTTGTCTGTTCTTATACTGCTTCTTATGCATCTATTATTGTCTGTTGCTGGAGCCAGGGTTTTTGTGTAGGTGGACCTCTGTTGGAGTTAGAATAGCTGTCATTATCTTCCCAAGGAGGCTTAAGAAGAAGGATTAGTTTTCAAACTGTTAATGCAAAAATGACTAGAAGCTTCTTGGATTTGCCAGATCTGTAACAAAATGACAAGGCATTTTACTTGGGGCAAATAACCCTCAAAGATGGATCAGCCTGTGGGGTTAAGGTGGTAGTTTCTGTAATTTAGGAGCCTAGGGAAAAAAATCTGCTTTCATTTGGAGACTTTAGTCAGGAGCTCATGGGCCAGAAGAGGAGATTGCTTAGTGGTGTCCTGTGGTTTGATTATGCAGAAAGTTGGAGCAGATCCTAAAGCACTCTAATCTTCAGATGTATGACACAGGCAGAAGGTTCTGCTTTGCTTGTGTTAAGAGACTGAGAAACTAGTTGACTGGATTTCCCCTTTTTAAAACTGAGGGGTGACCTCATCAATGTTTACAAATATGTAAGGGGTGAGTGTCAGGGAGATGGAGTTAGGCTTTTCTCAGTGATGACCAGTGATAGGACAAGGGGTAATGGGTGCAAATTGGAGCATAGGAGGTTCAAGGTGAATATCCAAAAAAATTTTTTTACTGTGAGAGTGACAGAGCACTGGAACAGGCTGCCCAGGGAGGCTGTGGAGTCTCCTTCACTGGAGACATTCAAAACCCACCTGGATGCATTCCTGTGTGATGTGCTCTGGGTGACCCTGCTCTGGCAGGGGGGTTGGACTAGATGATCTTTCGAGGTCCCTTCCAACCCCTATGATTCTATGATTCTATGATACAGCATGGCATTTGGGCTCAGTTTTGTTAGTGTTTGAGAGAATGGTGAAGTGAAAAGTCAGCTCTCCGTTTACAGTGACAGAATATCTGTGAAGAAGGCTGGTTTTAACAGCAAGAAGCTTGTGGTTGCTTTATATTCCCTGTAAATGTTTGTGTAGTTTGTCTTGATTTATAAAAAGTTCACTATTTAACATTTTATTAATAATTAACTCTTCATTAACCATTAGTACTGGAAGTTTAAACTAGCGATTGTAACACATTTTCATGTGTGCAAGAGAAAAATCTGTTCTGCTAGAGCTGTTTAGGGGTAATATCTATTCACTACCATCAATTAATTCCAGTATGGCTAAAATACATATTTAGGAGTGTAGAAGCACTTTCTACAGATTTTCCAAAGAACCCTAAGAATGCACAGTATCATTAAATTGTCAGTAGTATCACAAAGTTGGCAAAATATTTTGTGCAACATTGTTTTAGTATAACTGCTTAAACCCCCATCCAGAAAAGTATCTTGTAACAGTCAGCAGTAACTACCAAGGGTTTAAAAAAACATTATTTTCCCAAATTTTGCTGTTGATTCTGTAGTGTGAAAGCACAGGTTTTCTGCTACCTTTCCTCTCTATTTCAGATGTGAAATTTTTTCTTTAGAGGACTTCTACAAGTTATTTTGACCTCAGCTTTCATGCTACTCTCATCTCATTAACAGAGCTCCCTTGTCTGTGCCAGTCCTGCTCCGGCAGGATGACTTGGACTTAGGATTTTCCTTGGGGTCAGTTTTATTTGGAAAACAGAGGTTTGTCTTCTTCTCTGCTAGAGCTGCTTGTTCCAAGTGTTCTTAAACAGCAAAGCAGGGAACTGGCCTGGTAGTAGTAAATAAGACTCAAAAAAAGATGTATTTATTTAATGAGAATGTCATCTTTCACAGCAGAAAACAGCAAGTCTCTGTTGAGCATATGAAACTTAGAAGGGGGGCTGTGATTCAGGGCTTTTGTGCAGGAAGCACAGCAGTGGTTGTCTTCCTACTGCTGGGTGATTTGAACGTGCTGGAGCATGAGGGTTGTTGTGCAGCTGGAGGAATTTGCTTCTAATTTTTAAATCTTTTAGTGTTCTCACTGTGGGTCGGCTCTGCAAATGATACAGTGGAAACTGCAGGTGGAAAATTCAGGGACCTACTTTTTTTCCAAGGATAATTCTGCTGGGATTGGTTTTGAGTATGAAATCAAACCTAGAAGTGGGGACATTGATCTGACCTTTCCATGTTTGGGGGATAGGATGCAGTATTAGGGAAATAATCTATGAGGATTGAAATAATCTTTGCGTGTTGATACGCTACTAAAATGTCTCCAAATGAGTTCTGTGTTTGTTTCCTTAATAAATGAGTAAAGTCTCTGAGAGGGATACTGAGGTCAGAGAGGTAAAAATAGTGCTACAGAAAACAGTCTTATTTCAAATTCCAAGTAACAAAATAGTGCCATTGCTCCCACGGTATTGGTTGTTGTTTTGTAGATGTGATATAAATATTCTGTGGCAGAACTGACTAATCCTCTAGCCCTTCTGTTGTGATCCAGATTAAATAAATGAAGCTCAGAGTATCATTTGGATATTGATATTTTACAGTGTGTTAGAGGCAATGTTCAGAGTAGTGTCTGGAGCGTTTTCCTATTTAATGGGAATTCATTTAAAAAATGGAGTCTTTAAAAAGAATCTTTAAGCCTGGGCAATTGCCTTCAGAATTAATTAAAGGCTACACACTTTTAGTGCAATCTGTCTGTAACAGCTGTGTTATACACTAGCAGTGAGCACAGGAAGCAGAGTGGTTCAGTAAATCCATAAAGAGCCTGTCGTGAAGCCATCAGATTTAAATGTAGGTTATCCTTCTCCTTCCTGTCCTCCCAGAGAGGCTGTGATGGGCTTAAATGAAGAGCAAGAAATAAATGAGGCAGTGATGCTGATGTTTGAGAAACAACTTGGAAAATTGAATCAAAAGACACTGCTGGCTTCTTATCTCAGTTTTCAAACAGAATGGGAATGCTTCTAACTGCTGACAGCCACACAGACTCATGCTCATTTCTAGAGTATGTATGTTTGCTCACCTAGCAATAAATACAAGTTCATTTGCTAATGGCTCTTCAGCAAAGAGCAACAAAGAGCACTATATTCAGTGTTTACCCATTGCTCAGAGTGATTAGAACCAGCTTGCAGAACATGCTGTACTGCCTTTTTATTTCTTTTGTTTTTTTCCCCCTCCATGTTTTTCTCAGCTGCCTTCTGTTTTCCCAGTCACGAGGACTAGATAGTAGCTTGTCTCCTGGAACACCTTTGAGAACTATCTCTTAATAAAGGGACTTCTAGGGGAATATTGGTGAGTGAAAAAATAGCTTCAGGTCAGAGATTTGACCACAATAGGGTACGTTTTTGCTTGTGTTCTGCTGGATGATAGGCTAGTTGCTTTTCCACCTCTTTTCCAATACAGGCACTCCAAAGAGGTAAAATGCTTTCAGAGAAACATTAGGGATAGATTAAACTATAGATCAGAGAGCTTGTAAAAAGATCTGGGTTGCTAGAGTGGTGTCATGCACTGGCTTTTGAGTTCAGCCACTGGTGGCATATATATGAGTGTGAGTTATCTGAGACAGGATGTGGTGGACAGAGCAGAGTCTTGCAGCATGTAGGCATGACCTCTAGCCAGAAAGCCAGTACTTCAGAATCCATAAATTCCAAAGACACATGCTGATTTTACTGTGTAAGTACTGGCATAGGAAGGTTGCATTAGCTAGAAAGAAGATTAGAGATTCCTGTAAGTGGTGTAGTGTAATGGTGTCTTGTGATCCTCAGCTGCTTCCAGATCAAAGACTCCCTTCTCCATGTCAGTGTGGCTTTGTCACAGTGTAGTCAAGCTCCTGCTGTTGGGTGGTCATCAGCCTATTGTTTTGTTTGCAGACATTTTAAGCTTTGAAACTGAGGAGACTCCAAACAGAGTTGCACAACACTCCATCGTGATGTCTGCATGGTGGCTGTGCAGAGGTACCAGGGCAGTTGTGTGGTTAAGGAGTTCCTTGAATGAAGATTTCTCCAATAAAAACAGCAAGAATGCATTAAAAAAAAACCAAAAAAACTAATATACTAGAATCAGGGCAAGATATCCTCTAGTGATCTAAACCAGGGTGATACAGTTAAGTTAGAACTCCATCCTTCAATCTACATGTATCTACTTGCTGGCTTTATAAATCCCCCTCATCATGCTTCACAGATAACATCTGCCTGGCGAAGACCTCTGTCAAGTGCTACAACACACTCTCTCACCGCCCTGGAAAGAGGCTCCCAGCCTAGCTCAGGGTTGTTTGCCAATCTGGGTGAAGCAGAGTGTGTCAGCAGCCCTGGGAGCAGAAAACACTACGCGTCCATTATCGGGGCAAACAAAAGCCCCAGTGTGCATGGAACCTAAACACAGCTCAGGTTCGGTGTGAGTTGGCGCCGTGTGCTCCAGGGGAAAGGGGCCAGGCTGGAGCCAGCATTCCTGCCTGTCGGGGTGTCCTGACAGCTCTACCTACTTACCTACAAGAGCCGTGTGAAATGGAGCTTTTCCAGAGCTTCACAAAGCCTATATTTAATAACGTGTTGTATTTATAATACCTTCCATCCGCTGGATTTCACAAGTCGACTAATCCTCTCAGCTGGTCTTTTGGTAGAGCAAAGATGCCTGTTTTACTGACAAAGGAGCTGGAAAGCAGACTTTTGCAGGCTGGGGTTGTTTTTTTGGGGTTTTTTTGCAGTAACAGCAAAACAAAAGACGGATCTAGAGTCTCACAGTTATTGTTTCTCACCATTGCTACTGTGTTTTCTGCACACTGTGTGCTGGATGTTGTACAGAATGAGCATAAGGCATAATTTGTGACCTAAATTGGGTAAGTTCTGCAGTAGATGCTGGGATAGTCTTCTCTGGAGATGTGTGGATCATTTTCCACCTCTGTGCTCTTAAGAGCACTCTGGGCTTAACTACACTATGAGTTTACCAAGAAGATTAAGAGGGGTGATGCTATAGGAGGGAAGTGATTATATTTTCTTAGCTTTAGCTACAAAATTAACTTCACCCCTGAGGAGCTGAGTTGCCAAAATGAGCACAGCAGATTTACAGGTCAGTTCTGGAGGAGATACTGTACCCATCAGCTGTGTTGAGCCTCTGGCCCAGCTTGGCATCTGTGTAACTATATGTAGCTTTGATACCTTCTCTGCAAGAGAGAGGGAGGGAGGGAGGGAAGGGTTTAGATTCACCACCTACTTCTCAATTCAAATAACATGGTGCTCCTAGTAAACTATGAGTGCTTGCAGCTGCTGCTCTTTTTTCCATGGGGAAAGCATTTATCTAAATGCTGCAGGTACTTATTATCACATTTTTGCCATGCTGTGGGATTCCACATGCTTTTCAGGACAGTTGTTCCCAACTATGGCATGGCTTGGGTGGGTCATGATGGCTTTCAAGAGGAATTGATCTAAACATCCTCTGGGCAGGAGCAGAACAGGTCTGGTGGTTCCCTAAGTCTGTCCAACACCCACCTCATCTGGCCTTGTCTGCACTTTGGGGCATGAGACAGGGAAGGAGTGGAGCATTGTCCACAGAGCAGGCATGTTCAGTGCTGGCAGAGTTCCTGGGGAGAGATGAGTGCCAACAAGATACTTCTGCCCTGAAGACTGCAGTAACAAGTGAGCAGGGTAAGGTGGTGTCCCCATCAGCTAGACATGCTGCATCTGCCCAAGGAGTTGGGGGCCCACCAAGGTTGACTTGGCAGTCTGGGGGCAGACTGGTGGCCCCAGGGGAGTTCCTATGACTGACTCACAGAATCATAGAATTATTGAGGCTGGAAAATACCTCTGAGATCATTAAGTCCAGACTCTCTGGAGATCTCATACTGGCATCAGGGCAGAGCAGCCCTGCTTGGGTGGGCCACATTCAGTAGCAGAGATAGCATGGGAAGGTTCCTTCAAAAGTACTAGCAGAAGAGTCTTGGACCCAAAAGAGGCTGTAGATAGCTGTAAGTGCTAAGAAGAGAGGATTAATCATGATATCTCAATCAAACACTGAGCAAAGGGATTATTAGTTTGCTCTGAACTGGACCACAACTAGTTTATTTAAACAATGGTTCTGCAGGTTATGTTTGTCTTGTCAGTGGTTTGTTTTATGGTAGTGTTGCTCATTAAACATGTATGTCATGTGCTGGCTGCTACAGGATGTGGTCCTGTCTTGGAGAACTTCCTTAATAGCATCATAGGAGAGAATTGTGTGGGAGTCTGATGTTCTAAGAATAGTTCAATGCTTTAACCACCTTCTGTCACAGCATAGATAAGACTTTTCTGCTTTGATTATGTCCCTGCATTGATGAATCTGGGCTTTGAACTGCTTATTCAGCAAGTTTAGGACAAATACTGGGTTTGTGAAAAGAAGCTTTCCTCAGTACCACCCAGCAGTCCCTGGGAAAGCCCCCAAGAACATTACTTGCAGTTGGCTCTTTGTATCTAGTTCTCTGCTTTCTATGGGTATTCACATCCTCTTTGCCCACTTCTCATAATAAGAGTGCTTGTTGAAGGATTTTGATGAGTGTTAATCTTTACTTCAGTTGTACAAGGAGTTACAACAGCTTTTCCTCTCTTGCAGAGTGTTTACCATGCCTCTGGGAACGTTCCTCCTTCCTGTTCTCTGTTTCTTGGGAGCAGCAATTCCACAGGGACTGCAGTATGTCACGTTCTCACGCAACGCTACAAAATTCCTCCACCTGTCTATGGACTTGGAATCTGGGACCGTTTATTTGGGGGCCACCAACTTTCTCTTTCAGCTGACATCTGACCTGCTGATGGAGAACGTGGTTCGGACTGGACCGGTTCTGGACAGTAAAGATTGCCTCCCCCCAGTCTCAAAGCTGGAGTGCCCACAGGCGCACTACACCGACAATCACAACAAGCTGCTGCTGGTGAACGCGGTGCAGAAGGAGCTCATTGTGTGCGGCAGTGTGCACCAGGGCATCTGTGAGAAGAGGAGCCTCACGTCCATCGACCGTGTCCTGTTCCGGCCAGAGAGCCCTGGAGACACCCAGTATGTTGCTGCCAATGATCCCAATATCACCACTGTGGGACTCATCGCATACTCAAAGGATGAGGTCCCCTTGCTATTCGTGGGACGAGGGTACACGAGCCGAGGAGTTGGGGGAGGGATTCCTCCCATCACTACCCGAAACCTCAGGGCCCACGGAGGGGATATTCAAGCAACAGACTCTCACTCCATTTTCTCCTATGAAGAAACAGCAAAGCTGGCAGTGGGCCGGCTCTCTGAGTACAACCACCATTTCATTAAATCCTTCACTTACCGCTCCAGCGTCTATTTCCTGTTCTACCGTCGGGACCTCAAGTCCCAATCGCGCGAGTACAAGACCTACATCTCGCGGATCTGCCTGGATGACTCTCACTATTACTCGTATGTGGAGTTACCTCTGCTCTGCCAGAGCAAAACCAACACATACAGTCTCCTGCAAGCTGCCTACGTCACCCGGCCGGGAAGGGGCCTGGCCCAAGGGGAGCTGGACACCGAGGGAGAGGTGCTGTTTGCAGCCTTCTCTGCCTGGCAGTCCTCTGGCCGGCTGAGCGAGGAGTCTGCGCTCTGCGTCTACGCGATGGAGGAGGTGGATCGCCTGACCAACTGGACTAGGGATGTTTGCTATATGAGGGATGGGAAGTCAGAAGAAGGGGCAGAAGTGGCTTATATTGAATACGATGTCAGTTCCAACTGTGTCCAGCTGCCAGCGGTAAGTGGCTTTGCAGCTTTGCCAGGGTGAAGAGTAGCCTGCCTGTGTTCCTGTGCTGCTTTGTGTTCCTGGAGTCAGCCCATTTCCCACAGGTGGATGCTGACATCTGTTTGGGTTAAAAACTTTTGGGTTCAGGCTGTTTCTTTGCTCCTGGAGCAACGCAATGCAAAAATTGTTGTGTCCTGTTTAAGTGCAGTCTGTCCCCTTGCTGCTGCAGCTCTCTGCCCCCAGTGGGCAGGTGTCCCTACAGAGGGAGATGGACCGTGTGTGGCAATGGGGAGGGTGTCTGATGTGACATGTGCAGTGGCAATACCAGGCAAGAGAGCTGAAGCAGAGGTTCAGGTTATTTTTCAGTATCTTCATCTCCTGGTCTGTAATGCAGGGATGGAGAGGAGTATGTGCGTGTGCACCTGTGTGTTGGGAAGGGAATTTATGGGATGTGCTGGGTCGCTGTTGGTTACGGTGACGTGCACCTCACAACAGCCTCCTGCAAGGCCACCCGGGAACAAAAAGAAAACATAAGCAAAAGCAACAGTCAACAAAATCCTGTTTTCCTGTAGACTGCATCAGTCCTGCAGAATTTTGTGTCAAGGAGGGCCTTTTCCTGACCTGTCTCTTCTTTGCCTCCAGAGCTGTAAGAGGTGATAATCCTTCTTTAAATTCTACAGCAAAGGCATGATGGGATGTTGCAGGATAAAAATACAAACTAAAGCTGTGACCCTGAGGTCCTGCACTGTCAGCCACCTCGGCTGGTGCCGCGGTATCGGGGACGGTGACACAAACACAGCAGCAGCATTTTCCTGGGGCTGTGCTGAACACTGTGTCCTGGCACGAGGCTCTGGTTGTGAGGAGCTGTTTTCACCAAGAGCATTGATAGTCCTTAGCAGAACAGCATGTTTTGTTGTGTTTTCCTTCTACAGAACAGGCTCTCCAGACAATTGCCTCTTCCCAGCCTTATGATACAAAGTGATACTATAGAGCTTTGGATGTCTCTGAGGTTGGATGTGTGATCCAAAACCCATCTTAAAATTATATCAGTAGCTAAAGCTGACTGTAGAATACTTGTGGGACATGGGAAGGGTAAAGAGCAGACTTGGAGCACGATGAATATAAGGTCAGAAGAGTATGTAAGAGTTGGGAAGCAAGAGACTGCTCAGTTTGATATCCTGCTTTTGTTGTGTCTCTTAGCAATGCCCCATGTGTCCTTTGCAGGGCTGCATGGAAGGAGTCATCACAGGTGATTTTTGGGGGGAGTTAAATGTCAAACTGGTGTGAGCACTTGAAATAAAATTCCTTCATTCAAAATTACTTAAGAGTCCCCTTGTACCACTCGATCCAATGGAGAAGTGGGTGCACAGAGTGGGAGAAATAGGCCAGTCTCTGCTATGTGATTCCTGGCACGTGATCCCAGGGTCCCAGCTGCACAATTTGGCACTAGTGGGCTGACTAAAGGATGGCATCTTATTAACAAGTGTGTCCAATGATATGTAAATGTTCTAACAAACTTTATCCTTCACCATTCAGTACATGGTAGCGGTTGTCGTTCAGATTGTATCTAACACCACGTAAGGGGCTGTGCCAGCTCCAGGCTGCTCCATTCAGTGCTGAGTGGAAGCGGCTGTCAATGAGCATTTTATGCAGGAGCAGTTTTTACTCTGCTTCAATGGTGGCAGCTTGTGCTGTATGTCAGGGTAAAGCTAATTAATTTCACATATTTCGGCCTCCAGACCAGCCTGTGCACAAGAAGGTATGACCTTTTCCCTAGTTAGCACTCCCATCAGGAGAGGTTAAGATTGAGTTTTACAGCTCAATACAATCTCTTCAACTAGAAAAAACAAATGCTTGTTATAATAAGAATTTCAAGACCAGTTAATTTCTTCTAGTTTGCTGGAGATCCGTTAGTCTTGAAATACAGGAGACCATGTAGATGCTGTTAGTGAGTTGGTAATTGAAAGTGTGAAACATGTTTCTGCAAAGCTTAGGAAGGCTGCATATATTTGGTGGGTGCAGTTTTCAGCGTATGTAACTTGTCCTTTTACACCGATCTTGCAGTCCTCTATGCACAGATACAGATTTGCTCTTTGTTGCTTCTCACTTGTACGGTGTCGGGTGTGCTCACCAGAGCTCACAGCAGCAGCTTCATCCCAACTTGCTGCATCACAGTAGGACACAAGATGATCCTTGCAGTGTAATTTCTGCCATGGTGGCAAGATGTGCTTCACTGAAAGCAATTCAAGCAGCTTCTTTGTAAACTTATATAAGCACTTTATACAATTATCATGGTCTTAATCCTGTAGAAGGGAACAAGTTTCAGCTCTTGACTGTGATTAACTGCCAAGGCCATGGGCAGGTTGTGCTGGTGCTGGGGGAGCTCACACAGGTCACGTTGGTTTATGGTAGAAGGTGTGTGAAGTGACTTGCCCTTGGCATCACACACTGGCAACAGCAGTGCTGAGCACAGCTGGGGTATAGCTATTTCTGACTTGTATCCTTTTTCTTTTTTTTTTTTTTAAGCAAACTGAAAAATTGGCATCAGTAGCAAGGCCATTAGGCTCACGGTTTGTCTAAATTGATACAAAGGTTTCAAAAAATAGCTAGAATCCCATTCAAAATAAACAGCTGATGCTTTTGAGTATGGGAATTTGGCTGTGACCTACTTCCTAATAAATCTTATAGAAACTGGACAACTGGAGAAATAGAAATCTTTAGGTTGCAAGAAGGTGGCTGAAAGAAGCTTAAGAATAAAGTGGCAGAGCTGATGAGAAAAGTAGATGTGTTACTAAAAATGAACATTAGCTTAGAGGATGGTAAAAAACAACAGTTGTTAAAAGTTGTAGCCTCTTCTGAGGCTTTAAATCAGAGCCTTGCAGCTGGTATACAGAAAATGAGTTGAATGAGTATTTGAAAAGAAAACAATAAAGCATGAGGATCAAAGTAGTGCTAGTCTGATTGGCACAGTTTCCTAGGTGAAACTGATGTGTCAAGCCTTGCTTGCCTGCTGCAACAGCAGCACATGTGGAAGTGAATAGAGGTCAGCAGGTTAAACACATTTTACCGGGGGATTTCCACAGACTTGGTCAAAAGCTCCTGATCATTTTTGGTTTCTCCAGGAAGCAGTCAATTATGAAAGACAAACAAAAGAAAAAACCCAAGAAAAATGGGAGGAGAGGAGGAAAAAGGGTCAGGTTCTGCAGGGGGTGGGTGAGGGGTGGTGGGCAGGTGCCCGCAGAATGTCACCCAGTGCCACTGCTACCACTGACCTGCGGTGGGTGCTGGTACCCAGCAGCTCAGCACTGCCATAGGCAATGCATGGACACCCAGCAGAAGGAGCACATAGCCCTCCTCACAAGGAGTCTAAATTCAACCACGTTGCCCGAGGCAAGAGAGAAGGAGCTGCTGAGACGATGTGGCTTGTGCAGTTACTGCCTCTGATCCATACGGAGCTTTGAAAGAGTATCAGTAAGGAGCTGGAGACGAGGGTCCAACTGTTATCCATAAGGGATTTCATGATGAAAATCATTAGTTTACATAAGTCACGTTGTTTGAAGACAAGTCACTGATCAATTAAAAAGTATTGGTTTTAATAGTAATCATTGGGTGAAGAATCCTGCATTCAGTCTCCAAACATACTGTGAAATGAAAGTGGACACAAAACAAGGTGTCAAGAAAGATGTAAAACAACAGAGGAGCTATCCTAGACAAGCCTGAGTTTGTCACTTTGGAGGAAGATGAATCATAATGGAATATCTTCTTTCTGCACATACAAATTATAAATAAGTTGGCAGTTTTCATTCTCTCCCCTTTATAATTCAGTAAGCGAAGGTTTGATGGGACTGGGAGGGATCTAACTGGAACAGAAGGATGACTGGTTTTGTACAGTGCTGTGGAGTCAATTTTAAGAAATCTGACAAGACTGAGAAGAATGGAAGCAGTGTACAAAGATAACTCTTGTTTTCGCTTTCTGTGGGTCTCTGGTTGTGTGCACTCTACAATTTGTGTGTGTGGTTAGTAAGCTCTTTGCAGCAGGTCATCTTCCACCCTGTGTTTATGCATGTCCTGATGCTTTGGGATTCTACTTCAGGCTTAGAATTTGCAGATGATACAACAAAACAGTTCCAACTGATGCTTGTGACCAGGTTTTGCACTGGAAGCAGGAATTACCAGCATTTTGTTTTATTCTGAAAAATGCAATTAGCCTTTCCCAAGGCTGTACCATGGCAGTGTCTGGCCAGTAATGTATTTTTGAGAAATTAAGTTTACTGGAATTTCAGTGTGTTTAATTACTGAATGGACTTGCTGAAATGTCAGCAGGATTCTGTGAGGTTACAAACAGACAACGTAGTAATTATTAAATCTAATTGTTAGTCATTAAAATTAATTATTGACCTGGCTTTTACTCTCAGTCAAAAAGCTTAGAGGGGTTCAAAGCTGAATTCACTACTGGGGCAAATGTTTAAGGAATTTGGGTAGAAAGGCATGGTGGGAAGTGTTTAAGCTGACAGTGTTCCTTGTAATCTATTTTTTGTTACTGATTTCCTTGTTATTTTCACTCCCCAAAAAAGGACACACTGTATGCATATCCCTGTGGCTCTGACCATACTCCCAGCCCCATGGCCAGCCGGGTTCCCTTGGAAGCAGCTCCACTCCTGGAGAAAACAGAGGCTCGTTTGACAGCTGTGGCAGTGAATGTGGAAGATGGCCACACCATTGCTTTTCTGGGAGACAGCAGAGGGAATCTGCACAAGGTATGATCTGGAAGCAGATGACAGGAAATGAAGAGACAAAGCTAATCAGGGATGCTCAGGTGGAATGCAATTTCTCTTGTCTCTTGGGAAGCCAAGTTCCTACTAAGACCATTACTATCACGTGGTCTCTTCTCACACTGTACTGACTTGAGAATGTGAACACCCCAAATGGTGGTCACGTTGCCCTTGGTTACATTTGCACTGAGCCACCATCAGGGCTGGTGCATCCTACATGGTTTCTGCAGGTGTTGCCAGGCATGTGCTTCTCACTGCCCTGGGATCTTGGTGGGAGGTCAGAATCCTCACACATCGCAGTGGTTCCAACTTGTGCCTCATGTAGGATGGGTGCAGCCAACTCCTGCTGTGATACTTCACCTGCATCCAACTGTGACTCTCTTGCAGGTGTACTTAGGAGCAATGGGAGATGCACATATATACTCTTCTTTAGCTATCCAGTTAAATAGCATGGTGAGCGGAGACCTGCTGTTTGACCAGTTGCAGGAGCACCTCTTTGTCATGACCCAGTCAATGGTAAGAGCAATAAAATGCCTTCCACAGAAAAGTTTAAAGCGTTTGAGGTCCAGACAAACTACTGGTGGGACTGGGGGAGGCAGAGAAGCAGTGTGTATAGCTGAGCCTGTGCTGGGCAGCAGCTGTCTGCCAGCCTGGCTTGCAGGAATGGGGACTGGTTTTTTGCAAAAGCTGGAAGAAGCATGGAGGAAGTCTGGGTACCCTAAACTGTGCTGCTTGCATCTGCATTTCCCCAAGTCAGCCAGGCTGTATCAGCAGTGTTGGAAGAATGTGAATTGCAAGCTTGTAATAGGCTGCTCTACTGGCACGAAGACAAGGGACTGCAAATTCCTGGGTTCCTCTGTGCTGAGCAGGAACTGTTTGGACAACAGTTTGCATCTCCATCGAAGCAGAAGAATGTGAGCCTTCTGGGTTCACAAGTCATGTGACCTGTCTTGGTTTTGCAAAAGATTAAAAAGAGAAAAGGGAGGTTTTGTGTTATTAAAACTGTGATACTTCTTCTGTTTGTAATCAGTTAAAGGATTAGGCTGTTCTTCTGTAGGCTTATAATGTACAAAAAGCAGAAATGTGTGGGAAATGTCTTCAGATAGCAGAGATGTGCTCTGACTGGCTATAAAATAACAGTCTTGCAGATGAAATTGAGCTTTATAAGGAACCCTGTGAGGCACCTTTCCCTCTTGTCCTGCTTTCTGTAACTCTGTTTGTGCCCAATGGCATTTGGATGAGAAGAGGCATTGCAGTTCCTCAGGCTCTTGAGATATTGGTGCCTGTGGAATAGGAAATGCAACTATGGATACTTTTATTTGAGAGGATTTGTGCACCACCACATATGTCAGCTCCTTGAGCTGGAAAGAGAAAGATCTTCCAAGCAAAGAAAAAAGCAGCCCTTGAGTTGCTCTGAAGGAGAGAACAAACCAAAAATCAGAGCATGCTGGAAAACTGCTGCTTCCCTTCACTCCCACACAGAGCACTTGGAGATGTTCTGAAATGTTGTAACACTTCAAAGGAGGACTTGAAATCTGTGAGTTGAAGAAGATTAGGGAAATCTGAAATATATCCTTGACAGTAATTGTTCTGTCAAATAAAAAATGTAAATTACATCATGTATTTAGCAAAAGTAATAGGTCAGGGATTAGAAGTTGGTATTTTAAAGTAACTGCCAGTGTAGTAGCTGGAGTGTAGTAGGAGATTAAAGAGAGAGGGCAAGGGGCTGAAATCAGCAAGGACAGTAAGTTAAAGCAGAAGTGATTTTCAAAGTAAAACTTACCTCCAGATGGCAGGTTTTGTTCCACATTGATCAAAGCTTCTTGATCTACTTTCAGTCAAAATGATAGTTCTACCAGGTAGAGCTGGGCAACAGAGCAGATGCATTCAGAGGCCTCAGCTGGAGCTGCTGCCTCCAGCTTCAGTCACAGGATGTCAAGAGAGATTATCTCCCATGACAGGGTCCAGAAAAGCAAAAGAGCAAATGTTGCTCAGTCTGCTGTTCTTTGATCCATTTTATTAAAATACAGATTTGTCCCTAAATAAAGTCTCCTTGTTGCCAAAAGTGTCATGGTGACCTGTTAATAGCCATGCACTTTGCTTGCCTCAGTGCCTCTGTACAGCCTGATGTTTAGATGTCATTTTCACTGGTGTGTGAAACAGCCACTCAGGTGTGCTATGGGAACTTCCTTCTTTTTTCCTTATTTTTATGCAATATTGGGGATTAAGAAGTTGTTTAAGTGAACATGCAGGTGATGGGCCTGGCTAGTTAGGCAGAAGAACCCTGCGTTGTGTGTTTACTGATTGCTTTCTCTGACAGGTGGCAAAGGTTCCCATAGTGGAATGTTCCCTGTACTTGGACTGTGAATCCTGCCTGGCACTGAAAGATCCCTACTGTGGCTGGTGTGTCCTTCAGGGACGGTAAGAGAGATCCCTGGTCACCTGCAGAGATTTTGGAGGGAGAGAGGGATTGTCTCCACTTACTTTCCTCCTTGTGTCTGTGTATGTCTGTGTGTCTGGATTTAGTTTATTTTATTGTTAGTTCCTTTATGGGATATTCTCTCTAAATTACCATTTCTCTCTCTGCCTTCCTAAAGGCCACCTGCAGTCACAGAGGCACACAGGTAATCTGTGGCTTTAGGGTCACCACTCACTCCTGTCCAGTGGATTTCAGCCTGTTTTCAGTCTGACTGCAGCTCAAACTGTCTCATTTCAAATGTAGAGAAACTAGCTTACCTCTTCTTCTGGTGTCACTCTCTTCAGCACTCTTTTTCACTTCTTGCTCCCCTACTGATGTTACTGGTTTGTTCCAGTGTGTGTGCCTGCTTGCTGACTCTGTCTCCCCATAGAATGCCACAGGAACTAGTTTATGACCCTTGAAGCCCAAAAAGTGCCTCCTCATCTACATTTTGCCTACAGTTCATCCTATTCTTGAAGGTGAGGGGAGGCTGGGAATTCCATGGCTTGTGAAGCAGCCTCCTCAAGACCGTAGCAAGGCTCCAGAGAGGCAGTGCCAGCTTGGAAGCTGAACATGTCCTGCTGGGGCTGCACGGGTCTCTCATGGGGCTTCTTGCTGTTTCCCTGCAGGTGCAGCCGCCGCTCCGAGTGCTTGAGGTCCAGGCTGAGTGAGCAGTGGCTCTGGAGCTTTAACTCTACTCAGCAGTGTCTGTCTGTCCAGGCACTAACTCCAGCTAATATCAGCAGAGAGGAAAAGAGAAATGTGAGTGGTGATCATCCTCTGATGGTTCTTGAGCATGTAAAAAGTCCCCTGCAGACTCTGAGGACTCACAAGCCTTCCTGTTGCTTTCAGTGGGGTGCTGGATCAGTGGGGTGCTGAATCACTGAGCCCTCAAGCACATGTTGCTGCCTCACATAAGGGACTTAACAGCTTGGCTGTATCCAGAGATAATTTGTGTTTTCCCATAAAACTAAATGTCCTTGTCTGCTAAGAGCTACTGGCTATTCATTCTGGAGTATTTGATGGCTGGTTGGGTGGGATCCCTCCTTGGCTTAGTATCTATAGGGTGCCCATGTCTGTGGTTTCACAGTGTTTCTGACAATTGCTGTCAGGAAGATTTGAAAGGAGCTACCCAAAATTACAGCTTCAGTCTGGCATCTGAGAGCTGGCAGAAGAGCTAAGAAGGTGCTGCAGTGTTTTGAAGTCTTGTCATTGTGTCAGGAGGTGGCAAGAACCTGTCTTTTGCTAGAAGCTTGAGCAAAGGAGGAAGCTGCCAATTGCTTGGTGGCTGCCAAGCTGAGCTTGGGAATGGCAAGAGATGATGAGTGGAACAGTCAGTCTTAGGAGGCATTATAGAAAAATGGGTGTATATGTAGATAACTACTTTATGGGGCTCTTAGTTTGAAAAAATAGAACCAGAAAATTAGCTTAAATAAAGAAGAATGTGTTGGAGGGTAAATTATTTACTGGATATTATTGAATTGATAGATATTCCTGGCTATCTCTGACTTACCTTCTCTGCATGAGGAAGAATTTTACTCATGTTACTTTGAAGATTATGAAAGCCCAGCAGTTCTGACAGAGGCAGGAATCATGTGTCCTTCTCCAGATCCCAGCCAAGCACCAACTTTGCCAACAGGAGCAGGTCAGTGAAATTATTTAAATGGAGGATGATAGCTCTGATAATATTGTTGGGAGAAAGTACATTGTAGGTCCATCAGATTGCCAGGATTAACAGCCATGAATGTATGTGGTCTGTCAGCAGGTGTTCATTTCATTCTGTCATAGTATCTGTTTGCTTTCTACTTGTGTGTCACACACATCCTGTGCTATTTTGGGCAGTTGCCAAATTCCAGTGCCAAATTCTGGTAGTTGGAAAGAAGATCCTGCTTGAAGGGTTGTATGCAAATCTGAATATGATCTGAAATGCAATCTAGAGTGGTGGCTGGTTTGGCAGCTTTGTCATAAGTCTGTAGAGAGAACTCTTTTAAATACTGCTTTATTATTTAAATCAAAATGCAAACCTCCTCAAAATCCATGTAGCAGTGAGAGAAGGAAGTAGATGTAAGACAAGGCAAGATGAGACCCACAGTCCTTAAAGACAGAAATTAATCTGCAATGCAGCAGAGCCTCAGAAGAATGCATAGTCAGCCTTCTATTAATATGAACAATAAATGGCTCAGTATTGCTAACTGAGTACTCTAAAGAACCTGGAAAGCTCTCAGTTTATAGTCCTTGCATTGGATTTTACCCATCCTGTCAGTGTGAGCTCTGATGAGCTGATCTCTTCAAAGAGCTTGTTCATCTGAAGTAAAAGGCAGGTGCCAGTTAGGAAGCATTCCACACCATTCACCTAAATGGCTGAACAGATTTTCCATGCTGCAGCTGTCTGATAGGTCTGAAGCAGTTTCCATGGGCATAACATGACAGCAGAAGCCAGGTAACACACTAATTCAATCTCAAGCTCATTAATTTTCAGTACTATTTACAATATTATTACATCTGTTGGCTTTCATGCTGCTTTAGGCTGGAACAAACTGGCCAAATCTCCCTTCAGGGTGGTCAGACAGGGTAAAGGGCTTCATGCTCTTGCCACCACAGGCAGAGGAAGCAGGGTTGGCTTCCCTGTTTAGTTCTGCAAACATGGGCCTAATTTTATGCACAGTTGTGAAAAATCAGTGTAGATAAAGTCACAGTCTTGTTTTCATTGTTTCCAGGCTTCAGATATTCTTTTTGACTCCTTTGTAAGTCTGTCCTGCTTTTATTTCAGGAGTCCATAGAAGCTTTACCTATCTTATTTTCATGTTGCATCTCTGAGGCTTAACAAGTTGCTCCTGTTCTCTAGCCTGAACTTGCTCGTGGATGGTTTGTTTGATCTACTTGTGTTGTCCTTTTGCTTCCACAGCTCTTCTCCCACTCAGAGAACTATGGCCAGGCATTCTTAGCATGGAGTTTTGCCATGTTAACCATGCCAGCTTTTTCTTTCTGTTCTTTTGTTACTTCCTTTCTCCTTCACTGCATTGCTGGCCCTTCTTGCATTGGCTTCTGAGCTCTGCTGAGATGAATTTGAAGCTGGTAACCAGAATCATACTCTGTTTTCTAAATAAGGTCTCATCAGGGCCTTGGATACCAGCACTTTCCTGTCCCTACTTACAGTACTTTTTCCAGCTCACTAAAATAGTTGCCTTTTTTTCAGCTTTGTTTTAAAGGTTGCATACCCAGCTCATCTGTCATTTTAAGTCATTGAGCTCCAAGTGGGTAGCAGAAGCTCTTGCCTTCGATTTGCAAGCACTCAGCTTCATCTTCTGAACTGCTGCAAAGCATTATTGGCATTTATGGGAAATAGTGGCCTATTTGGAGAAAGGAATATTTATAAATATGGTGTCATAGCCCTGAAACCCTGGGTGGTGTTGGCCCTTCCACCACTGCAAAATGCAATCCACCTGTATGAGAGTGATGGGAGCTGACAGTACTGCTGTGACTCCTGCCTCCAGCTGCATGTGATACCCTTATTTTCTCCTAATCATGGGTTTTCATACACACCTCATCATCAGCTGTTTTACTAGCACACTGCTTCACTTGTCATCCTATCAGGAGGCAGGTCTAGGCCTGACTGATCCACCACCAGACATCTGAATTTTTTTGTTGTGAATAGAGCTTACTTGCAAGAGGAGGTCTGAGTTCTCTGACAGGAATGATGGACAAGCTTCTTGTTGCTTATTTTTATAGCAAACTGTCTTGGAGAAAACTCCCAGAGTTGAGCAGAGCATGCGATATGTTTCCAGTAGTTGGAGAACAAATGCCCAACTCTAGGGTTGGGGATGTTTGTCTGGAACAAGTTTAATTGGCTGGTTTAGTGCTGTCACATGCAAAATATCCCCTTCAGGCTCATGCTATCAGCTACAGTAAGTTTACACCATTTCTGCAGTTATTTGATCTATCAGAAAACAGTGGTAGTCTCTTTCCAAAGAGAAGTGGGCTATCCTGACACTTCTAGTTGGCTTGAGACCTGGATTTAAAGCAGATAAGCCTTCAGTCATTGCAAGTGAGATTACAGGTTTTATAAACCTCTTCACTGAGTCACTGCTTAGTCTGGGCATAGAACAAAGCTCTCAAGGTGAAGGCATTATGTGAAGGGCATGTCAGTTCCAAGGGTTTGGTTTTCCTTTGGATGACAAAGCCTGGAATGTTATGTCTTCCTTTAATACACAGTTGACAGTGGAATTACAGCAGATAAAGATGGAGGGATCTTCAGACTAGACTTCCTTCCCATGGCATAGCAAGAGCTGTCATAAACTACCTCTGACAAACTTGTCCAACCTGTTTTAGTGTCTGTAGGATAATCCAGTGATTGGGATGCTGGAAGCATGGAGGGGAATCTGCCTCCGTGTTTGACAGTATCTTTCCTAAAGCATATTCTGTCTCCTAACAGTATGGCAGAGTTAGAGTGGCTCTATTTCTAAGAAATTTTTATTTTCATTTTCAGATCATGTCACCATAAAGCTCGTAGTGCGTTTCCATGACATCTTCATTGCTTCTGTGGACTTCTCTTTCTATGACTGTGCTGCAGTGGCCCTGCTGTGGAAATCGGCACCGTGAGCACCTGCTTTTTCTTCTCTGTAGCTGTAGAGAGAGTGGCTGTTCCTTTCTGGGTTGTCTTAGCAGCTGTTTTTCTATCACTGTTCCAGGTGCCAGAAGTGCGTGAGCAGTCTCTGGGGATGTAACTGGTGCATCCAGCAGCACCTCTGCACCCACAAAGCAGCTTGTGAGGAAGGAACCATCATCTACAATGAAAGGGTGTGTCTCCTGCTCAGTCCTAGTCTTATATGCCAGACCAGACTCAGGGAGTTCAGGGAGTCAGATCTCTTCTGAGGTAAAATAGCAGCTGTCAGTTGTGTCAAGCCAGGAGGGGAGTTGTTGGAGCAAAGCCTCCCCTTGGAGTGACAAAAAGCTCTCCATCCCTGATGTTACACATCCTTGCTATGTTTCTGGGAAAGTGCCATCAGATGAAGCATGTCACCCTTTCTTGGGGTTATCCAGCCTGTGTTTTCAAAGTGAGGGACAAGGGCAAGGTGGCAAGGAGGCTGCAAGTGAGGAGGTGGAACAGATGCCCAGTTTGTGGCTGTCACAGGTGGCCTTGCAGTTTTGTGGGGGATGCAGGCAGGCTGACCACCCTCTGAGTGGAAGTGAGTGGAGGCATCTGTGGGAAGAGGGAATGTTTCTGGATCTTCTGCACTGTGAGCATTTCACAGTCCCATCCCAAGACAAGATGGCACGAGATGTAGTGCTCATTGAAATCCAGATGGTGAAGCAGCCTCCTGTGGGCACTGCTACAGGAGGCAGCATGGAGTGCTTTTCTGCTTGGGTTTTATTCTGTTTCATTTCTTTCTCTCTTCTCACCCCACCATGTTGTTTTTTTCTAGGCACAGATCCCAACCTCAAGTGTGTTTCCTTCTTCAGCAGCTCCCCTCACCAAGTCCTCTACCACAGCCCCAGCCGTGGCCACAAAGCCGGTCACTCCCCCAGTGCACGTGGTACCGAGCACTGTGGCCCCCACAGAGCCCAACCGTGTCACACTGTCCCCAGCCCCTGATACAACGACTGAGCCTGCAGAAACCCTCAGCTACACATACTTGACCCTCTCAACTGAAGCAGCCTCTCTCCAGGCTGCAACAGAATCCCCTCTGCCACCTCCAGCAGACAAACCTGCTGTCACTGTGCCAGAGACCACAACTTCTGCTGCATCTGTCCTCACCAGCCCATCCAAAAACATGGACCAGGCAGCCTTGCCCACGGAAGGACCAGCCACTGCCCAGGAGCCATGGCACACCGACCCCCCCACCACCCTAGTGGGTAGCCCTCTGCACACCTCTGCAGCAGCAGTAACACCTTCCACTCATGTCACCAGTTTCAAGTGGCCTCCAAGTTCTTTTCCTACCACAGAGGCACTGACACCCACCATCCCAACTCCCCAGACCCCCAGCCAGGTGCCAGGGGTTCCTGCTGCCTTTGATGACTCTCCCAAGTTGATGGGAACTGAACAACCTGCTTCAGAGCTCCCATCTTCATCTCCCCCAGACTGGCTGCTGGGGGAAGGCACAGAACTCCAGGACACGGAGGACTGGATGGATTTGCTGCAGGCTGAGAATGACACATCTCCCTTCTCTGCTTCTACTCTTCTGTCGGGTGATGGTGATTCTTCAGAGAGGGATGTCCCTGACTTTCCCAGGATCCTCCACCCTGACCTTGACTATCAGTATGATGCCCCTGAGTTTTGGGAAGAGGTAAGTTTTTGGAATTCACAGGAAGGCTTTGGAATTCACAGTCTAAGGCTGGAACACTTTGCCGTTTTGATACAGATTGCTGATATAGTGTTTCCACACACAGCAGAGGTTGTGCCCTCTGAGCATGTAGAAGCTGACCACTGTAATGTGAGGAGTGAGAAGTGGCAGCCTGAGGAAGAAAAACGTGTGTGAGGTTCCCAGTTCTTGTAGAAATGCTTGCTGGCCTGAAGGTGGCAGCTGCTGCGATGTCCAGCGCGTTCGCAGCTTTTTGCTCTTTACCTCTTTGGGCTCTTGCTCTGCTTTCTTGTAACTTCATGGCAAAGAAGTGGGTGGCTTCATTCAGGTAGGGCTTGTGTCTCTGTTGGCCTGTTAGGCTTCTGATTCTTTGTATCAGAGCCATGGAGGTCTTTTTCTCTGAAGACTTTTGTTTGTTTTCAGAATGAAGAGTTCAGCTGGGGTCCAGATGCCTGTCCTTGTGTGCAGAGAATCCAGGGATCTTCGCTGTTCCCAGTCAACGTGTCAAGGAAGATAACCCTGTTGGGAAAGAACTTCCACCTCTATCAGGTAGTCAGCTCAATGCCATCAGCATTGAGAAACTGTTTTAATGAGCACTCTCTGGGCAACCTGTCACTGAACTGCTAAAAATACTTGTAAGACACAGTTGTGGCTCTGCCTAGGTTGCACCTGTTTGCAGAAACACCTAAAGAAATTACCTACTTCTGTGAATAAATAATTACATAGCTGGATTTATTGGTGGGTAGGAGGTCACCCAGAGAAAGGGAGAGTACAGGTGTGCACCAACCTGCTGGAGAAGATCTACATGTGTTTGGATTAAGTTGCACCTGTGCTGCACTGTAGATGGTAGTTCTTGGAATAATAACTTCCTGCTGAATCTCTGCTGATTGTGCTTCCATAAACTAAAGATAAGGCATCTGTTCCCTTTCCTTTCTGGCATGCTCATGTTCATGTGGATATTCCTGCCATACCTGAAACTTCTGCAATGGGAGAAACCACCCTTGAAAGCTGTTTCCTGGGTGTGTCTCTGATAAAAATTCTCTTTGCTTCTCAAGACAGAAAACTGATTTAGTAACCTTTAACAAACAGCCTCAGAACATGCAGCCCACAGACTAATTGTTACTTGGTATGTTAAACCTGACATGTTGCACTGCTCAGAGCAGCAGAGCTGGTTAGAGAGGCAAATCCATCTCTTTTACAGCAAGTGTCTGAGCAGTTTGGTGAAAGATTTACAAGAGGGAGGAGAGAAATAGACTTAGTGCTTTTTGAGGGCCCTCACCTGTGTGCTCCACTCTTCATTTCCAAGCTTCTGCTTCACAGAGACACACAGGCCTAACTTCACCATCCCCCTGGTTTTCCTTTCATTCCTCCTCCTGTGCTCCCTTCTCCCTGCACTAACATACACGTGCTCCTTTCTAGGTGGTTTTTTTTGTGTTGGTTTTCCTTTCATACATAGAGGCAGTGACAGCATTGAGAGCCCTTGAATATAGCATAGAGTTGGCATAATGAAGGAAAGGAGAGGAAGATACTGGTTGTGCAGTAAGTGGCTTGGTAGTTGGGCAGACAGGAATGCACTCTGATGGAGCAGGAAGCTCCATGTAGCTGAGAAGTTATGCCACGTGTATCTTCTGTGCAGGACCAGCAGTGGGACTATGAGTGTGTCCTGAATTTGGAGGGGAGGACAGTGGTGATGGAGGCTTATGTGGAAGGGGAAGAAACAAACCAGTCCCTCTGTTATATCACCTGCCAGATGAACCAGGTGAGTGCTTGGAATACGATGCCATTTCAGAGTTTATGCTGGCAGTGGTTTTGCCCAGCAAAACAGCTGGATGGAAGGTAAAGACTTAGGGGAAAAGAGCTCTGAATCACCACTCATTGCAACTTGCCAAGGGCACTGCCACTTCTGCTCTAGCTTGAGGCACGTTGTTCATGGGTCTCTGGATCATGACTTCTGCTGCGATGGTGGTTCTTTTGTGAAAATAAAAATGCTGTTAATACCAAGTTTGTTCCTAGTGGTGGAAGCTAACCTGTGGATTTTAAGATTAACAGGCAAAATTAAATCAGCCATGTACATTTCTGGATG
>NW_009953497.1:1986796-2012168 GCF_000747805.2 Chaetura pelagica
TAAGGGGCAGGAACAACATAGACTCTTGCAAACATGGGCCCTGCAGACCAATTGTGATCCTTAATCCTCAGCTCTACTGAAATGGCAGAAATGCCAACCTGAGCAGTTTTCTGAGCAGGTGCCTTGTAGATAGGAATTAGCCATTTAGGAATTCAGTTAGGAAGCTAGACAAGTATTATTGTGAGCACACATTTGCTTTCAGTGTTCATCCCAGTGCCTGCTACTTTTTCTAGAGCAGAACTGTGACTGCAGGAACCAGGGAGGACAGGGCTGTGCTGCCACTGCCCCAGCTGGCACTGCCTTGTCTGCATTCACTGGAAGCTCTGTACAGTCTGCGTGTGCCAGCGCCCTATGCAGGATGGATGCTGATGCTTTTTGCCCTTTCAGCTGGCTTCTTGCTGCCTCTAAGTCTTTTGTCTTGATGGTCTTTGTCTCTGCAGTACAGTTACACAGCACCTCAACTCGAGTTCAACGCTGTGGTGTTTGTGCAGAGGCGGCGACACCTGCGAGTGGACAGTGCTGCGGATCTGCATGGTAGGACTGCAACACCTGCCCAGCAGAAAGGCAGCAGATGAGGGGGAAGAGAGCTGGGAAACCCTTGAGTGAGGCTAATTGCATCTGTAGAAGTCCTGTCACAGGGAGATTAAGGAAAATATACAGCCTCATTTCTGTTGCTTGTCCCAGGGGAGGGAGGAGAGGTGTCTGTGCAGGAAGCCAGGTTGCTGGTTGGTTCTGTGCCCTAGGGGATGTTTGCAGATGCCTCTGAATTTTTCTCCATTGCAGTGACTTTTTACAACTGCTCCGTGGGACACACTGATTGTAGCCGCTGCCAAACAGCCGACTCAAAGTACAACTGTGTGTGGTGTGGAGGTGACAGCCCCAGCTGTATCTTCAGGGGCTCTTGCAAGGAAGAGATAGAAGACCTGTGTCCAGCACCTCTCATTCACTCCGTGAGTAACTCGATCACTAGGGCACTGCACCCTGGGCAAGGAGGGCTCCATTCTCCAGTTGAAATCAAAAAGGCTGTGAACTCCAAGTGCAAATGGTGCAGCTCAGTAATACTTTTGCCATCTGAGGTGTAAGTTAGTCCTGTTCTACTGTGATCCCTTGGTGTTGTGAGGACACTAGACTCTTTTGCTGGACTTTCAGTTTGCTGATAGAGACGGGGGGAAAGATGCATTTGTATCTCATTTGAGCTGAAACTGGCATGCCAGAAGGAGCAGAATCATTCAGGAGCTGGGAAAGGGTCCTCAGATTGGATCTTCCAGATGTTCTGAGCCAGACCCTGAAACAGGTTGGCCTAACTGATCCTGGGGCAAAGGAGGGCAAAACCTAATGCTAACAGCACAACATGGATGGGAAAGGCATGACAGGTTACTGGAGTTAATTATTTTTGTCTGTTTATTTTAAATGTTTCTTGCTAACTGCCACATGACAAGTGTCTGTAGCCATGTGTCCCTTTTGCTGTCAGCTTGTCCTCCCTCTGGTGGCACACAACATCCATGTGCTGCATCTTGTCCTAGTTTATCTTGGATGCTGCTCAGGGATGGAGCTTTGACGTTTGTGCAGCATGCAATTCATTGTTGTACTGATGCTGAGGGGGAATGGTGCTTGCTGCTTCAATACCAGTAACATGTATTGGCTTGTGCATTCCCACTCCTCAGCAGAAATGCCCTACGGAGTGGTCAGCATGTTGATGAGAAGGCAAAGCAGGGCAGTCCTTGCCTTAGAAGTCTGTAGTGGATTATCACCTCTGGAGGGGACTACTGGCAACAGTGAGATATGGAAAAGGTATCTCTGACCAGGTGCAACCTGGTACTAGTCCAAGCCAGTAAAAGGAATCCATAGCAGTGACTTGACCAGGCAGTTGGTAAAGGGGCAGTTGAAGGGCCCTGTGCTGTAGTTCAGTTGCCAGAGTGCAGAGGTCTGAGATACTGTGACATTTACACATGCGCGGATGTCTTTGCAGGTGTACCCCCTGTCTGGACCAGTGGAAGGTGGCACTAGAATCACCATCACTGGCTCAAACCTCGGGCAGAAACATCAAGACATTGCAGAAACTGTCACTGTTGCAGGAATTCCCTGTGCCGTAGATGCTCAAGAGTATGAGATCTCTAGCAGGTAGAGTATCTGTAAAACCTCCTCCCGGAGGCAGGCTCTGGCTTTTCCCTTGGCTGCTGACACCAGCCTGAGATGTCCTTGCCTTTGCTGTAGCAGGTGTTGAGCCTTGCCCATTCCCCAGGGAGTGCCCCTGAGTAAGGTCACTGTCTGATCAATTACTCAGGCAGTGACCTTGGAGAGAACAGGTTTTGTACAAGGCAGTGGCCAAACAGTGCTGCCCTGCACTGCCCACCCTGCCAGCAGAGAGCCCCAGCCAGGCCAGGGAGTCACAGGCTTGGAACCAGGCAGTGCCATGGGTGTCTCTCTCAGCCATAGGGTGGTGTCAGTAACACCAAGGATATGTCTTGTGCAAGTGTTCCTGCAAGGAAGGTATCCTGACCATGTTAACACAGGGTGAGGATGGGCACACGTGGTTGGAGGTACAGCTCAGGTTCTTGCTGCTGCTTGAGCACAGCACACCCTGAGACTGGCATTCTTCACTTGCCAGCCAGACTTCCACCTCCCAGGAACAAACCCAATGAAAGGACCCTCTCAACCAGGGACAGGTCAAGCAGTCCTGGAGGGCTCTGTGCCACTCTTCTGGTGGCTAGGGTTGTCCTGCAGGTCACAAAGTGCTTGTACAAGTAGTGGCTAGGAGGAGGAGGAGGATGAGAAGCAGAAAGACCAATCCTGTTCAATCAGGCTAATGTCAGTGGTGGAGAACTGGGTATCTGGTGTGTCTGGCCAGGGCAGGACCATAGAGCTAGGCAGACAAGTCAGGTGTTGAGATTTGTGACTGGGGGATAGCTAGGAAGCAAGGAGAAAGGAATATTTGTGTAGTTGGCCTGTGGCAGGGTAGGTAGGTGGGAGCCTTGGACAAGGGAGGGAGAGGAGCCAAGCAATCAGCAGGAGAAGAGGAAAGCAATTGTGAGTAACCTCTCATCAGAACTATCACAAACCCATTTTTCCATTCCATGGTAGCAGTAGCTGTAGCACCCTTCCCTCTGGGAGCCAGGTAAGATCCTGCTAGAAAATGGCCTGCTGTGTTGAGCAGTGTTGTCCTGTCTGTGTGTCTTGTTTGTCTGGATCCATCTGGTTTCTGTTTTCATCCTAGAATTAGAGCATAATCTTTCTGGGGTCAGCACTGTCTTTGTTCTGTATCTGTATATCACCTGGCATCACAGGGTCTGGGGCTGGCTTGGGACTGCACTGCCTAAGTTCAAATTCCTGGGCCTTTTTGGTTGAGGAGATATAGCTGTGAACCTGGAACCCACTCCTGAGCAAGGTCCAGACAAAGTTCATCTCCTGCTGTGTAGGAAGGCTGGGGAGTCTCCTGCAGAGCAGTTTCTCT
Source organism: Chaetura pelagica (assembly GCF_000747805.2). Taxonomy (NCBI): domain Eukaryota; kingdom Metazoa; phylum Chordata; class Aves; order Apodiformes; family Apodidae; genus Chaetura; species Chaetura pelagica. The sequence continues at coordinate 1,990,248 of NW_009953497.1, forward strand.
GTTAGCAAATCTGTGCTGTCAGATGGGATTCCTTGCTGCCCTGTTCTAAGTGCAACCTAACTTGTCACCTTGTCAGCATCTTCTGTATCAAATTATGGCTGGAAAAAGGGCTGGGAAGAATGGGTGGGGCAGACCAGAGGAACTGGCTGGTCCCAGAGGCCACTGGCTGAAGAGCAGGGCCTGCTACACCTGCAGTTTTGAGTCTTCTTCTGCATCAGACACAGTGCTAATGTGTGGATTGACCACCACTAGCCTGGGGTCATTCCAGATGTGACTGATTTGATCAGCTCTGGGCAATGGCAGAGTTCTTGGACTCTTCATGTATCTGTGAGGCACAGTGGGTTTCATCCTGTCTGTCCCAGGAAGAACAACCTTGGATAGGATGGGCCTGTTTGGAACTGCCTCCTGCTTTTTTCTGCTGCACCTAATCCAGCTTTTCAAGGTGTTTCTCAGTGTTTGGTTGTATATTCTGAGCGTGTGATAAGGCTGAAAGAAGAGAACTGTGGTTGTTAGATGGTTTTAGGACATGATGCAGTGGATGCATCTGCTCTTCCATGGTGTGACACTGTTCTTGGATTGCCCTGCAGTATCGTTTGTGTCACTGGTGGGAGCTGGACAGAGAAGTTTGGGCACATTGTGGTGGAAGTGCCTGGAGGAGGACGTGGAGTTTCTGGCCATATTTTCACTTATCAGGTAATGTAACTACTGATCTCTAATGCCTCTCTCTCTTCTTCCAGAATCTCTGCTAAATATCTGTCTATTGCATGAATCTGTGGGACTCCACTGGGCACTTGCTGGTATTTTTATCTGTTTTTCAGGTCTTTTCATTGTGTGGTGTTTTTTGCAGATTTTATTTGTTTGGTTTTTTCATCCCCCCTTTAGATTTTAAGAACAGCTCTATTAGACAATACTGCAGATTCACTGGTCTAGTGATTTTTTTATTATTATTTTTTACAATGGTAACTATAAGATGCTCTAGAGAAAGAGGAAAAATACTGGGTACCTTTCTGATTTGGATTTTTTTTTAATTGGTGACTTAACATCTTACTAAGATTTCTGACTTCCCTTTTATTAATTTGCAAATTGCTGCTTGAACACACTTCTCCCTTCTAACCTTCAGCAGCTAGTGGCAGTAAATCCAAAGTTACTGTGTATTGTATGGAGAAATGCTTCCTATTTTTTATGTTTCTGTTAACTTTTTGATACCTTAAACCCAGCAACTATGAAATAATATTTAAATAGGTTTTAAATACGATTACACACTTTTCATCCTTGCTGTGCCACTTACAAGTTATGTACCTAGTTACATGTCTCCCTCTCCCATGGGAAGTGTAAAGAGATGCCTGAAAAGTCTCAGGCTATTCTATTTTTGACTGTATGGAACAATTTTATATGCTGGATTATGCAGCTGGTAGAGGTGCTACAGGTACCAAAGCACTCTGGAATGGGCAGGAGCTATTTTGAAACTCACAGCAGTGTATGTACAGTTAGGTTGCTTTTTTGTTGTAGTCTCCCTGCTCCTTCTCACTTCATGTATCTTGCTCTTTATCAGCAGTGCCTGACTTGTGCCACTCTGCCTGGTTCCTCTAATTTTGCTGCAGCTCCTCAGTGGTACTAAGTTTTTGTCACTCTGAATAATTTATGAAATGTCATTTCCCCTTTCCAGGTCAGCTACAAGTATGTTTAACAGCACAGGCCTCTACACAAATTCTTAGGGCTCCCTGCTGGTAATCTCATCATCTACTAGACAAACAGGCAGTTTATTTGCTACCTTGTTTTTCCTAACCTGAGTTATTAATCCAGTTACTGACCTGAGCAATCCCTTTGAACTGTTAATCCTAGGGTTTGTGTGTGGGGCTCACAGCTTTGCTGTGTGCAGCATCCATCTGCCTTTTCCAGTAGAAGGCTGCTCCCCAGTTCGTGGCTCTTGCTGGTGTCATTGATCCCTCCCCTGTTGCCCCTGCTCTGTAAGGAAGCTGCAGGAGCCTCGCTGAGCCTGCCTAGGAATGGGATCTATCACTTCTCTTTTCAGAGCAGTGGAGGTCACTGAACATGTTCTGCTGTTTTCTTGCCTTATCTTTTGAGGTCTTCATGACTCACCTTTTTCATTTATTTTTCTTTGTTTAATTTTTGTTTTCTCTCCTTTTCTAGAACCCAGAGCTGAAATCCATTGTTCCAACTCAGGGCCCCAAAGCAGGAGGAACCTGCCTCACTCTTCTGGGCTCAAAACTGCTGACTGGGCATCCTAGTGAGATCAGTGTCCTGCTTGGAGACCTCCCTTGCCACATGTAAGATCAGAACCTGCTGACATGCTGGCTGTGCACTGCCCTGTGTCCTTCCCAGAGCCCTGCAGGGCATGAAGCTGCCAGACTCAGCCCGCAGCACAGGATGTTGGAGCTCTGCTCTCCTCTGTGCTCCAGATCCTCCCCTTGACGGTCATGGCAGTATTCCTGCCCACATTCCCTGGGACATGAACAGTGCTGCATGGCCTCTGCATGTCTCTTGGCAGGGCTATACCCCATCCCAACAGCTCTGCTCTTGCTGATGGGGAACTGCAGTTGCCTCCTGCAGACTAACACCAAGAGGTGTTTGTTCTCTTGTGTCCTGGGACAGTGCACCTGACAGGGAGAGAAGGTGCACGTGCCTTGGTACCATGCTCCTGGTCTCTTCAGTCTGTTCAGTGGCTGTACCTGCTCCATGTGCTGCTCATGGACAACTGCCTAGCAATTACTGCTTGCTTGAATAAGGCACAAGACCTTTTAGCATTAAAGTTAGGAAAATACCAGAAGAGGTTTGCAGACTGAAAAGACTGAGGCATACTGCTATAAAATCTGCCTCCAGAGTGGCTGTGTTAATCCCTTATTCTCTCTTTTTGTCTCTCCAAGCCTCTCTGAGATGACAGAGGATCAGCTGGCATGCCAGACAAGTCCCAGCAATGTGTCTGCAGAACTCCCAGTCACTGTCAAGTATGGGGACCAAGAACGGAGGCTGGAAGGATCCCTCTTCAGATATACTCTGGATCCCAACATCACTTTTGCAGAACCACCTAAAAGCTTCCTCAGGTAGAAGGACTGAGTGCACCTTCCCTAGGGCTGTGTGCTGGGGCAGGTGATACAGCACCAGTGGCACCTGTTTGCTGGGTCACCCTGCAGAGTAACACCAGGGTCATCGGAATGGGCATAAGCAGAAGGGTGGAAGCATGGGCAAGACAGGCCTAAGGAATAACAGGTGAGTGAGATCAGCTGCTTTTCTCTTTCAGTGGAGGGAGAGTGCTCAGAGTTCATGGATACAACTTGGATGTTGTACAGAAACCCAAGATCCGAGTGACAGTTTCTCCATCCGAGCGGCGGCGGCGCGGACTGGGGCGGCGGCGCAGGATCGTCCCGGACACCGAGTGCCCTGAGGGTGCCCTGTGCAGCATCCAGCAGGTAGCGTGGCAGGGTGCTCACTGCAGCTGAGAGTGCAGGAGGGTTGAGAGGTGGACTTTCTGTCCCTAGGGCTTCTGGCCCTCTTGCTGTTACCTGCTTGGATTGCACCAACTGACAGTCTTGGCCAAGTGGAAGTGTTCTCTGCTAGACTGAGAGGTTAAGCACTTCTACAAACATTTCCATGAGTTGGGTCTTCCTCTGCTTAGGGATGTGCAGGACTTGTGATGAGTGACAGAAACAGCAGGACAGCAGTGTGGAGATAAAGAAATCACAGCTGAGACAGAGAGCTTGTGTGGCTCAGCCTGTCTGTGCTCCAGACTCTTCCTTTTGCATAGTTCTCTCCAGCCCCTGGGCTCTCTTTCACTCTGAGATGCAAAAGCAGGCAGAGTTCAGTGAAATTACCAGTTCCAGTAACATTTTCTGCTCTCCTACTACCAGTGTCCTGAGGTGGGTCACTGCAGAGGTATTGATGTGATTATCAAGGTCAAAGAGCATGCAGCAGAATTTGCAGAGGTAGAGTGTGTTTGGCAGCCAAAGTACAAGAAAGATCTGCATGATGCAAATGGTGGAGGGTTTCCTGTACAGAAAATGGGAGAATATGGTTCTGATGCACGTGCACCATTAACCATTACCCATGTGACTGTAGGGGAAAAAATAATTTTACTCTAATACTTTCACTAAATGTATAAAACACTTCCAGTCAGATGAAGAAATGCTTCTTTCATACAAGTATTCAAGCTAGAAAATTGGTCTTGCACTGAAGGCCTTTTGGGCCTTTGGTCTGCAAGAGCAGAGAGATCTAAAGCTGATGTCTGTCCAGAATTTTCTGCTGGGGGAATTCAGAGCTCTGCTCTCCACTGCTGAGACCTGGACACTTGCAACAAAGCAAGTGCTGGGAAAACTTTCTTTAGAGGAACACGGGGAATTCCTCAGATTTTTTATTTTTCCCTCTACAATTAAGCTGAGTTCCTTTGGCTTTGCTCCAGATGAGAGGAATGCAGACTGGCCCCAGATTCCTGAGGGTTGGGAAGTACTGCAAACCTGCAAGAGAAACATTAGAGTCTCACTACTGACACTTTTTTGCCTTTCACATTTTAGTTTGAAGAACCCTGCCTCGTGAACTCATCTTACCTGATCCTGTGCAAAACTCCAGCTATTAACCTGCTGTTGCAGAGTGTCCGTATCAAACTGGAATTTATTCTGGATAACCTAAGCTTTGATTTCAACTCTTTGCATCCCATGCCCTTCTCTTACGAAGTCAACCCCATCCTAAAGCCACTGAATGCTGAAGACCCTGCCAAGCCTTATCGCCACAAGCCAGGAAGCGTCATCTCTGTGGAGGTAACACAAAAACTAGATGGAAATAAGGTTCCTTGAACAAAGTTGTTTCTAAGCTGAGCATTTTAAATTGGTGTGCTGCAGCATCAGGGTTTTTAAGTATCTGACAGGCTCACAACCTGTCACAGCACATCTACTTTGGCGTAAGAGAAATGGTACATAAGAACAGGGAAGGGAGAGCACCAAAAAAGCCTGTTGTGCCTATAATTTTTAAGTTTATAGGGCTTGGAGAAACTTCCATGTTTATTTATTTTTAACTCTAATAAACTACTCATATATAGGATATTATCTACTAAACAAACCCCACATCCTATTCTCAGCTGCCAGCTTTTTTGTAACCTCTTAAGATTTCTTTAGAAGTTACTTAGGAGTAAAAGAATCCTGGCAGTAGGAAAAACCTGTTACTAGATGGAGATAGGAAAATAACTTTTTAAGGATTATGCAGAAGGGCAGAGTGACTAATGTATTTTTCTTTATGTGCAAGAAAATAATCTGAGGTATTTCTTTTGTATGGAAAGGTACTTTCTATTCCAGCCTTCATTAAGAAAGTCAATGGCTGCACCTGGAGATTTGCTTTCTCCAGTTGTTTGGGGTTTTTTTTGCATATGAGTAAGAATAGCGAGGATGAACTAGTCTAGAAATGTCTATACTGCTGCCATTGGTATTTCTGCCACCTTGGAGAAGGAGGATGATTTGAGAAGGCTGAGAGAGAACAAATAAGATGTAAGGTTTCAAAGAGTAAGAAGACTGATCTACCAACCTGTGGGAATACCCTGACAAAGCTTTGGGCAGAAGCGTGAACATCAAAATGTAATGAACATCAGTCAGAGTGGTTTTATTGAAAAAAGGGCTTCATCTCTCCAAATTAAAGCATATTTATGTAGCAGATAAGAATAAGATAAATGTGTTGCAGCTTTGAATGGCATTGATTGACTCACCTGAGTGCTTAAGTTAACTGGCCTGAGATTGCCTTTTCAAGTATATACACACCTGTGCATGTCCATGCACAGAGTGAAGAGCTGAGCTCAGTGGTTGAGGACAGGCTGTTCACAGCTGTACTTGTGCAGCATGGTGTGGGTCCTAGAGCTATAATCTAAATTGTATGCAAGTGCATTTTTTAGCTTACAAAATGAATTTCTGCAGCCAACTCAGACACGAGCCTTGCCAGGGAAGGAAATGCTGCTTTCACCCAATGGTGTGGGTCTCCTCCGTCTTCTCTGGGGCCATGGAAATGCAGAGTTGTTTTTTGATGTGCTGATTTCATGTCTGTTCCAGGGGGAAAATCTAGATCTGGCTATTTCCAAGGATGAAGTTATGGCCATGATTGGGGAAGGAATCTGTGTGGTGAAGACACTGACAAGGAACCATCTCTACTGTGAGCCTCCCTCTGAGCAGCCAGCTCCGCGGCACCGCACCAAGCGGGAGGGCACAGACCTGCTCCCAGAGTTCACGGTAGGGAAGCAGCAGTGCCACAAGAAATCATGTTGTTTTGTTGAAGCACAAGCAAGTAGTGGTGGAGGCAGGGAGTGGGGTGGGAAGCAGAAGCCCTGGTGGGGGACAGGGGCCTGTACCAGGGGTGTCAAGGAGCTTCTTTTGTTCTCAGCTCTACTTTTCTGTGCCAGACATTGCCTGAAAGCAAATGGTATGGCTGGGTTCAGGAGCTGTGCTGTGGGACAGCTTTGCCAGAGAGCTGTATGCCACCTACACCCATTCTGCAGAAGGCCTGTAGCTTTGCTTTCCATTACTGCACTGAGCTTATGTTGTGGCACATGCTTTCTTACAGGTACAGATGGGAAACCTGAACTTCCTCCTGGGCCGAGTGCAGTACGACACAGAAAGCCAGCTCACCTTCCCACTGGAGGCACAGATTGGTTTGGGTGTTGGAGCATCCTTTGTGGCTCTCATTGTTCTGGTCATCGTCTTCATATACAGGTAAGGAACTCTGCCATTGGATGAGATCTTTGAGTTCCTCTACAGGAACTCAAAGGATGCGGCCAAGCATGTACATCCTGGGACTAAGCAAGGTTTTGTGCCAAATTCTGAGTCCCTGGTGTTGTTGCATGTGAGGCATCTTGCACCTGCTGGTCACAGCCTGCACTGTGGTTCATTCAGAGCCCACACCTAATGGGTGCTCCAAGAGACACATCTAGTTTACAGAACACCGACTGGTATCCTACAAAGATGAAGTTCAGTAGAAATCACCTCAACACTAGTTGCCTTGGAGTCTTTGGCAGTAACACAACAGTTGGCAAGGACAATCCCTGGGCTGGGGCCACTAAGAACAATTCTGCTTCTTATTGCAGGAGGAAGAGCAAACAGGCACTGAGGGATTACAAGAAGGTTCAAATCCAGTTGGAAAATCTGGAAACAAGTGTTCGAGACAGATGCAAAAAGGAATTCACAGGTCAGTCACTGAGCTTCTGGGTTCTTGCATCTTCAGGGAAGCTTGAAGACCCACTTTCAGCCCCTCTCTTTCCACTCCTGCACACTTGTTTGGGTAGCTCAGAGCAGGCAATAACTTTATCCTGTGCAAATGTGTTGAAACATACAGCCAAATTCTTCCTTTTTTAATTCTTCTGTTTAATCCAGAGCACAGTGATCTCTACAGATCCCTCTGATTCTTCAGAGGACAGCTAGTCCAGTCGTTGTCTAGGGCAAGTAAAATTGCACTCCATATTTTGGGCCCACAAACCTTGTACTTCAGCTGCTTACAGCAGTGAGCACTTGTGTGGGAGACCTGGGGCTCAGAAACTGTGTGGGTGACTCAGACTGTCATCTCCAATTAATGTGGGAAGCAGTGAGGAGCAGGAGATCCCTAATACTCTTATTTGTGATGTAGGTAGCTCCTGTAACCACAGATCTGTGCTGAAGAGTGGCTTCCTCTTTTATAAAACTGGGAGCCAGGCCCCAGCTGTAAAGAAAATAATGACCAAATTCATCTTTTGCTTCCTCCCCAAGCCAGGAAGTTTCCTCATGCAGTTTCTCCCAGTGCCTAGTCTAGTTTTAAAAGTCCTAGCAATGGGACCCCAATGTGCCTCCTCCTGACAGGAAACATCCTCTTCCTCTCCCGTCCTGCTGGCCCTGGCTCCTGCACTCACCTCATGCTCTGCACCATCAGTTGTGATCATGTAGTCAACCTCTTGGGCATTTCCTTTCCCTCAGACCTGATGACTGAGATGATGGACCTGACAAGTGACCTGGTGGGCACCGGGATCCCCTTCTTGGACTACAAGTCCTACGCAGAGCGCATTTTCTTCCCGGGCCACCGTGAGTCACCTCTGCAGAGGGACCTGGACATCCCTGAGTGCCGGCGGCAAACTGTGGAGCAGGGCTTGGTCCAGCTCTCCAACCTGCTCAACAGCAAGCTCTTCCTCACCAAGGTAATATCCCTCTCTCTGCTTGCAGCCTGCCATGGGGCCAGGGCCGTGGCACTGACAGCTGGTGGCAGGAAGCAGGCAGTGTGTGTTCAAGGTCATTCCTGAGTTGCTCCCTGCAGCACGGTTTCTTCCAAGAGCCCATAGCTGTGGCTGCCTTGTTTGCAGCAGGTTCACACACTGGTTTATCTCTCCCCACCAGTTCATCCACACTCTGGAAATCCAGCGCACTTTCTCTCCCAGAGACCGGGCCTATGTGGCATCCCTGCTCACTGTGTCGCTGCATGGGAAGCTGGAGTACTTCACTGACATCCTCAAAACACTCCTGAATGACCTTGTGGAGCAGTATGTGGCCAAGAACCCCAAGCTGATGCTACGGAGGTGAGTGAGCCAGCCATGGTCCCATCGGAACAGCTGGAAAGCTCTGAAACTGCTGTGGGTAGGACAACTTGGTGGCCTGGGCTGCAGCTGTAAGACCAGTGTGTGCTGGGAGAGAGCAGCAACAATGACACCCCTCACCCTAGTCAGCAATTGGCAGGGAATATAGCAGGCAAGGTGTGAAAAGCGTCGGGAGCTGGAGTTGCTCAACCCAAATTCCTCTTCCTTTGAAGCTGTTGTACATTAACTCTCTCCTTGTGTTCAGGTACTAGGGATCTGCCAGGTCTGCTAATCTCACTTTGCTGTTTTGGGGTCCTTGGGCTCACAGTCCAGCCATGTTTGGAAGCTAAACTGAAATATCTCCTGTGTTTGGATCCCCATTAGACTCCTGTCTGGTCCTTCCTTCTGATCTGAACAAATTTCCCTTGTCTGAGACTTACCAGACACTTTCCTGTATCCCCTGCTTGCTTGTCTCTCCACTTCTGTAGTTTGGTGCCTCCTTCAGGCTGGAAAGTGCCTCAAATAAGTGGTATCAAAAGCATTAACCTTATTTGGTCTCTTAAGTCCTTTTATTTTTTTTCCCTTTCCCTTGATCCTGTATCATCACTTAGTGTGCTCTTTTCTCAAGAGGAGTGACCCTTATCTCCAAATCCCTCCCTGCCCTGTGACCAACTTCATGTTCTCTTTCAGGACAGAAACAGTGGTAGAGAAGCTGTTAACCAACTGGATGTCCATCTGTCTGTACGCATTTGTGAGGGTGAGCTCTTTGTCCCTTCATGGTGTAGAGGGGTCAAAAGAGGGGGGAAAGCCACAGCTTGGCTTTGTGCCTCACTTGTAGCTGAAATAGTGCCAGTGCCATCCTGTATTTCGTGGTGGGGAACGAGAGAGCTGGGCTGTTCACTGGGGACAAGGATGCTTCAGTCTGCATTAACACCACTCAGTGTTTCCAGGATGTTCCACCAGATCATGCAGGGTTCAGTGTAGCTCCTTTATCTTGAGACATGCTGGCCGTAGGCTGGTTTGTGCACAGGGGGGGACAGATTCTGATCTAATACTTTTCCTGGAGAGGGGGTGGCAAGGAGTCTCTCAGACTAGTGACATGGAGGCATAACAATGCCTTGGTCTTGGATATCCACTTGGGAATTGGCCTGTGCCCCTTCCCTGTGCATGGAGCAGGAGATGTCAGCAGAGCCTCTGTCTTGCCTGCTGTGGCTTGGCTGCTGCATCCTCAGTTCTGCTCCCCCTCTGCTTGGGTGTCTGTGTTTCCAAGCTGCTGGGCTCTGCTAGGAGGAGAGAGCTGAATTTCTCTCAGGTGAAACTCCTTCCATTCTCTGCCAGGACTCAGTTGGGGAGCCACTTTACATGCTGTTTCGAGGAATCAAGCACCAGGTGGACAAAGGACCAGTCGACTGGGTGACAGGGAAAGCCAAATACACCCTCAATGACAACCGCCTGTTGAGAGAGGACCTTGAGTACCGGACTTTGGTAAGCACCAAATCTTCTGTTCCCTCTGGGCTCTCTGCTGGGGCAGGGCTGAAGGTGTCTCTCCCCCTGTTATTAAGACAGAAGTGCAGCATCCTGCCTCTGCCTCCTGGGGGCCAGGTTTGTCCCGACAGCCCAACTCCATGGACGAGCAAGAGCTCTGCTAAAAAAACATGCACTTTGGGCCTGGGCCGATAGGATCCATCACCACAGCAATCTGGTGTGTGCGCTGTGCTCTGTTTCTGAAACTGAGGGGATGAAATTGCTGATGGCCCATGAAAGTCTCTCCCCAGTGCTGTTGAGCTGGCTTCCAGCTCTTGATACAAGGCTGAACATAGTGTTTAACATCCATGATGTCTTCCTTCCTGAAACTCCTCCAGTGAAAGGACTAGCTGTTAACTTGCCTTCATGCCAACTACCAAAGGTGTAAATATGTCAGAGGTAATTTTATCAGCTGAGTAGCTGTGACCTTTTCTTTTCTCCCCCAGACCTTAAACGCCTTGACGCAAGCAGGAGTTGCTGCAGGAGGGGCAGAGGACTCCCAAGGGATTTCTGCAAAAGTGCTAGACTGTGACACCATAACACAGGTGAAGGAGAAAATCCTAGATCAGATCTATAAAGGGACGCCGTACTGTCACCGGCCAGACCCAGACACCCTGGACCTCGGTGAGCAGAACCCCTTGGTGCCAAAACTCAGTGAGGAAGTGGAAGAGGGGACATTTTCTATCTGTGCACAATACCCTGGCATGTGGGACATTGGTCATTCTCTGCTGAGTGTGCAGAGTCACTGACCAAGCATCTTCTACTCTGGCTGGACACCCCAGGGCATGGTGCAGGAAACAGGCTGACAGCAAGAGGCAGGGCTGGGAAAGAAGCAGTTGGGTCCAGCCCCTTCCATTTCATGGTGATCTTTACCAGACTTGGGACCATGGCAGTGACTTGGGCAAGGGGACATGGGAGAAAAAGCATAGAGAGTGTGTAGGAAGGGAGGACAATTTGAGTGCTGTGCAAAGGTGCTGTAGTCATAGACTGGCTCTTCCTGCCAGCGAAGTTAATGGCAGCACCTCATTAACGTATGTCAGGGAGGACTTTGCCCACTGTGGTTATTAATAAAGGTAGGACTTAGATTGTGAGGGAAGCCACTCACTTCTCCACCCTGCTTGTTCTTTGGCTGTTGCTGAATAGTGGTGACATTTACAGATGAGCAGGTAGTGCAGAACAGCAGGTACTAAGGACTGTGTGGTTTGAATCACCTTCTTGTAGGGTCACAATCTGACAGCATTCAGAACTTGACAAGTGTCCGGTGAGAGGCCTGGGCAAGCCAGGTGGCTGCCTGTCCTGTGGTTGCAGGACTCTGCTGTTACAAGTACTTGTTCAGATTATGCAATCTGTGAAACAGCATGGATAAAAATTGACCAGGATCTGTGGGTGTGTAGCAAGGGATATGGCAGGGCAAAGTAAGGCAGTGGTCTCACAGATCCTGTGCTCTGAGACAAGACCACTACTAGAAGCAGATTTTGCCCTGCAGGAGAATGTGGAAATAACAGGGACAAGTGCAAAGAACTTTGAATTATCCTGGGGATGGAAAGCAAACCTGAAAGGGTTCAAGAGCTTAGCATCTTCAGCTTGTTGAAGAGAAGGCTGATATGTGACTTGATGCCTTTATATATGGAGAAAAGTATCTGACATTAAAGGTTTTCTGGCCTTAAGTTCTGAGAGCCTACAGACACTTCTGCTAATCCTTCAAGGTGGTGGATAGACTGAATTGGCAAATCATGGCCTTTTTATTCAGGACAGTCAAACCTGAAGTGGTCTCTGAAAAGCTGCAGAAGAAAATCTAGTTATTCAATAGCTAGGTAAAAAACTCAGTGCCCATAGATGCAAAGGATTTACATGCAGAAAATTAATCCTGAGTGTTTATGTACACAGATGACTTGGACAGGTGCATCACAAGTGTGTCCTTGGGAACTTTCTCCTAACTCCTGAGTGTTGAGTTGATGAACTCCCAGCCCTCCCATGATGCTGATGTAGCTTGAGTGTTAGTCTTCTTTGGCATAGTTCCACTAGTTCAGGTTGAAGCACAACAGACTTCACAGATGCCTCAACAGTTTATCTTTTCATTTTTCTGTGTTTTAATGGCTGTAGAGTGGAGATCAGGGCTGGCAGGTCATCTGATACTGTCTGATGAGGATGTGACATCTGTTGTTCAAGGAACTTGGAAACGCCTGAACACTCTTCAGCATTACAAGGTCAGAACCCAGTCTACCATTCCCTTGTCTCCTGCACATCAGTTCAATTGGTGCAAATAAGATTCTCCCACCATCAGGAAAGACAGGGATGGTGCCCCAAAATTCCCCTTTCTGTCCCTGTTTCTGGTAATAGTACAGTCTGTTTTGGTCTACAAGTGCTTGCCTGTTATGCTGATGAGAAAGAGGCTGTTTGCTCTGAATGCTGACTTTTGCTTGTGTGCAGGTGCCTGATGGAGCAACAGTAGCACTGGTTCCACGCCTGACCAAGCACATCCATAGGGAGAATCAGGATTACATCCCAGGAGAGAGTGAGTTTGATGTCCTGTTCTGATAAAATGCTTCTATAGCACTTGCCAGTTAGTAGGACAAGACTCTTGCCATAGCCCCAGCTATGCTGCTATGGAAGGCTGATACGTGATTTGGACCCTCGCAGGATTGCCATGAAATTGAAAGCTTGTAGGAACTTTAATAATGGCCTGAGGGCAGTGATGGGACCCCAGACAGTTACCTTACTGCCTGGCAGAGTGAACAGCTCCGTGGAGACTCCTGTGGCACGATGGACAGGAGCCACAGGCTGCAGGTTCAAGTTGGATGTGGAAAAAGGAACTTCTTTAGCCAAAGGGTGGTGCAGCCCTGAAACAAACCACTGGGGTGATGGGAGATCTCTATTGGGAGAGGTTTCCAAGACCTTGAAGGACTTGGGTGGACAAAAGCAACCTGATGTAGTTCTAGCAACAGCTGTACTCCATGCAGAAGGCTGGATAGAAGCCTCCAGAGGTTCCTTCCTTTTTGTGTTTCTGTACTGTTAAATCTTGCTTCCTTGGGGCTCACCTGGCCAAGCGCGACTGTGAGAGAACTGACATATCTCTAAACAACTGCTTGTTTTAGAAACACCAATGCTAGAGGATGCAGATGAAGGTGGGATCAAGCTTTGGCACCTGGTAAAACCAACAGAAGAGCCAGAGCTCCCCAAGCATCGCCGTGGGAGCCTGAGAGATCGGGAGCGAGCCAAGGCAATCCCGGAGATCTACCTGACACGTCTGCTCTCCATGAAGGTGGGAAGAAGCACAGATTGTGTTGTGCTTGGGATTCTGCCTTCCTTCATATCCCCTGGCAGATTGCAGGGATGCGTATGAAGATGAAGAGCCCCTTTGCCTGGGTTGATGCACGTGCTGGTTGTTTCCCCTCAAATCCCAGCACTGCAATGCCAAAATTTTACTCCTACTAATGGGTTAAGTTTTGCAGAGACTCTGGGTGAGTGAGAAGTGGTTTTATCCCTGTGTCCACCCCATGCTTGTCTTTGTGTGTCCCACAGAAAAAAGCAGTAACCCAGTGTGTCCACTGGGCTGCCATGTCTGCTCACCTTCCACCCCACCCAGGGCCAAGAAGATAAGACTGACCTGTTACCTGCTGCAGCAAGATGGTGCTAATAGTACACACCAGCTATGTACAGATTCAGCTGCAGTCATAAATCAGGCATAGCTCCTGCTCACACTCTCCCTTTTGCTTTATTCCAGTGTCATTGTTAAAATGACATTGTTAAAAAAATACTTCTTACTCTGCTCTGTTCTCAAGAAAGGATCAGCTTTTGGGACCCAGGCTCCCCAGCAATGGGGAGCTTGCAGTAGCACCATTCCCCAGAGGACAGCCCAGGCACTTAGCCAGGCAGTGCCTGTGTTCTTCCCCCATTCACTGATTGTCCTCTTGCTGCTGAGCAAACCCCTTCTCCGTGTCCCTGTTGGGCTGAGCACAGCTGCTGGCAGTCCCCTCCCCTGGGCAGTCTCTGCAGTTCAGGGCTGTTCCATCATGTTGCAGCTCTCTGCCCTGCAGCAAACCCCTTGACCTGCAGTGGCTCTGGGGACATCTGACTCCCCTCTGCATTTTGCTTTGTCCATGACCTTCTCCCTGGCCGCTGTTCCACAAACTGCTGGGGCCTCCTTTTATCTTTCCTGCTGCTCCCTGCAGGGAAGGAGAGGTAGCTTTGGACTGGTGAGGGAAGTTTGCTGAGCAGCAGAGGGTTGACCCCTCACCACTCTCCTCTGCCTGTGCTGACTTTGTCCTGCTTGTTTCTCCACAGGGCACTCTGCAGAAGTTTGTGGATGACTTGTTCCAGGTGATCCTCAGTACCAACCGCCCCGTCCCTCTGGCAGTCAAATACTTCTTTGACCTGTTGGATGAGCAGGCAATACACTATGGGATTGCAGACCCTGAGACCATCCATATCTGGAAGACAAACAGGTATGGGGTGTTCCTGTGGGCCCCAGAGGGGAGGCACTGCTAATCCGTCTAGAGCCACTTTTGTTGACTGAAGGAGGAGCAAAAGGGGAGGTGCAGCAACATGTGCAGAGTGTCTTTCAGCACTGTAGCTGCTGCCTTTGCTGATACCCTGTCATGCTTTTGTCTTCCCTGCAGCCTCCCCCTGCGGTTCTGGATCAACATCATCAAGAATCCCCAGTTTGTTTTTGATGTGCAGACGTCAGATAATGTAGATGCTGTGCTCCTGGTCATTGCACAGACCTTCATGGACTCCTGTACAATAGCTGACCATAAGTTAGGGCGGGTAAGTACAGAGGGAGAAGGCATCTTCATTGGCACAGGCAGCTGAGGAGAGCTGCCCCAGGAAGGCAGGAACTCCTGGGAAGTGCCATTGGGACACCGTGCTCACTCCTGGCTCCCCTGTGCCACCAGAGCACTGGAGAGGAACTCAGTGGAGAATCCTGGGAAGGGAAGAGGAAGGAAGCTGGTTTTGTTTAGCATGCAAAAGAAGTTGGGTGCTCCTCATTTACAGTTTACAGCTGCTTGGGGTACAGAGCTAAACTCCATCTGGCTGTGGCAGACAGTGTAAGTCATAGGATGCATCTTGGGAGATTCAGGTTGGCCATTAGAAAAAACCTTTCACCACCAGTACCTGCTCTGTGCTGAGTGTGGAGCAGCCCTGCCACAAGTCACCAGAGATGGGATGGGTGGATCTTTGGAGGATTTCAGGGATCAGCTCTGCAAAGCCATAGCCAGTGTGACCTCATACAGGTGATCACCCAGCTCAAAGTGGAAGGCTGGGCTAGGGATCCCAGAGGTCCCTTCACCAATACAGCCCATGGTTCCCTCAGACTGCATTACTAGAAGGGAGCCTGGTGTTTGAAGTGCCTCTCCAAGCAGAGGACAACAATTCCTGATCCCAAATGAATGCCAGAAACTAGCAGTGATGGTGGTAGCTGCTGAGGTTAGCACCCAGCACGATGGAGGAGCTTTTTGTAATCACTTCTGGTTTTGGATGTTCAAGGACTCTCCGATCAATAAGCTGCTCTACGCCCGGGACATTCCTCGCTACAAGCAGATGGTGGAAAGGTAAGTCCTGAATGTGTGGAGTCCTAGTTTAAGCAGTAAGGAGGAGGCTGGGAGGAACAATGCACTAACTGCCTGTGTCCCACTGCACAGGTACTATGCAGACATTCGTCAGACCATCTCGGCCAGTGACCAGGAGATGAACTCTGCTCTGGCTGAGCTATCACGGGTAAATAAATCTATTTATTTTAAAAATAGCCTAGCCCCTCACCTGTGTATCTCATAGAAAGTTAGTGATGCAAAGATGGGATATTCCAGCTGCATGTGCAGTCCTGTTCAGAAATACTGTTCCCAGTGGCTGCTTTGCTTTGTGGCACCACTGGGAGGGCGAGGGTCTGCCCAGCTGGCACTGAACAGAAATGTGTAGTCAAGGATTGAGAGCAAGGGGTATGTGGGATTTTTTTTCCTTCACTGGGAAGCACTGGTGAATTCCCTTTGCTGTTGCTCTGTTAGGTGTCTTACAGTTTTGTCTAACTTCCTGTCTTATTCAGAATTACTCAGGTGACCTCAATTCCCTGGTGGCTCTACATGAATTGTACAAATACATCAATAAGTACTACGACCAGGTGAGTGTGTGTTTCCAGCAGGTGTGAACATGCCCTTCTCCTTTTACCACCCAAGCAAAAAAAAACCAAAACAACAAAAAACAACCCTAAATTAATAATTTAGAGCAGCCAGACTGTTACAACATTGTGTATTGTTTCATTGGCATGTGTAACTTCCATGTCCCAAGTTTGCTTTTTTATTGTCAAAAATGGAAGGAGGAAATGACAAACAAGGACCTAGCTCTGTCCTGGAGGCTGTTGGGATTTCATGTACATTTCTTTCTTTTTTACTCTTTTTAAGCTGGTATCTGAATTTTCTACTTAAAAATTAAACAGTATAAAGATTAATTTACTGAAGATACAATTTTCAGGGGAGAAGTGTTGCGTTCTTTTATGCCCTATGAAATTTTATAGGTTATTAGGACAAACCTAGAATACTTGATTTGTGGTTAATTTGAGATGAGTTACTATATACCCCAGAGAGGCCGTGGAGTCTCCTTCTCTGGAGACTTTCAAGACCTGTCTGGATGCCTTTCTGAGTGACCTGCCCTAGATTTGGTCCTGCTCTGGCAGGGAGTTGGTCTCAATCATCTCCAGAGGTCCCTTCCAACCTCTACATTCTGCGATTCTGCGATACCTGCTCTAGTTTTGAGCACACTGGATTCCAGCTTGAGATTCTCCCTGTGCATGGAGTTGAGCTGGTTGGCAGTGGTGTGTGCTGGAGAAAGGCTGCCAGTGAGCTCTGTCTCGTTGCAGATCATTACTGCCTTGGAAGAAGACCCGACAGCACAGAAGATGCAGCTTGGATATAGACTACAACAGATTGCAGCAGCTGTGGAGAATAAAGTCACAGATTTGTGACAGGCACAAACTGCTCTCCCCTGGCTGAACAGGGACAGTGCTACTCCCAGCTGTACACAGGATGTCCTGCTGCCATTGGAACCAGACTCTCCAAGGAACCTGCAGGTGACATGAACAGGGATGGCCAAGGCAGTACAAAGTACAAGCGTCTGTGCATCTCAGAGAATATTTTTTTACAGGTTGTTTTTCCTTTTTAAAAGCAAAACAAAAAAAACAACAAACTTGGGTTTTCCTCTGGCAGACTGTTGGGGGACCTACACAGCTCCTTCCTACAGATGTTACGTGAATGTGCCAAGTTTCCAAACAACGTTGTTGAAGAGCCAGACGACAATGCTAAGCACTGTGGCTGCAGAGTCCTTGGCCTCACATGGACATCCTTGCCAGTGCTGGGAGACTCCCTTGCTGCAGCTGCTCACTTCAGGATGCAGGAAGCTTTCCCCAGACTGGCAGCTGTGCTAACATCTGTCCCCAGCTAGGAAGCACTCCTGCAGTATCTCACCTGAGAAACTTTCTTGCAGCAATGTCCCCACTGGTTCCGGATGTTGGGTGTAGAAAGCAGAGCATCTGATGGCAAAGATCCCTTGCTCCCCAATGTTCTGGTCTCTGGCACCTCGTGTGGGACACCTGCTTGGATGTAACATGCTCACCAGCATGTGTGTTTGCCCAGGGGCTACTGTAAATGGACAGCACCCCCTCACCCTTTCCCTCAGGACAAATTCAGCATGTGAGAGTCTCTGCCTGGCTCACCTCAGTCTCTGCTGACCCAGTGTGGGATCTGTGTTCCTACTTCCTTGTGGTCAGAGGTTGCCCTGCTCTTTGGAAAAGCACAAACAATGCCTTGTGCCACCTTCCTCCAGTGTCTGGCTGTTCTGCTGCTCTGAACTGGACTTGTAAATACCCTCAGAAAGTTAATGTATTTAAATGCTAAAGGAGAATGTTTAATTTTGTGGCTTTGAGACAAAGCTTTTATTGGAGAAGCATCTCTGTGCACTTCTACTGACAAACGTCTGTCAGCACTGGAGCCAAGTTTTCTCCACTGCTTTGTCTGCAGGGATAACTCATAGATGTCTCTTGTAACAGCAGCTTGCTTTTCCCTGCAGCTCAGTTAGCTTAGCTAACTGAGGCTTAGCTGTGTCTTCTTCTGTTAGGTTTGCCTTACACCTTACTGACAGTTTCACTTCTTAAACTCTCCCACCATTGCACCTAGAAGGGTTATTTGGCAGGCTGTGAACTCGAGGAAGCCATGAAACACAATTGTGTTGTTCCCAAGGAGCATCAGGATGCCCTGCAAATGGGAATGATTTGTGCAAGGAAGGAGAGGCTGGAGCAGGCACAAGTACAGTTAGTTCCCAGCTGTCCCTGGGAAGCTCCTTGCTGCTCCCTCCTAGGGAGCACTCAGGATGTTTCTGCGCCTTGTGAACAGAGTACTCTGCCCTTCTGGGAGCACATTCCAGTTAATAAGGTTGCCCTTCTTCTCACTGCTGCTGCTGCTGCTGCTAAGTCTGGGCTGATGTCCTGCATGCCTGGGGCAGGTTGACAGGTCTGATTTCTCTGTCACTTCCCTGAGGTGGGGATTGCATGGGCCAGGAAGGACTAGAGCTAAAACAGGGCAGGATCATGTCCCTACCTCTCTTTCCGTTGCAAAGAGCAGTAATTCCAGGCCTACCAGATCAGCCCTGTGGTTTGTGCAAATGCTGTGCAGTTTGCAAGGCTGTTGTCTGAGCAGTATAACAAGCTACTACTGGCCTCTCTTCCCACAGAGCCAGCTCCCTCAGCAGTATTCCCAGGTACTCTGTATGCCCAGAGTATAGCCACCATCCCTGTGCCACCTCCCACTCCTGTCCTGCTGCACAGAGCAGCAGGTGAGCTGGCTGGCTGCTGCCAGACAGAAAGGGAAGGCAGGGCTTGCCTCTCTTCCCAGTGGGCACCAGTTTGGGTCCTCACTCCTGCCTGACCACCCATTTCCACAAAACTTATGGGAACTTAGCATCTCTGAAACTTCTGTCTCAAGCAGATCTGATAGAATCAGCCCAAAAGAAGCTGGGTGGAAGAAAGGAATGGCAGACAGGAAAAAGCAGATATCACGTGCACTTGTAAAAACCATTCCCTTAGGAACTGCAGGAGGTGATTCCTTGATTTGAGGCAGGTGCAAGGAGCTGAAGGAATGATGAGGAGGTGGCAGAGTAGTATTGTCTCCTTGTGCATTGATGGGTGGACTTCCTGCTGCAGGCAGCAAGGCGTAGTTTGTGGCCTCTCCAGATTGCTGAGTGTCTGCCAGAAGCCACAGGCTCTCTGCTGGATTTATGGCTCTGCAGACTGTTCACGTCTGCCCCTATTTTTGCAGAATTATCTCTGCACTTTTCCAGAACTATGTGGCTTCAGGATTAATTCCGAATCCACCTCACATCAGCAAAGGGAGGAGGGCTTGGTGGCCTTCCTGGAATTGTGATGACAGGCAACCAGGTGTCTGCTGGGAGCACAGCCTCTGCCCATGTGGCTGATTTAGGCTGTAGGGTAAGTGGGTTCCACGCCCTCTTTGCTTTTCAGTGGTGCTCCTGGTTGTTGGAAATGATCTGCTTTCTTTGCATGTATCTGTGAAAGTCTGTTTTTGTTAGAGCAATAACCAAGACTTAAAAATAGAGCTAAATGTAGGTGATTGATTGATGGAATACCTGGAGCTTGTCCCTGCAGAGCTGGACAGGAGGCACTGCCCAGCACAGGCACAGGGAGGGTGGAAAGCTGGTAGTGCCCATCTCTTCCCATCACTCTGTCCTTGGTGTCCCCGTCGCTGGGAGCAACTTGGGTGTTCAGGCACAGCCTCTCTTCTCTCCGTCCATGCCCCTCTCCTGCGGCAAAATCCGTTACTACAACAGGGTTCTGTTGCATTTAAATTTGCACAAAACAGGTTTTATGATGAAATTCCCTACTGCAGGGAAGACTTATTTATTTCTCACGATCCTTCCAAGTTTCTTCCAGTCTCTGCCTGATTCCATGACCAGCTTGTCAGACACTCTGGAGACGGACGTTCCTTCTCAAGGACAGAGAACCCTCCCTGAATGTTCCTGTTTTCTCACAGGTAGCAAGTTCTGTGGGCACCAGCTGAGGGTGCCCTGCCACAGCAACTGTTCCCCTTCTGCAGGACACAAGTGCATGGAGGGGATGTTGCTGCTTTCATCGTGTTCTCAGAAAGGTGGAATGTCAGACAGTAAGATTTCTTCAGTACTGCCGTCAGAGAAAGAAACTTGTTTCCCCTGTGGTCTGGATGAAAGGCTGAGAGCTGATCAGTATTAAGATAAATACCCATTAGTGTATTTGAATGTCTCCCCTGTTGGCACGACTAAGAGTAGCTGGCACCCACGTGATGTAGATGTGAGAGTGTTTGCTGTCATCTGTTTGGTGGCAAATTTAGGTTGTACCTGGAAGCTGCTTTTTTTTTTTTTTTTTTTTTTTTTAATTGTAGAAATGGTGGGTAATTGTTTAAATGAAAATCGAGAGTTCTCAGATGCTGCTGCCTCGGTGAAATGCCCTTTCTTTTCCAGGGTGTGCCCTGGTTGCAGCAAGATGCTGCTTTTTTGGTGCCTTTCTTGTCAGGATGACTCTTTTGGTTTCCAGAACACCCAGTGTGTTTGCTCTGATAGTCTTTCTCCTGGTCCTCTGTCCTGGTGACTCTGCCCTGTCCCAGCCTTGTGACTTGGTGTCTCTCTGTTATGGTACGGCCTGACCTGCATTTTATGCCCTGCCACACCTTGAGTTCTCCTCAGAGCACCCGAGGTACTGTCTTTCTCAAATTGGAATTAATAATTAATATAAAAAGCTTGGGGAAAAAAAAAAATAAAAAATAAAAAAAAAACAAACCTGAATTTTGTTACATAGTGTAATAACTGTTTGTAGATACTGTTCTGAGATGTAGGAATCTATTGGTGATATGAGAGGTTTTGTCTGTAAATAATCAGTTTAGAGTCCAAATGATTTTAATAAAGAGAATTCTTACACAATAATTCAATAAATTTTAATATACAACCTGTGTGTCACGCTTGTGTTGCACTATGATGCAATTGCCCAGAATCTATTCACCTCTTTTTACTCCAAAGTGGAAACTGTGCTGCTGAGCACCGGGACCTGGGAGCTGTGCTGGAACCATGGGGCTTGTCCCTCCTGCCTCCCCCTCTGTAGTCCAGGAGATAACATCCTACACATTGTTTGGAGGTAACCTTGTGCCACCTTCCACTGCCACTCCTTCATGGTGGCAGTTTGCAGAGCTCAGGTGCCATCCCTGCTGCAGGAGCTGGGCTGGAGCTGGGATGGGTGGGACTGGGGGCACATTCCAGCTCTGGTGGTGGATTTCCTCAATTTTCCACAACTTGAGATAGAGTTTATGTTGATGGCTGTTGCCCACCAGTCTGAGGCAGGAACCAGTGATCCTAAATGAGGAGAACAACTTCAGTTCTTAAATTAATTGCACAGTTCTTCCTAGACATTAAACTGGCTCCTGACCCATCTGTCCTGTCTTTGCCCTTTCTTTACTAGTGCAGTTTTCAGACAGGCTGCTTCTCCCCCTCTTTTTCTCTGGAATGTCACCTTTCCCTAAACGTCTGAGTTCTTGCTGGCCTATCAGGGGTTTGCAAAGGGCTGGTCCCCGGGTGCTGCCCCTCTGCTGCTCAGCACGCAGCCCGGGGCAGCCTCAGCCCCCCTCCCGCGTTATTTGTAGTGCGGGGAAGGCAGGTGAGAGGAGAGGGGCACAGGCAGGGGGAGAAGCGCGATCTGCTGCTCGGGAGCCTGAACCCCCTGCTCCGGGGCTGCGCCTCGCTCTCTGCAGGCTCGGGGAGGAAACCTGAGCTGTGCAACAGCAGGGCCCCAGCGAGGGGGAGGCAGAGCTTGCCCGGCTCTGCTGCAAGGCTGCGGTACTCGGCGGCGGGGGGGGGGA
>NW_009953497.1:2012349-2018759 GCF_000747805.2 Chaetura pelagica
GGGTTTGGGGAGCCTGTCCCCTCTGCCAGGCTCAGGTCAGGGACCAGCATCGAGGCTGGGCCCAAAGTCCTGCTGATCCACTGCTGGGAACAGTGGGAATTGCCAGGCAGCCCCACGGTTTCTGGGGATGGTGGAGCAGAGGGGAAGGATTTCTCTGTTTCCATCTCAGTAGAGCTGTGAATTTCCCTCTATAAATAGTTGCTGTGGAGACTGTGGAGCCAGAGCAGGCTGACAGACCTGCTGCCAAGGAAGCCGGGGGAGGCAGGGAGAGGCCAGCAGTAAGTGAACCCACCGCAGCTGTCCTAGGCCTCCTGCTATCCAGAAGCCAAGGGTTGTTCCCAGAAGCAGCACTGTGATCCGATACCCTGCCCTGCTCCTTGCCACGTCCATCCCACGATGCAGAAGAGTTTGGTCTCCCCGGGGCAGTACAGCCTAAAAGGAGAGCAGGACCAGCTGGTATCTCACTTTGGGGAGCTCCAGGACGAGCCAGATGACAAAGGGAGCAGCCCGGCCTGTGAGCTGCTGCAGGGTAAGTCTGAGCAGGGCTGCTGTTCCATTGCATGTTGGGACTTGCAGGGATGCTGTTCTCAGCAAGGGCTTGCTGGGTCTGTGTTCGTGCAGAAGGTGATGTGTGTTGCTCTGCAACTCCAGAGGTCTGAGCACTGTAAGGCTTGACTGCTGGTGGTCAGCTCCTTACACCTTTCCATGCAGGTCAGGGGGAGTTTTCCCAGCCAGAGGCAAAGCTGCCTCCCTGCCTGTGGCTCCTGCAGACCAGGCAAGACCAGTTGGTTTCTGAGCTGAAGTTCTCTGACCTGGTGTAAGTCTGCAGAGAGCCAGTAGGTTCTGCATGACAGCTTTGAATTACAATAGCAACATAGCAGTTGTTTCTAGTGTGACATCAAGCAGTGAAGGACTTTCAAGCATTGATTATCTGTTATCACAAAGCTTAGAAAAGTGCATTTCACTCTCCTGTACCAAGTTGCATAGCAACCCTCCTTATCCTTTGCCAGGGCATCCATCTCACTGGGGTGGATGGAGGTAAAGTCTCACATGCCTAAGGACAGACTTGCCTCACCTCCATGGTGAGAAAGACATCAGGGCCTGGTGAGCTGCCCAAAACTTCCATCAGCACTAGGATGTGTTTTACAGTCCGAGTCTGTCTTTGGGTCCTACTTTCCCACTCAAGTTCCCTGTTACCCTAACAATCCACCTAGGAAGGGTGCTATTGAACTCCCAGCTCCACACACTCTGGAGTTTTCCTTTGGCAGGTGAATTGGAAGGATATAATAAAATGTTTAAGGCTGCTGCCTAGCTCTCAGATGTCCCTGTTGTCCTGATGATGTGAGTGAGAAGGGCTTGGGGAGAACCTTGTGATGCAGGAGCTTGCAAGGTTACTGATGTCAGTCAGTGCACAAATAAGGAAAATCTTGATTTCACCTCTGTTCCATAGCTAGGATGTCAGTAAGTATTTTCTGAAAAGAGTGGCTATACAGACACACAGTATCCTGGAGGGTTATGCCTAAAAAAGACTGATTCTGAACAGTGTAAATGCAACAGTTGGAGGTGTGGAAATACAAGGAGGGGGAAGGGTTTTGAGCTCCTTTCACATACTGTATGGCCTTGGGTGAATGAAGCAATGTCAGCTCTGGCAATTAGGGTTGTCCTTGATGGCATCAGAACCTCAAGCCCAGTATGACCCTTAATTAGAAGCATGGGAGCTTGCTGGGTGCCCAAAGGTAGGCTGTGTGTCTGGCTGCTGTGCTGGAAGAGGAGCATTAGGACGTGGAAAGAAACTTTAGTCTTTTGAGGAAGATAAAAGTCTGTCTCAGCACCTGGGAAATGTCACTGTCCCAGAACAACTCCCCATCATGTGGGTCTTGCTGCCACCACCACGCCCCCAGCTCACTATAACTATTTCTGAAAATCCTCCAGTGCAGATGAGCTCTTAGGTTTAGCGACCTGATTTGAAGGATTTAAAGGTCAGTACTTCTACCCATGCTAATGGTCTACTGGGATTATTATCGCCTGTCGTGAGCTCTGGCAATGTGTGTCAGCCTGAAGCTTCAGCTGTACAGCAAGTGACATTTCCAAAATACAAAAGGCTGGGTCGGGAGTACCCCAGCTAGAGCAGACTTACAGCTCTAGTTTCATTAGCAACATGAGCTCAGGGCTGCTATTTCAGGTGACCGGTGCTGAAACCAATTCTACACTGGTGCTGTGGAGGCAGGGGGGACAGCTGAGTCCCTCTGCAGTTGCATCAGTCTGTCTGCAGTGTCTCACTGTTTGTACCTTGAGCTGTCATAGTAACAAACCCAGGAACAGCCTCCCCCTCTGTCACAGCCTCTTGCTGGGGAGTCATGGGACGGTCAGTGATTAACCCCTCCTCCAGCCGGGGCTGGGCTGTGAACAGATGTGCACTGGTGCAGTGGTTAAAAAGCAGGTTCTGTTTTGCACCCATCTGGAGTGTGAGGCTTCTCCTGCCAGCAAAAGCCCAGATGTGTCCTCAGCTGGGACAGGGAGTGGGTGGGATCGCTGGCTGTGGCCATGGGGGGGGATCCCACAGTCCTTGCTAAGCCCCTGAAAATCCCTACGAGGCACAGGGAAACCTGAGACTCCCACCTGGCCCTCGCCTGCCCAGGATCCGTGCCCAGCCCCAGCCTGCCAGCTTTCCTGTTCTGAACTTGTAAAATAATCCCTGCCTCTGTGAACTGCCAAAAGCACCCGTAGCAGCCTGGCTCCAGGGGCTGGTGAAGCTGGTGGGAAGGAAGGAGGCGAGGGGAGAGCAGGGGTAGAGGAGGGAATCGATGTGCACAGCCTGCAGCAGAGGTACAGCTGCCCTGCAGCTCTCCAACCCTCTTTAAAGGAGTAAAGCACTGAAGATCACATCACCCGTGCCCCACGACATTCCCCACTGCCTCTGTCACCTGGTGCCAGGATCTGCTGCAAGGCTGGGCCATGGAGGAGCGGGTGCAGGAAGAGGTGCCAGCAGCCCAGCGCACAGGTTAGTCCTTGGGTGTGTGGCTCCAGAGCCAAGATAGCACTGGACTCTTCCCAAGCTAGAGGAGGCTGCCAGGACCTGTCCAGCTGCTTTTCCAGCTGTCCTCAGCTGCTCTTCCAGTCCAATAGCATGTCAATGATGTCTCTTGGTGATGGTCCCTGCAGGAGGCCACCACCCCGTGCGGGAAGGAGAGGTGTTCAACATGCGGTACCAGGCCCTGTACAAGCTGGGCTGCGGCGCCTTTGCCACCGTCTGGCTGTGCCAGGATATGAGGTGAGGGGCTGACCAACTTTCAGGGAGAAGGGGAGGGGTGACTGAGCTCCTGGGCAGCACCTGCCCCTCTTGCAGAAGCAGCAGAGTGCAGCTGCCTGTCTCAGCATTTCCTGAGCGTGGGGTAAACCTGGCAGCGAGGTTGGTGGGGTGCAGTGAGCAGAGGTGGTCCCAGAAACCAAGGAACATAAATAACGTGGGATCAGCCCTTGATCTGCATTGGCTTTTCTCGTTTGGACCCTGCAATGTTCCCGCACTCTTGCCTTTTTCTCTCCAGCCTCTCACTGGTCCCTGGGCAGCTGTGGTGCCAGATGCCAGCAGCACCCTCCCCACAGAGCCCAGGGCTAGGTGACTGGGAGAACGGGAGGTGCTGCCTGTTAGGGCATGTGCTGGCTGGCATCTGTGATTCATTTCCCAGGAGGAAGAACCAGGTAGCTGTGAAGGTCCTGAGAAGCAGGGAGAGCTTTGCTGAGGCTGCCCAGGATGAAGTTGCTCTCCTCCACTGTGTATGTATATTCTGGGGCTCTGTGCTTTGCTCTGTGGGAATGGCCACTGAGTTCAGGTCTGAGTATCAGCCTCATCATCCCTCCTCCCTCTGGGTCTCAGTCTGAGGAGATAGGTGGGAAATGGGAAAAAAAAAAACCAAAAACAAAAAATAGGAATTCATTAAAGTCACCTTGGCTCGGTGCTGGCCTCTGCAACAGGCACCTTTTCCTACCTTCTGTCATACTGGGACAGGTGAGTGTGTTCCACTTGCCCTGTCAGCCTATTTTGTTCAGCTAAGCTTGAAATCCAGTAAATAGGAGGAACCTGCAAAAAGATGAAGTAGGTAACCAACAGGAAAAAGTGGGAATGTTGTTCCCAAGCAGAAGATGGGATTATTTCTGCTATGTTTGTGTCATCCCCAGCTCAGAGGGCATTGATCTAGCCCAACACTAATACTGAAGTAAAAGGAAATATCTGAAAAAAAAATAATGCAGGATGTAGCAAAAATGCAATAAACCTCTGAAGTCAGAAAGCTTCCTCCTGCCTTTGCTAATGCATGTGGTAATTAGGTGCCTGTATCTGGCTCTCAGCTGGTTGCCTTTGAAGGCAGCTTGACCTGCTAGTTCTAGAAAGCTTGTGCTTACAGTTCTTCAAGTTTGCCTAAATACAGAGTTACATCAGCTTTAGATGTGTAAAAGCCATTATGTTTTGCATCTGAAATTACTCTGAGGCCTTTCTGCAACAGTTTGAGAAAGGTTTAGTTCACACCTGTAAATCTGTAGGCCCTATCCAAAGGGACAGAAGCCAGACTCAGTGATGCAAGAGGAAGCACCAAGTGGCACTAATTTAATGTAATCAGAGGGCTGCTTTTCTACACATCAGCACAATCGTGTGTAAAGCCAGAGCCTTACCCTTGACTTATGGCTAATTCTTTCTGAGAGACAGACACGCCTTCCGTTCAGCAGAATGCAGCTGGTTCCCAGGGCTCTTCCCAGCAGCACAGGGTGGTTGGTGCCTGCAGAGCTGCCCAGAGAGGCAACTGGTCTCCCCTGCTTCCAGGGCTGCTCACCTGTCATGCCAGCACAAACCTCCAGGTGCAGGTGGATCCAGCAGCTGCACAATGCACCAAAATCTTGACAGTTATGGCTGTGAAGAGAAAAAAGAAGTAGGAATTGCTGCAGGAGGATCAGAGCTCTGTGTGAGCAAGCTCCTGAAACATCTTACCACACAGATGTTCAAGAGCTGGGGTACCACAACACCCGTGCTTGGGCAGACTAGGGGGTCCACCCAGCACCCTGGGCCAGCAGCAGATATCCAGATGGGTGTATGGACAAGCTAAGCACAGGGTGCTGCTCCCACCGAGTGCTCCTTAGACCTAGAGCAGCTTCCAGCTGCAAATTCCTTGGGCCAAGGGTGATGTCTATGTGGGCAGTAAGTCTCAGTGGATTTACCTTCACAGAACCTGCAAGCTCATGTGGGCTTCAGCACCCACAGCCCCCTGAGACAAGAACTGCCACCAATTACCTACATGCTGTGTGAAAAACCATCTCCTCTGCTTTGTTTTTTAACCTCCCAGGTCTAGTTTTGATGCCCTCTGGCCCTTGTATGAAAGATCTGTGTTCACACCCTCTGCCACCACTCTGTATCTTACAGATCTCTGAAGTATTTGCCTACAGCAAACCCTCTTTCAGCCCAAAGAGACCTACTTTGCTGTGTTCCTCCAGGCATGGAAGGTGCTTTCTACCCTGGTAGGACAAGTAGCCTTTGAGTGGCCAAAGACAATCACAAGGTGTCTGCCTCTCTGCAACCCCTTGTGAGAAATTGCTGAAGGGAAGGTGTGGATATCAAAAGATGATGTCCTAGCCTGCTACTCTCAGTCAGGGAGGGACAGGGCCATCCCTGCTCAGAGGACAAGGAGCAGAGGCTGCAAAAGGGCAAAGGAAATGGGCAGCCATTGCTTCTGGGAGCAGGGAGCCAGGGTCTTGGGGGAATTCCCTTCCAGCACAAGCAGAAGCACTTTCTGGCCCAGATGGGGTAAAATGAGCAGTGGGAAGTGTGCTAGCCACTATGGGCAGGATAGGTTTCAGTTATTCAGACACTGTGAGGGTAATGGTCCCACCTGGTCAAGAGCTAAACAACACAGAAACTCATTCCTTGGTAACAGACTCTGCTTGTGTGTTTGGAGCCTGGTTTTCCTGATGTTGTTTTCAAGGGCTCTGTCATGAAGTGCCAGCTCCTGGAAGAGAAAGTCTACAGAACAGGTGCAAGATGTCCCAGTGCGTATATATATGTCTCTAATTGCAGCTTTCTTGGAATCCTCCCCCTCAGGTGAGCAGTATGAAGAGGAAGGACCGGGCAGGAGAAAACATTGTCTGTTTGTTAGATGACTTCAGAATGATTGGAGAGAACGGCTTCCATATCCTTCTGCTGAGAGAGGCAGCTCTGGGTCAGCAAAGCCTGGGCTTGCCTTGGAGAGTCACAGGATGGTGTAAAACTTGACTGCTGTGCTCCCATGAGGATGAGCAGACCAGCAGCTGGACTGGGCACATGGAGATGGTTGGAAGGAAAAGGTTGGATCAGGAGATACTTGGCTGTTCTGGTGAAGGGCAAATGGCTGGTGGTAGCATCTTCTCTCTGTTAGCAAATCCCTGACTCT
>NW_009953497.1:2018819-2024646 GCF_000747805.2 Chaetura pelagica
CTTTCCCACATGTGTGCTTGGTATTTGAGGTGCTGGGTCCTTCCCTGCGATGTCTGATGGGTAACTACAGAGCCCAGGGACTGCCTTTGCCCTTTGTGAAAAAGTCTTTACAGCAGGTGAGAACTTAGCTTGAAGTGGGTGAGGTCACCAAGGGAATGTTGGCTGGGGAACATGGCACAGTCTTCATCCTGCTGTCAGCTGCCATAAACTCCATGGCTGCATCTGCAAAGAAAGGGACAACACGTGTGAGTGCCCAACACATGCAGTTTTTAAGAAAAGCAGTAACTATTTATTTTGTGTATAAGGAAAGAAAAAACATTAAGTAAGTTGTAGAGTGGGAAGCCATCACATCCCCATGAATACAGGGGCACTATGTGTTGCTGCCCAAGCCTAAGGTCTCATCAGGTTTGAGAAGGAGTCACCACCAGGAAGAGTCAGTACGGGGCTATCAAAGACTGCTTGAAGTCTCCCTCAGTGCTGATGTCTTCCCAGGGCTTTCCAAATTGCTGGTTCTGTTGGCTGCTCCTCCACCCATCTTGAGGTTTTCCTGCTCAGAGCCAACTCCTCCTTCATCCCTTGTAAGGATGTGGTGTGCTGATCAAACAGATCGTGAAAACCGAGTCTCTCATGTGTTGCTGGGAATAGCGGAGGGACAGGAAGCCTGAGTGAGGCCTCAGCACAGTTTAAATGACATTTTGCCTCATGCTGAGTTATCAGAAATCTACACACTGGCCAAGATGAAGATTTGCTGCCCTGATTCCTATGCCCTTCTAGGGACACTAAGAATGAAAACTGCTTCCTCCTTCCTCCTATTTTCTAGAGTAGCCTCTTCTTCCTTGGAATAGGCTCTTCTTCCTCTAAAGAAGCTTCACTACCACCTGAGCAAGTTACACAAAATAGTAGTGGCATTAATCTCTGTGCCCCATTTCACACCCAAGCCTTTTGCTTGATCCATTCCCTTATCTGCTTAAATTGTAAAATCTCAGAATCTCTTTCCCCCATCAGATCAGCACTGGGGCAGTATTTACTTCTGATTCATTCCAGTTAGCTATTTAAATCTTTCCCTGTGTTTCACAGTTACCATTTAAGGTTGGTATTTCCCCCGGGCTGGTGTTCATCCCAGAATAGAATTTGATAATACAGAGAATATTTGCCAGCCCTTTATGACTGACCAGAGTGTTTAAAAAAAAAAAAAAAAAGAATAAATGTCCCAGTGGCCTTTTTGCTGTTATTGATTTCTGATAGTGACTGTTTCTCTCTGGTAGGCATTGTTTATCTCTCCCCTGTGACAGGCCAGACTCTCCCTGCTCCATCATAAGCTGTTTTTTTCCTACATGGCTCTCCTGCACTACTGTTCAGTCCTCTCTACAAACACACATAGCTCTCCCTCCTCCTGCCTGGATTATGCTGCTCCTCCTGGTCTTTCCTTTTACAATGGGACACCTTCCCATGCCATGTCACTCTAACTGGCCCCCAACTTTCATTTGAATAATAATAGAAAGAAGGCCGTGGTGGTTTAAGGATGAAATCACATGAGCGGGAATGAGTTTTTTTGGGAGAAAGTTCAGCTTTGTGATGGTAATGCCTCCTCTTTCCATCTCCCAGGGCTTGTCCATCATTTATTGCAGATAGTGATCACCAGTTATCATCGTTTCTTCAACAGCAGGATGTCCACAGCTGGTATCCCTGCTGTGCCTGACTGCTGTGAGAGCTGCTGGGGCAGGGGGCTGAGGTGTGGACCCTGGCCTTGCTGACCTGGCTTTGCTGCCTGCTCACCCAGGTGCTAGCAGGGCTGCAGTTCCTGCACCAGCGCTGCCGCATCATCCACGCTGACATCAAACCCGAGAACCTCTTGCTGTACGGACGCAACCAAAGCCTCCAAAGGCTTCTGCCCAACATGCTTGACTGTGGCCAGACAACAGATTTGAGGAGAAAGGGACCAGGTGAGCATTCCAGGGCTTTTTTAACAAGGAAAGGGACTTACATGCTTCTTGCCAGGAGGGAAATGGAGAGGCAGCAGGCACAGGTATCTTAGGAAAAGTTCCTCTCTCCTGCAACAGCCACTACAAACAGTGCAGCCAGCTGAATGCTGCTGAGAGGCCTCTCCTATCTCCTCTTAACACAAACATCAGTGGCTACAAGCTACTCAAGGCACCTACAGAAATATGGTCTTGCAGGTGGGTTTGTGTGGAGGACAATTACAAATGATAGGCATCTGTTAACAGCCCCACTGTGACCTCAGAGCTCCTCCTTGCAGCTTTAGGCACTGGGTAGTCCTCTTGTGTCTGGTGTTCTCAGCCACTGGAAGATTTCTGTACAAAATGGTTTGATCAGAAAGCTGTGTGATGTTTCTGCTCTTTGTTTCCCTTATTTCTGAGGTTTGTGGGAAACTTGTATGTACTGCTAATCTCCAAGACCTTTTGAGACACGGTTTATTTGCAGAGAATGCTGTGAATATAGAATAACACACGGGGCCAGAGAGTTCCTTGGAAGATCAGCAATGAGACCCTTCACATTTTCCCTTGCATTATGTTTCCCCATGAGGGTGCTGTTTTGTCTCTCAGACTCTGGGGCAATCGAGGAATGCTTGATTGGTGACTGAGTCTTGCTTGGAGCAGAAAGGCACAATATTAGGCACAGACTGACAGCTCACTGTGAAGCAGTAATCCAAAAATTACCCTTTTCCGGGGTCATATGAAAATGTTGCCTTTACAGTGCTTGCCAAGCAGGCTGTGTCCAAGGGCCATGGCAGCCAGGATTCCTGAAGGCTAAGGAGGCATTACATGTTTTGTGTCTGACTAGTGCTGGTCGACTGCCCTTTCTTCTGAGCCCACAGTAACCTAGGTGCTCAAGGAACTTTGCAGCAGGGTGGGGGTACATGGTCACTCCACTACAAGCTACTGTCCTCCTGAGTGTCCTCAGATTTTGACTGGATACCAGCTCTTTGTGTTTCCTCAAAGAAACAGAGGTGGTGATAAATATGTTTTAGGACCTTTTAAGTTGAAAAACTTCAAAGGAAGGCTTACATCCTTCTCCTGTGGTAAGTCATGCATACCAGTGAGTTTGGAAAGACCTGATTTCTTTCTGTCCTTTCCACCTAGATGGTGATCTTGGCAATCGATTGGAAGAATCTGATTTAATGAGCATAGAAGTGAAAATTGCAGATCTGGGCAGTGCATGCTGGACAGTGAGTTGGCTCCAAGTCTCAGTCCCATGACAATGTGGGATGCTGTGTGCTTCTTTCTCTCTCACTCTGGGTGTCTGTCCTTTTACAGCTGTTTCATTGTGCTGAAGAGATGCTAGTTTTAGGGGGGTGTTATATTCAGCATTCCCAGCTCAGAGCTGGGTCCTGTATTCCTGGAGACACTGTCAGCTATGGAAGTGTCTTCAGCTTGCAGCAAGTCCCTACAAACAGAAATTCAAACCTGAGTTCAGTGTGAAATGTTGGGAGATAAATTCATTCTGGTGTCAGAAGGGCTCAGAATGTGCCTGCTGTGCCCAGTGCAGTGTAGCACACATATTCCATGTTGTCCTTGCTGGGAGGGAAGCTTGAGACCACAAATGTTGCTGTTACTCATTTAGGAATGCTAACCCAATGGAGTTTTTTTCTGTTTCAGTACAAGCCTTTTTCCAAGGAGATACAGACCCAGCCATACCGTGCCCTGGAAGTGCTTCTCGGATTAGACTATGGCACCCCTGCAGATATCTGGAGCACGGGCTGCCTGGTAGGACTGCGACAAGGCTGTGCATGCCTGGCAGATGACTGACACTAAGAGGCCAGGGCAGCATGACCTCAGCACCCACCTATACCTGCTGCATGGGCAGCAAGACTTCCTTGCTGCAGAGAAAGGGGCTGTGTGCACCCACTCACTCTGGACTGAAAGTGTGCTGATGATAAAAGTCACTCTTAATTAGTTTAAGCTACAAAGCAATTCACACTCCGTGTATGTTAGTTGACAGACTTGACTGAATCAGGTTCTCAATTTGCAACATCCACCATGGATTAAAGCAGTGCAAGTATTTCTGTATTAGGATCAGTTCTGTGTGACAGGAAGGGAAATTGGTACTATCAGAGTTACTAGGGAAAAAAACCCTCCAGGTCAGTTAGTGACTTACCAACACTCCTCCATTTCTAGGCATTTGAAATGGCAACTGGAGACTGTCTATTTGATCCTCAACCTGGGAAATATTTCTCCAGAGATGATGGTAGGACTCCATCAGTTTTATTAATTTCACTGACAGAAGTGTCACAATCCTTCTGCCTACATGTGTTTTCTCTCCCTCTGTTTAGATCACGTTGCTCGTATCATTGAGCTCCTGGGAAGAATTCCTCCTCAAATAGCTTTCTCCTGGAACAAGTCAACTAAATTTTTCAGCAGGCCAGGTAAGAATTGGAGAAAAGAAGGTTAACATTAAAAACTACTGTGGATCTCTGACACACTTCTACTCAGCTTTCACCTCCAAAGTTGTGTTACACAACTCAGGGACATGCAGGGACAGAAGACAAGTGGAGATTTCATAAAGAGCAGTAACACTTCCTGCCCTGCCTACCTTTGCAATCCAGCAGCATTCCAGAGATGGAGGCAAAATCCTGAAAAACGGTCACAGCAAACACCCAATGGGGAACACATTTCCTTTCTTTCTCTTCTGGATTTGGAGAGAGTGGAAATACAGGCAGGAAACACCCACATAGCAGGAAGGCTGAGAAGGGTGTGTAACTGGCTGGATGTCACCCGTTTCACTGGCACAGAATGCTGCTGATCAGAAATGGGACAGTCATATCCTTCCAGCATGGCTGCCAGAGTCAGTCTTCTGACCTAATTATAACATATATTTTTTTTTTAATTCTCCCCAATTCCTTTCCTCATTAGGCTTGAAATCCTCATCTTTGACTTCAAGGCATCCATTACTCGATCCTGATGTCATTCAGTCTTATCCTTTCTCTGCTTTCCTGCACACCAGCCACCCAGCCCCAGCCCACCCACAGCTCATCCAATGCCAAGGCTAGTCCCCCACGCTGCAGTACAACCAGCACCCCTGTGCAGGGTTCACACCCTTTGCTCACTCTTATTCCTTCTATGGTGCTCAAAAGAAATGAGTCAGAACTAGTTCTCTATTCATTCTCCATGTGAACCAAACTGGCCTGACAACACAGGCCTAACCTGAGTCACTACATTTACACCACGTACTGCAGGGGACAAGGACAGCTTCTGGGTCAGGACTGGCACTCTTCTGGGCCCCAGGGAGCTAGCAGGCACAGGACACATTAAATATTAGCGTCTTGTGAGTTCTGGTGCTGAAACGGCCTGCTGCACTCCAGCCTGCATGCAGACAGGCACCGGGCACAAGCTCTGATGTGGTTATTCTGGGAACGCCTCATTCACGCACGTTCTCAACTAGGAGTTACTCAGCAACAGGGAGAGAGCAAACGCTAGCTTGGCAAGATGGTTTCTGAGAAACACCTGGGAGCCAAACCTGCAGGGAGCTGTGCGGGTGAAGCTTTCAGAGAGTGCGATTTAGAGGCGGAGGGATCCTTCGGGATGATTTGGATGAGCTGCATGAGGTGAGGAGCAGCAGCCTCCCAGCCCTGCAGGTCTGAGCAAGGTACCGTGCTCGCGCTGTCTTTGCTAGGTGCTCTCCTGCGGCTCTCCAGGCTCTGCCCCCGCAGCCTCCGCAGCGTCCTGCAGGACACACACAAGTGGACGAGCGAGGCGGCCGCTCCCTTCGCCAGCTTCCTCCTGCCCGCGCTGCACTACTCGCCTCAGCGCCGCGCCACGGCGGCACAGAGCCTGCGGCACGCGTGGCTCGGCCCCCCGTGACCGGCCCC
>NW_009953497.1:2026860-2063219 GCF_000747805.2 Chaetura pelagica
TGATGTCATGGGAGCACGAAAGGTATGGCCAGGCCAGGGCGAGGGGGCAAACGCCTCTCCTTGTGTGAAGGATGCAGCTGGGTCTCGAAGAACTTGATGTTGGTGTGCTGGTACGTCGTGGATTTCAGACGGTTCCCCCCAAACCCTGCCTGGGTGTTACTGCCATAAGGCAAAACCTAAACCCAGAAAAGGAATTTTCTATTTATTTGGTAGAAATAAAGAGATTCCCCTTTTCACTTGGATAGGAAATACTAGGGGGTTTTATTTTTTCTTCTTGTGGTTGACCCAGGAAGTCATCTTGTTGCCAGCCTTCTGGGTTTTTTTTTGCTCTAGAGGTGCAGGGAGGAGGGTGTTGCTTTGCTCTGGATCCTGTGGGTAAGCGTTGAAGGCTGTGACAGCAGCTGCTGTTGGCTCTGGAGCTCTGGTTGCTATGAGAGAAGCTTCAGTAGACTTGGCTGCTATCTCCAGGGAAGGACAGCAGAGCAGCCTCCATTAGTGTAGTGGTGGAGAGATGGCTGGCTCGTGTTCAGCAAAGGGGTTTACTTTTTTGGGCTGTTTCCCCAGGTCCAAATCAGAAGCAGGGTGTTTTGATCCAGTGAGACAAAATCCTACAAGGTGGGTTTCATTGCTGCTCTTGAGTTGATGGAATTGCACTTAAGTGCAGGCTGGAAACCCCGAGTTACCCTTTCCAGATATTTTGGTTGGTGTAAAAAGTAGGACAGTGAGAATTGATATGATCTTCCTGTTAAGTGAAGGCTGCAGTCGTGTTTCATTTGAACTCCAGTCTCCTTTCCAGCCAGAAACAGAGCCAGATGCTTTTCTTATTGTTTGTATGTCTCCTTCCTCCCCTTCCATTGCCGGGGCCCCACTTGCCTTATTGACTGGAATTTCTGCTGTGTGCAGTGGGTGTGTGCAGCAGACACCAGCCTGCTAGTGCTGAGGAGGGATTTTCCATTCAAAGACCAGGGAACAGTCAAAATAAAGGCCAGGCTCAACTTTGGGACTGCAAACAGAAAGCAGGGAGAGGAGTTTCCCTGTGCTGCAGAGTAAAATTTATCCTCTGCACTTCTTAGCCAGTTGTATGTCAAAACATATAGAAAATGCTGCTCTGCTGTGGAATAGGGAGGTGAAACCTCCTGTGAATAATGGGAACGATTCCTGTCTTGCAGTTGACTCAAATGCTTGATGAAGGAACAGTTTGCAGGAGGCCATTTTTGACGTGACTATGTATTGTGGAATCTGCCAGCTTCTATCCCCACACTGCCTGACTGCAGTAGCTTCCTCTTTTTTTTTTTTTTTTTTCTTTTTTAAAGGAAGAATGAGAGCCTTTCTTATCTGCTTAACTAACCATTTGGCACTGGCCTCTGTCTGTATGATACTGTATTGTTGGCTTGAAGCTATCAGTGTGTTCCAGTGCATTTGTTAAAGATGAAACTGTTAGTTGAGGTATGCAGTATGGGAAATGAGAATGCATTAGCATTTAGAAAACAACTGCCATCTTTGTGAACTTAACACCTATAATGGAGAGCCCCCTTGCCCTGGCCTGAGTTACCACACTCAGAATTACTATGAGCTTGAAGCAAAAATTCCAGGACCAAGAATAACGTGAGAGAGATTAAAATATGCTCTTAAATCTGCTTGATTTGCAGCAATCACGTGGCAGGAGCAAACTCAGAGTAGCTTTTATATTTGAGGATCTGGAGCACCCAAATTGTTTCACGTGGTGGAGTGAGCAACTTTTAACCCACCTAAAATGTATCCATCACTGGTGCTGCATGTGCTTATCTGCAGCCTGGCACAGAGTGTTGTGGCAACAGTAATGACCTTAGGGTTTTGTGAGTACAAAAACTAGCTCCTCGGTTTAATAAAATACAGCAAGTGGTCTTCATGTCCCCTTAGTCTTTATTTACAGTCTCTCTGTATGTTATAATGGGGAATGAATCTGCTGCCTCACATCCTACTGAATGACTGGCACCACTTTGACAAGGCCCTGGCTTTTTGTTTTACTGTCATATCCCAAGTGACCTGAAAGTAATATTCCTTAGCTAATGTTGTCTGCAAAAACACCACCCCAAGGTGAGGCAGTGAAATGGCACATATGTTTCAATCCTTTTTTAGAAAGAGGACTTGGTTGTAGCCAGATCTTATTTTGAACAGTAATAGATCAAAGTTGAAAAAAAAACAAAACAAAAAAACCTGGGAAAGAGGTGGCCTTAAACAGGCATCTCAGAATGTGCAGAAGTTTGTGCTCTTTTGGGAGGGGTTTTGTGAGGAGAAATCCAGCAACTGCTGATTTAAATTTTCAAAATGTTCCCTAAAGGAAGAAAAAAAAAACAACAACGCATTTTTAATTCAAACTTCCAGGTGCAAAGCTTGCAAAGAAGAACTCAATGTGTGATGTCCCAGCCATGTAATTTCTTAGTCTGACCCCCCTATTCTTTCTCCCATTTT
The DNA here is from genome assembly GCF_000747805.2 of Chaetura pelagica. Lineage (NCBI taxonomy): Eukaryota > Metazoa > Chordata > Aves > Apodiformes > Apodidae > Chaetura > Chaetura pelagica. Next base: position 2,029,312 of record NW_009953497.1, read on the forward strand.
GGGTGATCTGACTTTTGTAAAGTTATTTTGAATGATGTGATGAGATAAAAATGTTACTATCTATTCTGGCAATAGTAAAACAAACATGATGAGTGTTTGGAGGTTTGAAACAGCAAAAATCATTGTTCTCATGGCAATATTACTGTTTTACAGATGCACATTTGTGTTTTCTGGTGCTGCATGTGTGTGTAACTCTGAAATCTTGCCAGCCAAGTCTCATGTGCTGTGTAGAAGGGTTGCAATATGGGAAGATTTTTTTTATGTATTCAAATGTAGTAGCAGTACTACTTTTGTTGAAAGCATTAAATGTATGTCTAAGAATACAGCAAGTGAGATACTAAGTTTTTCCTGTGAAACCAAAGGTGCTATTTTGTTTTAAAATAAAGACTTTGTTGCATTTTACCTGTCTACTTAGTTTTTTCTCTCTGTTGTTTTTTTTTAAAGCTGTGGATGTTAAGGCTGTTACAGATTCTACAGCCAGTCTTGGGCTTCCATGGCTGACTTATGGCAAGAGTTATTGCACAGTAACTTTGCACTTACTTTGTTAGAGACAGTTTTGTATAAATCTAGACCTTTTGCTTATTTTGATAACGGAAAAAAGCCCCAGCCAAGAGTTCAACATCTTGAAACTTTGGGGCTGAGGGTTGTTTTCCACTTTTTTCTTAATTACTTATTGAAGTTGCTGGGGGTTTCTTAGTCTGTTGCGTGGTGGGTTGTGGGTTTTGTTGGGTTTTTGTGTGTTTTTTTCACAGGATTTGCTATTTTGGTGGCAATTTTCCAGTATTCCTGTAGCAAATCAGCCGAGCGGCGGCCCCTGTCCCTGCTGAGCAGGGAGAATGTGCAGTGCTTCTGGCCTCCCCGCTGAGCTCACGCAGGGGTGGGACTTGCTAAGCTGCTGAAATCGCAGCTAATGCCCACTGAGCATGCTGAGAAACAGTTTTTCAACTGCTCCCAGTTTAAATTTTTTTTTCTTCTATAATTAGTGAAGATGCTCTTTGTCTCCGAGGATGATCTACACGACAAATCAGGAGACTCTTGTTCATCGTTCCCCTTCCCCCCCTACCCGAGCTAGTGGCAAAGTATTATTTTCCTGTAACAAAAATAGCTAAAGGGATTTTTCCCTCACTTCAGCTGATGAGTCTGAACTTGAAAAGCTGTAGCCCAAAAGAAGAAATCTGAACTGAATAATAGCCCTAACAGTAGTTTTTGTTGCCACAAGCCCTATAGGAGCGTCGATATTGTTGCTTAAATTGTAAATCTGCAACTTTCTGATCCTTAAATCTGATTTAAATGCTTAAACAGTAGAACAAACGAATCGTATTTTTAAATAATACATTTGAGAAAGAAAAGCTTTCTTGGTGAGTTTTATTTTCCTCCTACCAAACGCACACAAAACCCAATTATTTTAATGAGCAATATGGGAAATACTCAGAAGAGTGTGCTCAGACATCAAGACGGAAAAATGTGGGAGGACTTGTCAGCGGTTTGAGTGGCAAGCTTTTAGTGAGCGGGAGAAGTAATTTCTTTTGTGGTCAGGAATCTAATAGTCCCACATTCACCAAACATGAAGAAAAAAGGGGGATCGAAGAGGGAGGAACACTGAACAGTGGCATTGAGAAATAGTCAGGAATTTGGCTTTTCGAGTGAAGTTTAGAAGTGATCTGTTGTTTATGCTAAAGTTTAATCCTTATAAACTTGATAACGTAGACAGGTCCTGCATTCCTCCCCAAGGGTCATGGAAGGGCTGAGTTTAGCAAAGGGGAGGTATCCCAAGCAGTCAGATCTATGCAGTTTGCAAGGCAACAAACTCTTTTGTGTATTCACCCTGTTACAAAGGAGCTTATTTTTGTTGTTTGGTTGTTGTTTTTTTTTTCACTTAAAGCAGCCTTTTGAGGTACAATGTGAGTTTGTTTTAAAACCAAAATGCTTAAGCCCTAAAATATTTCAAAGTAATTTCAGAGTAGAAAAGTCACAGTGCTTTTGATGTGTTCATATTTAGAGCATGATTACAATTGCAATCATGCACATTGACAAGAAGATATTGTCTGGATTTGGTAGCTGCTCATTTAGTGACTCAGGCTTATTCCTGTTGTCCTTGTGCAGCTCATACCAGGGCTTTCTTCTGCAGCCCTGTTGATTTACAGGACAAAACTTTTTTCAGTGACCATGCCAGCAGACCAGAAAACAGTTTGAAGTTCTGATACTGAGAAGAATACTCTTGACTTTGAAGTGAGCAGTTTGAAATGCAAGTCATTGATAGGGAAGGAGTGTGTGACCCGCCATCAAACTTTCTAACAGAACATGCCTGCTGCTGATGATTCAGTAAAGGGAAAAAAAGAGTCAGGATGCAGCTTGAAGTTTTAGTTAGTCTGTATTGGATAATGCAGTCTCTTGGTTTTGCACAGACTTTGAATCATGAAAATAAGCAACCAGAGGATTTTTGTGGATTGTGTTGCATGGCAATATTCGGACAAGTAAGCCTATGTCAGACAGTGTTGCTCAGACTGGAGCAGGGAAAATGCAGCTTGCTCCTGGGACCAGAATATAGGAGTTGCAGAGATGATAGCTGGTAGATGGATGGGACCATGAAGACTGTGCCTTCTCATCACGGCTCAGGGTAGTTAGTGCAGAGAATGGAAGCAGAGGAGTGTTTCTCAAGGTGGCCCTATTTCCCAGCTGTGCCTCTCCCCAGATTACGTCTTTCTGGCAATGCTCTCAGTCACTGTAGGATTGCTACCCCTTCAGGATGTTGGTGTGGAAGCTGCTTTCAAGGAGCAATTCTCAAGTGTTTTTATGGGACAGAGTAAGGAGGTGAGAAAATATCCTTGCTTGTAGCCAGGAAGGAATACACTGGAAAAAGTTTGAGAATCACTGATTGAGGAAACTAAAGTGCCCTGTGGGTTCTGCATGAAGCCTTTAAAATAGTTAGCACATCTCAATGTGAGTTGCAGTATCAATTTATAGATACTTGGAAGAATGTATGAGCCTTTTGCATTCATGTGGCCTTTAACTAAAGACACTAAAACAAATTATTTCCTGTGTTTTGGTAGGTTGGAATAACTTAAAATCACACTACAAGAATGCTTTCAGTAACGTGGCTGTAGAATAACTTTTGCCACAGCAGAAATCTGGAAGCTTCCTGTATAAATACAGCCAACATGAACCTTTGAAGAAAATATGATTGCTTGATCAAGTTAAGTAGGCTCTGCTTGACTGTAGAGAAGCCTGGCTTTCTGATTCAAAGCTCTCTTGCAGTTTCACGAATTTCAAGAATATTGGGGTGTAGGATGGCCTGGAGGTTCATAGGGAACAAGGATACTTGTAGGGTGAAAGTCAAGTTCTAAACTTGCCACAAACTTGCTTTGTTGTGCAGTTCTAATATCCACCTCAGGCTTTGCTCATATATGGAAATTGGTGTGTTAAACTGGAATGGGTGTTTGTGACACTCTGTATATTCTTTGCATAACTTTCTGCAGCTTTTTGGTGCACACTAGTGATACAGGTTCGTGGCAGTTCAAGCTGACCCAGTGTGCTGCTACCACAATCCTGCCCTCCTTCCCACCATCACTGTTGCCTCAGTTCTGGCCCATGCCTGCCCCAGCAGTGGAGGAAGGCTAGCAAACAGTGCATTTCATATTTGGAAATAAGAGTTTTCTCTTGGCTTCTGCCTGAACTGCTCAACTGTGGGGTCAGGTTAGCACCAGTGCAGAGAGGGCTGGGGAGGCTGCACTGAAGCTGTGCCAGCTGAAGTCAGCTCGAAACTATTGCAGAACTGCACCCTGTGAGTGAGGTTACTCTGGGTGAGACAGCTGAGTACATCCAACAGCTCTGCTGCTGAATGGGGGAAGTTTTGCTCCCCCCTTCCTCTCACACCCAATGGGGAGTTCTGCCTTTTCTGTTTGCCAGCTCTGGTTTTTGCTGGATCCCTTCTCTGTGCTCCTTCAGCTTACTTTCCCACCAGAAAGCTGTGTAGGGGTTATTTAATGTTTTGGGTTTTGCTGGATGATTTTATTTATTTATTTATTTTTGTTGCCAAGATAGTGAACTGAATTGGCTCACCGAGAGGTTTGACAAGCACCCAGAACCCTCACAAAATAAATAGGGGAGAGCACGTGGGTGGAAGTGCAGAGGATGTGGTGGGGACCAGAGAGGGGGAGCTGGGTTTCTGCCTTTTGGTGGCAGCACACAGTGCAGCCGGCCCAGGCTGTCCTCTGGAACTTCATGCTCCTTTTAGAGAAGGGTGAGGTCCATCTGTTGTGTGATGAGCAGTCTGTGCAGTGCTGAGGGCTTGTGCCCTTGGTCACTGTGCTTCCTTTAGTCAAACCTTCAGTTCCGTGTTTGAAAACGGGTGATGAATCTTTACTTTGTTTGCTGTGATTTGTTAGGGAAGCTGGTCAGATCTGAGTTTTAACATAGACTTCATCTGGGGTGGTGGAATAGTGTTACAACCTGAGCACCGTGCTTACCTGTTACAAGATAGCAAATTTTTGTAGGTCCAGCTTTGCAGAAAGCTGGGGTAATGTCTTGTTTTGGAAGATGGCAAAATGTTAATTAGTATACAAGTATTCCAAATCTCTGGAAGTGAATGCACCACATAGTGTTTTTTATCCATTTGTTGTTTTTTCTGTTTCTTTGGTTTTTACCTGGCATAAAGAAGTCTTTATTTTGCATTTATTTGCCAGTCATTATGACTTGTGATATCCAGGCATGTGCAAAATTATGAATTGCTGAAGATACATTGTCAATCAAATGTATTTTTTAACAAAATAGTGAAGAAAATTGTGCCATGAATTCCATGTAACTTTCCTGAAAGTATATAGAGACATGAGAACGACTTAATGCAACAATTTAATTCAGCCAAGGCCAGTGGCAGCAGAAACTTGAAACCAGTTTCTTTAACACAGAAAACTTGGTTATTGCAGCTTGTGTTTGAAATAGAGCAATTGTCTGTATCCTGCAAGTCCCAGTGTGTGCTGCTGTAGCTGCTCACTGCAAGCTGAGGCATTTAGTTTCATACCTAATAGAACTTAAAGCAGCATTTTGGCTATTTGTGTTTGAATAAAGTTATTTAAATGTTAGCATGTCATGACATCTCCAAATACATATTGTTGTGCAAAAAAAATTAATGTTGGGTGTGAGCAGTATGTTTCATGAGTAAGAAATCTCATCTGTTGTGAGGGTAGTCTTTTATTTAATGAAAACCTTTGCAAATAGCCCTGAATACTTTGCAATAAGGGAATGAAGCAGTTTGTATTTTCTGTCTTAGGCTTCATGGCAGGTAGCAGTTGTTCTGTCTTTGCAGTGTGGTAGCTGAATACTGAGGTAAGCAGCGGGGTGATGTACGTAGAGTTCCCATGTGCTTCATCTCAACAGTTGTGTCCACTCCCTGCTCGTGCCTCTAGATAAGTACCCAGGGCTGGGACACATTCTTTATCTGACAGTGGCTGGGCAGAAGGTGCAACGGTTTACTAAGTAATAGACACTGTGTTTTGGGGTATGCCATCCCAAACTTGTCTCTATAGATAAGCATTAGTAGGAAGATCTCTACTGAGGCTGAAACTACAACTTGTGAGATGTGTAAAGGAAATACCTTAATGCTGCCCTGCAATGGTCCTATTTGGAGAGGCTGTTCTTGGGTGCTCTTCCCTGAGGCATTTGGATGCTGAAATCCCAACAGCATCCTTTATACACCTATGGAAATCATCATTACTGCTGCTGGAAGAGTGGGCTTGTCACCTTTCCATTTTAGGTCCTGAAACACATGGAGCACAGTGTGGGTCAGTCAGAGAAATTTAAGAAGCCAAGCACAGGAGTGCCTGCATCTGGTGGCACAAGTCCACTGCTTGGTGGATTCTCTTTGGCCACTGTGTGCTCAGAGTGTCCTTTAGAAAAAGTTCAGATACTGAATTTGTGAGAGGATGAAAAATTCACAAACTGGGAAAAGACTTTTCCCCAGAAGCTGCCAGAGAACATAAGAATGAAATTAATGTGTCACAGTTGCTATTTCCTGCTCCTATATTTCCAAGTCTTACGTATGCAGATAGAAGTAATAAATTAATAAAGAATAAAGCGCTAGCATATTGTTAAAGTGAGACTAGGCTTTGAAACCTGCAGTCATTACTTAGGCCTTTCTTAGGTGCAGCTTGGGACTGACAGCTTGGAACTGCTCAGCAGAAATTCGTTGAATTGCAGGTGGAAAAGAGGACCTTGAAGGATCAGGGAGAATGAAGTGGCATGGCCAAATGTTATCTGTTTTTTGTGGAACTGTATGAAAATGTAGCCAGGATTCTTGTGGTGAAATCCTTTGATTCAAGATCCCTCCTTTTAAAAAAAAACAAACAACACAACACAGCAGAGATGGCTGGGGGTGACTTAGGAGCAGGGTGTTCTTGTGAGCAAAGTTTGTAGCTTTCTGTTGCTCTTCCAGTGTCAGAGTTTAAGGCATCACTCCTTTTTCTGAGCAATAGTGAAGTAGGCTGTTCCCATGAGAGTCACTGTGTTGGGGTAACGTTTGGAAGGAATTCTGATATTTTCAGTTTTATGTGAAGAGAAGGTTGTGAGGGAGGAAATAAACGTCCTTGACACATATTTGAAAATGATGGAAACTTTACAGCTTTTAGTAAAACAAAATTACCTAAGTTGTTAAGAAAGGTGGTTGTTACTGAAATGGTATGTGGGTTTAAAATGTAAAAATTTGTCTTGGAACAATGATTTCCTAAGGAGTTCTGTTACTATTGAGGTGTGATTTAGCTTAGGTTAAAATGTCTCCAGTTAAACTGATCATATCTGCTTTTGGGGAGGCTGCTGCTTCTCACCCAGGATACGTGTGTGGGTCCTTAGCCTGTCCTGACCATGGAAGAAACATGTGAAATATCCACAGTAATTTAAATTATTTTCAAGTGCTTTTTTCCCCACCCAGAATTTCAAGATGCAGTTCTTTCAGGGCAGTTTGTTCCCAGTCCTGTCCTGGTCAAATGTTCTGATTTTGCTCTGGCTTTCATGTGCATGACTGGAAACACTGTGTGAGACATCTCAGAAATAGTATTCTGATTTCACTGATAGGAAAATTAAGGCATAAAAAAGATATTAGCTTGCATAAGACATCTTCTAGGCAGTGTGGAGGTAAAGCATACGTTTATCTTTTTTTACTCCTTGTCTAGTGGTGCAAATTGCTTCTCTTGGACATTTTTAGGTACCTCTCACACATCAGTCCTTACCTCTTGCCCACAAGTCCATGTTCTGTAAGGCTGTGTTGCTTCTATGTATATCTTTGGTTTCTTTCAGTAAAGCAATCAGTGATTTTAACACTGATGTTAGTAGATGTTGTGGAGAGTGCACTGTGTAGTGGACACAGGTGAAAAAATATGCTGGATGAGTTGTTGATGGGGAAGCCTGGGAGTGTGAGCCAGGGTATTTTTCCTGCTTCTTTTCACTAGCATTGTAATGCTGTGAGATTGGGTTAAGAACAATGTTGCTACTGATTTGTAGCCATCAGGACTGATAAACTATGTGAAGGGGCCTTCAGAGTATCTTGGCAAACTATGTTTGGATGCTTAGTGTACACAAAGTCTATCTGCATTATTCAGGAAGATAATTCCTGTCTGTGCTGTTCTCCTCCTGCGTTGAGATCATTCTCCCATCCAACTGTTACCCAGCTGAGATCTTGATAGTTCTCAGTTTTTCCATAATGACAAAATCAAATTAGCCCTACGATGACTGGTGCATGTGAAATTCCTCTCAGTTAAAGCATATTGCCCTGAATATTCTCTAGCTAATTTTTTTGGGTGGAAGAATTGAGCATCTTGTGTTTGAAAGGGAAAGGAGAAAAGATGTAGATTAGGAAATGCTGATGTTTAAGGTACAGGGAGGAGCGTGCAGCTTTATTCTAGAACATAATCTGTCCAGCTGTGACTTAGTCATCTTCAGTCTTATATAAAATGCCTCCAATTTAAATAGTGAAGCATCTCTCTCCCGAATGCAGCAAACCAGCATTTTTTATGCTTATGTGAAGCTGTAATAGATGCAAGCCATCTTCTTAGCCTTCGTACTGCTGAACCTGCAGCATCTATCATGCTGTCAAGCCTCATTTACTCATGTGATGGGATTTTTTTCTTTATTCTCCTGCACAATTTTTCCAGGTTTAAAGAGGGTCCTTGCAGTTGGCTGAGAATACAGCACTGATAATCCCAGACAGAAGAGCAGAGAACGTAACATGAGAACAAGAGTGACTCTCCCAAGTCAGACTGAAGGTTTTGTTCATCTCTGACACAGCCAAAAATTGATGTTTATGGAAGAATGCAAGGTTAGAGCATCTCAGGATCTTGGCTAACATGATTCATTTCAGTATAGTCATTCATGCAGTTATGTTAAAGCCCTGCTCCCAGTTGCTCTGATTTCACATAGCTGTTTTTTAAGGAAGGAGGGTAACTTGGCTATCATGACATTCTTTTGTATGGATAAATATATGTCCACATTAATCTGTTGTTTATATAACTATGGGTTTTTTTGAGGGGTGGCGGAGATTCTTTTTAGTGAGTGAAACAAGAACTGGTAAGTTTTTTGTAGGGACTGGTCTGTGTGAGATGGAAGACACTCTGCTAGTTAAGTGGTGATGGACATGCTTGCTTAGGTAGTTAAGAAAACAGATCCTGCAAGTGTATTGTTAAGCGAGTATTTTGATAAAGATAGGTGCTAATAAATCTTAACCACTGTGGACGTGGAAGATAACATTTAAAATTCTGCCAATACATGCACCACTAACACTCACTTCATGAAACTGGGGAAGCTAATTTCTTAGGTCACCCATTCATGCAGTAGAGCAGTCTCCTTTGGAGGGGCAGTTAGAGCTGCAGGTTCACTTGGGGAGTTTGAAGTGTTCTTCAGAGGCTTCTTAGAAAGTATTTGATGTCATTTTAGTTTAAAAAGTTTTATACTTTTTTCATAAAAAATTACAGATGTACTGTGCTCACTGTGGAGACTTAATGACTTAGATCAATGCTGCCTGGGGACCTCTAGGCATGATTTTAAATTTTCCCCAAGGAATTGGGGATAAATCCATATGTTGTTTTTTAGGCTCTGCTTGACAAACACAGTCTAGTTCATTTGTAAGCTGCAATGCCAAGTGTAGAAAAGACTAGGTGAGATTTTCCAGTCTTTGTTAGGTGGAAAGTCAGATCATCAGAAGGTTGTTTTTGGCCTTAAAATGCATAGTTACGCAAACGCTTGGTGGCCCTGGAGAAAAAATGAGCAATGCTGTGAGCAACCTGATCCAAGTTGGCACTGCTTTGGGGAGAGGAAGGGGTTTCAGTCAGTTAACCTCCGGTGGTTCCTTCCTGGATTCCTCCTCTGGAAGTTGGACTGGGTGTTGGAGGTGTGGGGGGCATGCCTGTGCTGGGTGGAGAGGGCAAGAGTTAGGAGGAAGAAGGCAGGGTCATCTGACACTAAAAATGGTTGTGCTGTAGAAATTGCATTAACAGTGGAGATCTAAAATATCTGGGATTGTAACTTGAAAAGGACACACCTAGCTTTCTAGAAGGCTGTGAGATGAAATCAGCTTTTAATTTACTGCTCATAAGAATCTTTTTATCTGGATAGCATAAAATATTTGATAAAGCCTTCTGTCAGACACTTGTGGGATAATAAAGTATGTTTAGGGAGCTCTGAATTGTTTTGCAACATTTCAACAAAAGATACTAATCCATCCAGTTGCAAGGTGATGCATTTATTACAAAAACTGCAAACCCACCCTGTACATTGTGAAATAGCATTTTGGAAAGCAGTAGCTCAAGACTTTAAGGTCTTTACAACTAGTTGCCTCTGCATGGTACTTGGGTAAGTATTTTATTTAAAAGGATTAATGTAATTCTTGGGCATATTGAGAAGAAAAAAAAATGGAGGGACAGAAGTGTGAAGCAAAAATAAGTAATCTTATAAACACAGCAATGTTAAGATTGATACTGGAATTGAATTTTGGTTTCCATGCTTCAAGAAGAATGCCAGTGTATTTGGATAGAATTCAAAGGACAGCTGCAGAAATGATCCAGGGACTGGAAAATAAGCCTCATGATGTGAGGCTTAAAGGAGCTCAACTTACTCAGCTTATTGAAAAGACAATCGAGAGAGGACTTGATCTTTCTCTAAAAGGACTTGTGAGATTTGCTGACAAAGGCATAGCAATATCAACTGAGGTTAGACAAATTCAATCTTGAAGTACAGTTTCTTAGCAATGATAATAATTAAACATGGGAACTCTCTACAGGGAAAGGAACAAACATTTGTCTTAGTCTTTTAAAATAGGCCCAATTAGTTTCTTTCCAGAGAAAATGTGGTTTTTTGTGTTTTGGTGATAATACTCTTAAGAATCTTTAGAGGTTTCATGCCGTGATCAGTTGGCACATGTTCATATCCATGCACTTGCAGTCAAAGCCAAGATCACAAAATTAAGATTAATTTAGAAGAGAAATAGTTAACCTGGTGCTAGAATACTGGCTTGCATAAGACATATAAGATGTGAAGGGAACTCTGAAATCTAATGCTTTGTGGCTTGCATCATTGGAACTCAGTTCTTTCCCATACTGCATTGCTTCAGATGTTTTAAGATATGATTAAGGTTTCTGAAAGCCTCTACAGAGCAGCCCTAATGTAACTGTGTACACTCAGACTATTCAGTTGAGTAGTGCTGGATTCCAGGTGACCGCAGCAGCAGTCTGTAAATCTTTTTCATCCTTTTTTAGAAACAGTATTTTAAAAATTGCAGAATGGCAATATGATTACAGTTCCTCTGAGAGGCTAAGTATGCACAAGCTGTCTTGGTAGGCTTCATTCTTAAATTAATGTGGGATATTCTTTTTCTCTCAAGTTAACTGGACTTAGTCAGAAAGTGTATTTGCATTTGAAACAATATCAGGTAATTGTCAGAAGCAGTATTCTAATGGCACTTGTTTGCTGCTTTTTGTACCATGAAAATGAGAATACTTCAGTGATTCTCCTCCTCTCTCACATTGTAAATTCACCTAGGGAATTGAGTGACTTGGTTTGGTAATGGCTCCAGATCATGCCTCTGGTTTTTTGTTTGCGTTTGTCCGTTTCACCACTCCCTTGATGGCTTCTGAGTTTCTCTATTTCCATAGGTTACCTTGTTCCAGATGCCTTTGCAGGCATGCAGAGCTCTTAAATTCCCTTTTGGTAGCTCTCAAAATCTGCTGCTTTGTGCAGGTTAAGCTCTCCTGGTCAGCCCTGCCCGTGTGCATGCTGGTCCTTGCCTGTGCAGGGGAGGACGCGGAGCTACCTGGACTGTTCTCACCTCTTCTCCTGCATGGCTGCATTCCTGCCTCTCCTCCAGGTCTGGCCAGGGAGGAGCCCATCACTCTCATCTCTGCAGGTGCACAGTAAGGAAACACTTCTGTGTCCTAAGGAGCAAGAGGCAGCTCAAAACTCGGTAGCTTTTTGAAGATATATTGTCACATAAATACTTGTCACATAAATCCAGCTTTTTCTGAGGTGAGAAAGAGGTTGTCTAGCAACTGCAAGTTTCCTTGCTTAGGGCTAAAGGGAAAAACTGCAGAAACATGTTGGGGCACTACATAGTATAAAGCAAAGGCCTCTAGCTTGGAGACCTAGTGCAGCAATTCCTGCTACTCACCTTGCCCGGACAGCTCTATCTGTCTTAACCTGCAGAAGCAATGCAGAAAGTGCTACAGACAAAAGAGGTTGGGAAGGCTTAGTAGTAAATAAATCTCTCCACTTCCTTGCCTTCCCCCTCTGCTGTTTCATCACTCCCCTCTCCCCAGCATCAGGAGGCTGATGGAGATGACCTGCTGGAGGAGGGTTGTCAGCCTCTTCAGTGTGAGCAGCTATCACATTTCAACCTCTTTCATCGTGAGGCTACATAACTGTCCTTAGTTGCATTTGCAATAATCAGGGAAAAGTTCTCAATCTATTACTGTGCTGATAATTCACCATTCACAAAACCCAGCAGTTGTGGTAGCAGATAGCATTTCATTATTGATGTGTTACAGAACCACTTGCTCAGCATTGCTTTCCTGTGAGCTCCACAGTGAGCACTCTTGGCCAACTGTTTGATGTCAGCACTCCTGTGTTACCACCCACCTGCAGTTCAGGTGGTTGCTTACAGTGTTCTGCACGCATAGAGAAGCTCTTCTCAAAGGAAGAAATGACTAGTTTATCTGAAAGTCACCAGAAATAAATCTGGTTTAAGTTACTTTTGTATTTATTCAGTCACCAGTTGCAAGTTTGTGACTGCTGATTTCTGGTCATCTGCATTTACTTTGAAAATGCATTCAACTGGATTATCTGCTTTTCGTCTTGTTGATAAAAAATGAGCTAGTGAAAAAGGTGACCATGGCTCTCAGTGCTGTCTGTACCGTTGAGCTTTGCTGTTCTTGCCAGCAGTTATGAAGCAGGTATTTGGGATCTTCCTCAGTAACTGTCACTCCTTCTCTGTAATTGTGAGAACAAGTCTTGGTCATTATCTTGTTTTACTAAAAACTTACCAAAATAACTTACCAAAGCTTACATGCCTTAAAGCTTGATGGTCCAATATGCTGTTTGCTGATGGCTTATTCTATAATTCTGACTACTATAATGTTGTAATTAGGTGGACATCCACTATGCATGGAGAATCCAACGTGCAGAGCCAGGGCATGCTGTGCTGCCATGTTAGTAGTACCTGCATTTTGGGATCAGCATATATTTGACAGGGCCAAAATACAATGTAACATGAGACACAAGTAAGCCAGAGAAGTGAACCACTGTAAAGAACATCCCTTTACCATAATTCAGCATCAGCAATTGGGTAGAAGCCCCAGAAGGGGAAATAAGCTTTTTAGCTGATGTGCTGCCTTGGAGTCTTTGTGATTGCTTTCCACCACTGCCCTATGACTCTGCTCTCTAACAGGTTTTATGCTGGCAAAAGTAGATCTGCAGGAAAAGTGTGACTTTTCTGGGGGTCCCAGAACCATCTTAAATGACTGTGTGATTCTGGGCACTGGTGTCTGTGCAAGTGCCACAGTCGTTGGTGTTTCCTACAAGACACCCCTTAGACAGGATGTGGTGGAGTTGAGCTTTGAAGTACAGCACCGGAATATTGCTGAAACCCTTAAAAACCCTGTAAAATTCACTGGATTTTAATGCTGCTCAGTAATTATACAGCTCAGTTAGTGAGTGTATCTGTCTCACTGTGTGTGGTGCAGGTTGCAGGTGGTTTTGCATCCGTGTTTCCCACTCAAGGCACGTTGGACAAACCAGTGTTTGTTGGGATGTGGTACAGCAGCATTACATAAGCTTGGAGTAACTTCCTTACAATGCAGAGAAAAATGTATTTGCATGATCTCGAGCCCAGGTGCAAGGCTGCAAAACTTGCTGGTCACAAGCCACAGAGGCCAGGCTGGAGCTAGGGGAATGAGGGGGGGGACGACTTTCAAGTGGTGGGTTGAGCTGGGGTGGGGGGAAGGGTCAAAACGAGCCCTATAATGGAAAGCAAGGCTGAACTTTCGGCTGGGAGCTGTGGCTCCGTAATTGCCACACTGTGATGTTGCCATGGCTGCCCGGGCTGTCCCTGCGTGGTTTCCTGGTGTGCGAGAGCGGGGCCGAGGCTGCCGGCAAGTGGAGAGTTGCCGTACGTGTTTGGGGAGCTCAGGCGTGTGCTGGCAAGCCGCGGTGACGGGAGGATCCCGGCTGGGAGATTTGAGGCTTTGGGAGTCTCTCTTCCATCTCTTCCCTCCCAGCAGATCAGATGACGAACTGAGATTTTTGCAGAACTTCAAAGCCCCCTTTTACTACTTTCTCACTATCGCAAAGTCCTTGGTTCTGCCTGAAGCTGCAGTCGTGCTGGGAGCAAATTGACGACGTGAAATGGAGGATCCTGGGGGGCATGGAGGGAGGCCGGGAGGGGAACTCTCTGGGCCTGGAGGGGCTCTGGCGTGTTTTGATCCGAGATCCTTCGGCTGCTGCTTTGCCATCTGCATAGCCTGTGAATAGTTTTCTCTGGCACGGACCTTGTTCCTCAGTGTTGCATCATCTCTGGGAGAAAGGCCAGGTCCGGAGCCCCAGCACAAAGGCTTTCTGAGGCCGATGAAGCTTGTTCTGTGTGCGGAGCTTCTCTCTCCTTCCTGTCGTCCTTTCCGCGGGATTCCTGAAGCGGCCTCCGTCCGAGAGCCCCTTCGTCAACAGCTGCTTTATCTCCGCCGCTTCCTGCACACCTGGCTGATGCAACGTCTGCCTTGGAAGCTGCTGCTGAAGTCTCTGGAGCTGGGTTGTTTGCCCTGGCTGGGAGTGGCCAGGCAGGCAGCCTTCGTCACGTGAAGGCCTTAAATAGATGTATAAAGGACGCAGAGCCAGACCTGCAAGGCAGAGAGTATTTAGTGGGATTACGAAGAAATCTTTTTTCCAATGCTAGGACTGGAGGTTGCAATCCTACTCCTGGCAACCCGGTTGTGGTTAGTCTTCCACTGGTTGCAGCTTTGGGACACAGCCCTGTGCCAGTAAATTCTGCTGATTCCCCTTCTATATTCAGCAACTTCCTGTGACTCTGGACTGTCCGGATTCTCATGGGAACTGTAATTCTCTGGGTTTGGATTTGATCCTAGTTATTGCCCTTTATTTCTCTGTTTCCCTCTGACCTTGTGTGTGGTAAAGGCTTTTCTCTGAAATCCCTTCAAAACACAATATCAAGCTCTTAGAGGTAGTGAGGGTTTTTTTGAGAGGGGTGTTGTCTGACAGCCTTTTTAATTTAGGTTTTGTCTACTTAGGAAAGTTTAATAGTTACACAGGCACAACCATTAATGTGACTATTATTACATTCACAAGCAGCAAAATCTAGGACAAAGAAACACTCTGGTCTGCTAGGATTAAATCAGTGTCATTTACATTATTTAAGTTAATCTTGAGTCTTATTTTAACCATAGTCATTTACTGATGTTGCTAGGCCTCTTCAGTTGAGTCTAGAAATGTGGGACTTATGTGGATACGGTGTGACGCACTGAGCAGTTCTGCCTTCCAGTATTGCTGTTCCTGGTTGTCTGCCCTGCCTTATTGCAGAAATTTATTGCTCCTATAAGAGTATCTAAAAGGGAATATGTGTTTTACATGCTTCTGCTTTTGGTCCAGTCTTGGCATCAACTGTACTTGATGAGAACTGGCAACATTTCCTTCCTGCCAGCTGTTTTGGCAGAGGCTTAGAGGGGACAGTCGCAGCAGTAACATCAGCTGCCACAGCTGGATTCACTGCAGGTTAGTTATCAAGGCCTTAATCTCAAAATACTGGTTCTGAACCTTTTTGTTTGCAGTTTCTTATTTTTGTGACATACAGACATCTGACTGTTCTCCTTCACCCTGTGGGAAAAGAGAGCAACTATTTCAAAGTACAGCACTGGCACAGCAATTAGGATGTGTTCCTCTTGCTGCAGAATATTCCCCCCCTCCCCCATGACTGTCCCAAATCACAAGTTTATAGAACTGGAAGGGGCTGTTTTACCTCTTCACCCATTTCCTTTAGTAATTTTTATATTATAATTTCTGTGAGGTATTCTGTGTAATTCTTTTTTTCCTCTTTATTGCTGTATATCTTTCAGGAAAGAACAGAAAACTGTATTTGCAAAAATAAGAGACTTTTCAGGGGGTCGCTTCCTTTCATTTTTGAAAATACCATTTAAAATGCTTCAGTACTTGAAGAATTTGTCATCTTCGATGACAACTTGTTATTCTGTGAGACAGAAGCAATATAAAAGTGTTTTTAGCATAGAAAAGGGCTAAGAATTAATCTGAGTCTATTGGATTTTTCTGATTTTTTGCCACTCTTAACAAAATCTTTTAAGATGTATCTTTATGATTAACATTGTTCAGGTGGTAGCATTTCATGCAGGTTACTACATTTAAAAAAAATATTGTCTCATGAAATTTTCTTACATCCTCTGATGATGGTCCTTAAAGTTATGAGGACCTCATATAAAGTCTTGGTTGGGTTAAATGTTTTCCCTTTACCTTTTACTCCTTTAAAACATGGTCTCTATCCCTGCCCTTCTCAGCAGATTGTGTGTGCAGACCACGCAAATTCTGCCAGGTCACTTCTCAGCAGCCTGGGGAACAAGCAAAGTTTCTTGGTGTCTGCCTGCCTGCCAGCTCCCCATAAACATACCTCCGGATAATCTGGTCTGCCACGAATCACTGCTCCTCTGTAATTTGCTTCCCCTTTCTAATTTGGCATGTGTTTGTTTATGGAATTACCCTTATGTATGACTCTTCAACCAATTTCAAATCGATATAAATTAAACTTTCCAGTAAGGTTCCGTGATGCAAATTAAATGTTTTAAGAAACTCCAAACAAACCCTTGCCTAATGTCTCCACCTCCAGAGTGCATTGAATGTTGAGTGTAAAGAATGTGGTTGACTGTGCAGTAGAAGGTATTTCTGGAAGCAAAGTCTTATCTGGCCTTCCTTTATCTCTCTTTTTTTTTTTTTTCTCTTCAATTTCATATCATAATACCTTAAATCCTTACTGAATCCAAAATAAAAAACACCAGGTTTTGGTTTTTTTCTGCAAAACAAAGAGGGTTTGCATAACTTTGTGTCTGCTGAAGCAGCAGTTAAGTTTTGAGGTTATGCTTTTTGCTTTCCTGAGTGATCTCTGCAGTCTTGGGTCAGTTGCTGAGAATACTTGACTATGCATTCATCATTTCTCTGCTTGATGGTTTAATTTCTTTCAGTTGCTCACTGTCATCGTTTGTAGTCCCTTAGGGTGTAGTTTGCAGAGGAGTTTAACTAAAATTGATGTTTTCTTCATCAGATAAAATTATGAAATCCCATGGCTGGACAGATGAAAATTGCCTTAAAATAGTTTAAACCTTGTTAAAGTAAATTTAATAAAAAGATTTTTAGTTTCTAGCTGTTTACCAAATTCTATCAAAATTGGTTTAACTTGCTTATAGCTCAGTTTTAAACATGGCTTGCATAGTCTTCACTGAACTGCTTTATCATGTTGACTTTAGCTAAGGAGGTGTGTTTGTAGACGTGTTGAGGTAGTTTCTACTGTTTCCATAAAGCATTTTAAGAATAGTGGGATTCATTAATATGATTTTATATACTGTATGGAACAACTTGACTGTTGTACAGGCTCATGGATGCCAAAAGCTGTTTGAAACAACCCATGTCCTAAAGAAGCATCAGTCTTGCCCTTCCCCAGTCCTTGACTCCAGGTCTTGGGCAGCATGGTGAGCAGCATCAATTCTCACTGAATGACTGCTTTTTGACACATTAAACAATTTTTAAATTTTGTTTTTCTTGTTCTAAGAGCTTCTTGGTGCTTCATCATGTTCTTCAAATCCCAGGGAGCAAGATGAACTCAGAACCAAATGTAGACATGCAATCATTTCTTTTTGCATGTGGTTGCTTATATATAAAACAGGAGATACTCTTAAGAAAGCTCTAAGACATAAAGTCTTTATCCATTGCACTATGTGTCAATAATTTGGTTATCACAGTGTACATACATAGCTAGTAATGGATACTCGTGTTGCCTGTTTTCTGATCCTTTCTGTTGTTCTCCCAGACCTGTGGGATGGATGGGTTGCTGTCTTGCTTTGTCAGTCAGAGGGCAGATAATCTATGGTACCAATTATAACAGTAAATACTCATGTCAATATTTCATTTTTTAAAACTGGTGCAGTTGTTTCCTTGCTGCTTAGTCAACCCAGCTGGTTTTCAGAGGCAGAGTCAAGCATTTGTATTGGTATATTGAGACACAATTCAAGTCCTTTTAGGAATCTGTATGTTTCAGAATAAATTGAAGCTGAATGACTAGGATTTGTCTACTCTGCCCCTGCCTCTGTGTAGGTTTGAAATTCTGGGAATTTGATGCCTTTTTTTTTTGCTTTTTTTTTTTTTTTTTTTAGCTAGCTGTTTTAAATGCAAAAACCCTTGATCTGACTCTGTTTGCACTAAAGGTGCCTGCCCTTCTGTGAAGATCTGCCCTTGACATGAGGTTTATGGGTCTGCTAGAAAGAACAAGCAGTGCTTGCTCAGTCTCAGGTGAACTGCATGTATGTTTGGGTGGCATCAGCTGATGAGACAGGACATTTTCAGTATAATTGAAGCACTTCATGTGTACTTTAGATGTCCCGTAGATTTTTGGCTATTCAGAAATTTCCAGGGGAAAAGATTAATTAATAGGATCCATAAGCCTGCTAACACAGTTCATACTGTTGCACTTGCAGAGAGGTTTGCTACTGATGCAGATGGCAATGTAAGTGTGAACTGGTCAGAATTCACTGGCTCTGTCCCAGATAAGGTTGATGGAGAGGATGCCAAGGAAGGCTGCATGGCAGAGCTGCTACTTCCAGTTTGCCACCTGCTCTGGCCTATGGCAGCATGAGATGCAGGAGAAAAATGTGCTTTGAATTTTGTGGCTGGTAACAGCTTGGGAATGTCAAGATGCTCATTGTATATGGACCTCATCTGGTCTAGGGGATGTCCCAGTTTGAGGACAAACCTGCAGGCCTGTTGCTGAGCACAATGAGGAGGATACCAGTTATCATTTGGAGTCTAGCAGTCCTGGGTTTTCAAAAGTCTTGGCTCTGCTTTGAATTTTGGGAATTAAATAGTTGGAGGTGTGGGGAGTGGTAAAGAAAGTCTTTGTCCTTTGCTGTCTGTCACCGAGATATGTGAGAAGTGGCCATGCAGACACTGGGCATTTCCCTGTCCTCTCTCCCCTGGTACAGGTGTTGAAGTTGTATATAATCAGAAAAAGCTTTTCTCAGTTTTTCCACAATGTGTTTTGTACCAGTGTTACCTTCTTACCATTCTTGGCAATGCATGAGACACTGGATGCACACTGATACAATATATATCAAGCCCTCTGTAGACACAGTCTCACAGGCCTGCACTGACACTGCGGAGAAATGGCCCAGGCTCTCTGTCCTTCCTGTGCTTGGTAACTGCCTTCTCTTTGAGCCTGTAACAATGGCAAGGTACTGGACATCTGAATTCAGGTAATACATGCAGTTTGTGGGGCTTGGTCTGTTTTTTGTCTGAACGGTAAATTTTTCTTGGCTCTCACAAATACTTTGTGGAGTCTGTCACTGAGTGTTGCACACCAGAGGTGTCTGTGAGACCAGGACACCGGAACAACCACAACTTGAAGAAGGAAGCTCTAGTGAGCTGCTTGTCTGACCATGCTTGATTGTCCCCCATTAATCCTGACTTTTAACACCACAAGTAATGGAAAGAGTTCCCAGCAGTAAATTTTCTGTATCTGCTTTGGCAGTGGTTGTGGAAGTGAGCCAGTGCAGTGCTGTGGCTGCTGCATCCTAAACAGAGTTTGGAAAATTAAAATTCACTGTTACAGCAGGTGTTGCCTAACCTTCACTTGGCCAGCAGAGATTTATTACAGTCCTTTCCATAGATACAGGATGTTACTTGAAATACTTGAGTTGCATACATTTATGTGTTAGCCAAGGCAACCTCTTACATTTTGGGTCT
Source organism: Chaetura pelagica (assembly GCF_000747805.2). NCBI lineage: Eukaryota > Metazoa > Chordata > Aves > Apodiformes > Apodidae > Chaetura > Chaetura pelagica. The sequence goes on from NW_009953497.1 coordinate 2,048,803, forward strand.
GAAGATGGGTGAGTCCCTTGGTGTGTGACGGGTGCTGAGTGAGTACTGGGGATCCCAGCATTGAGGTGGCTGTGCAGGTGGATGCTCATCTGGGCTGTTTTGACGATGATGGGGAAGACCAAGTGTCTTCATACTGGTGTGACTGGTTAAGGAGGCAGAAGTGTAGATCACAGATGTGGGAAGATAAATATATCTTTAAATCCTGTATTTTCAAAACCAGCTAAGCATTATTTAGCTGTTAGGCCATCAAAATTCCTATTTCCATTTGATTTCAAGAAGAATTGTGCTGTAAGGGAGATAGGTTTGTGGTCTGAAGCATATAAAATTTGCAGTTAAGACTTCACATTTTAGGAAAATTTCTTCCAGTGGCACTGGAGAGAAAGAAGTTGGTGTGGCAGTACACCTATATATTTTTGAGGGGAAGAGGTAAGAAGGAGTTTGGCGATTGTATATACAGGAAATTAGTCTGATGGGTGAACTTTCTGATCTCAACCCCAATGTTTTCTGTGCAGACTAACATTTTAGGTGTTACTAGGCCAAGTTTCACTAAGACCAGACTGCAATCTAGCCTGAATTTGATGTGGGCACTTGCAATTGGTCTCAGCAATTTGTTTTGAATGTTACATCGTCAGAGTTGAAAGTACACATAAAAAAGCAGCAACAAACAGCAAAATCCGAGCATGGGTGATGGTTGAGCAAGTACTGCTGGGTCAACACAAAAGCAACTGAACTGGAATTTGCCTTGTCTAACCTTCCTGTTTGGTATTTCATGTTTCTGCAGTAATCTCCCAAAATTGAGAGATTCTGTTGTGCTGAAACAGTCTGATGTTTGTACAGCACTGATGGAAAGAGGATTTCCTATGAGAAGGGGCTAAAAATGTGTCCCAAGTACCCCAGAACTGACCAGACACCCTGTGACTCTGGAGTGCAGAAACTGTACATAAAATCCTCTGGTTCTGCTGAGTCACGAGCAGGCAGGAGGCTGGAATTTGTCCTGATGAAATCTCAGGCTTCTGCCAGCTGGGTATGGTCATGGCAAAGGCAAGCTATCAGTGGGGGGGAATGTATGCAAGTATTTGAAAGTATTATGGGGAGGGGAAGTTTTCTTTGTCCCTTAAAGGGGAGAGTGCTTCAGAATCTGAGAAACTTGTCCTGTTTTTTTTAACCTCATGCCAGAGTTTTATGTGACTCTGGGTTGAAGCAGGTATTGGTATCTGGAGCTTTTAGCTGTATTTTAACAGTGGTTTCTCTCATCTGATGTCAGTGTAGAAATCACAATTCTGTTGCAAGCCTGAGAAAGGGTAAATGAGACACTCCTTAAAGGTCCTTTTATTTTTCTTTTTCCAAAAACAGTCAAGGACACCTGGGCTGTGTTGGGTTTGAGCTGCTTGTGAGCTGAGTCCTGCCTGTTTTCTTTTTCATCTCCCACCTCCCTGTGAGACCATTGCTTTGAGGCATAACGGAACTGCCACAGACCACTTAGAAATCCTTACGTGCTACTTGTGTAATTCACTGTATGCCTGTCATACTGTCAGAAAGATTTCTCTTCGGGATGTATGCTGAAGAAGGAACATATTTCCATGTGCTAAGTGGCCTGCCTTTTAAGATAGGAAAAAACAATATATCTTGTGGCATTTAAACTTTGAGACTCTCTCACTCTTCCTTAATTTTCCCATGTAGTGAGCGTGTGTTTTTGTGTTTTGGGGGCTTTTATGTGTTAAACAATGCCTGGACTATGGTGTCCAAAGGCAGTTCCCTGTGAGAAATTCACTACCCATGGGAAAACTTGGCTTGCTGCCTCTCTGTAGCCCAGGAGGGTTTGCTGGCAGAGCCTCCGAGATGCCGGGGAGCATGTGACGGCGGCTGGAGCACAGGCTGGCCCATCCGCGCCACAGGAAGGCTGCGGAAAGGTATTCAAGGCTGGCCTTAAAGCCTGAGGATGGCTAAATTGTCACTGGTTTCCTTTGATTTTGGAGCTACCTTTCCTACGTGCAGAAATGCAGCCTCGCTCCGTGTGGTGGGGGTTTCCTCAGAGCTGAAGAATAATAGCTCCTTTATGAAGGTCTGTGTTATTGAGGTTATTTACATAACGAGGAGCTGATCCCGTGTTACCTCCGTCCGCCATCCGACCCTCGGAACTTTGCTTTTATCAGTGATTTCACTTGCTGCTGGAGCTGAGCTCTGCGGTCGGCAGCAACAGTGGGGCCAGGGTGTGGGGTTCCCTGCCAGCCCCTCCGTGCTACCCCCTCACCCCAGCTCCCTGTGCTCACACTGCAGCCCTGTCATCTTCCCCATCGGGGCAGCCTGTGTGCGAGCGCCCAGATGCCTGATGTGGCTCTGCCATGAGGAGGGGTCAGCTGGGATTTTGGAAAGTTGGACCCCGCTGTGTCAGGGCTCGTTGCACTGAGTGGTGGGTGCAGAAACCAGGACAGACCTGGCTTGCCATGGGGACAGCCGTCCTGCTCACCCAGTGAAAGCAAACATGAGCTGATCTTGAGTGAGAGGTTCCAGCTCTGTCCACCTCAGCTCTGTCTCATTGTCCTCCCAGATGGGGCTTTGCTTGCAACTTGTTTAGGGAAGGGTTTAGGAAATGCTGGTGAAGAGCTGTGGGTGATAGGTGACAGCTGCTGCTTATATGCAAGAGGAGCTAATAGATTGCTTATCTGATAATTATCCTAAGTTTAGGTGGGGGAGGGGGGAACTGTCATTATCAGCTTTATGGAAGAGCAGCTCATTGCATGTGGGTCCAAGACTGTAAAAAATACCCCTACCAAACTACAACCATCTACCTCTTCCCTGGCCCCAAGTAAGAAAATCAAGTAAAAATGATGCAGCATGTCACTGATGGAAATCTGTTTCTGCTTTTCTTTTGCTGTGAAAAGTCTTTTTTGGGGTTACGCAGGGAGACCTGGTTCTGTAACGGAGATGCAATGCTTTGTTTCTACCCTGGTAGGTTTCCCCATGTCCGTGACGTGTTGGCCGAGGCTCTGCGGCTCCTCCCCCCCTTATCTGATAATTATCCTAAGTTTAGGTGGGGGAGGGGGGAACTGTCATTATCAGCTTTATGGAAGAGCAGCTCATTGCATGTGGGTCCAAGACTGTAAAAAATACCCCTACCAAACTACAACCATCTACCTCTTCCCTGGCCCCACGTAAGAAAATCAAGTAAAAATGATGCAGCATGTCACTGATGGAAATCTGTTTCTGCTTTTCTTTTGCTGTGAAAAGTCTTTTTTGGGGTTACGCAGGGAGACCTGGTTCTGTAACGGAGATGCAATGCTTTGTTTCTACCCTGGTAGGTTTCCCCATGTCCGTGACGTGTGGGCCGAGGCTCTGCGGCTCCTCTCCGCCCTCGGAGCGGCCAGTCGCTGCCCTCTGGACTCCGTGATCCCCGACGGGCGTCATGAGCATTGCAATCCCTCTGGGAGTCACCACACCAGATACATCCTACTCCGACATGGCTGCAGGATCGGAGTGAGTGTTACCCCAAGGAGGAGGGGAGGGTGCCAGGGGGCTGCCCTGGAGTGGGGCTGCAGGATCAGTGCCAGTCCTTTCTCCGCTTGGGAGAAAGGGGGTGCGACTCCGTGATCCCCGACGGGCGTCATGAGCATTGCAATCCCTCTGGGAGTCACCACACCAGATACATCCTACTCCGACATGGCTGCAGGATCGGAGTGAGTGTTACCCCAAGGAGGAGGGGAGGGTGCCAGGGGGCTGCCCTGGAGTGGGGCTGCAGGATCAGTGCCAGTCCTTTCTCCGCTTGGGAGAAAGGGGGTGCGGGTCTGCTGACCACGTGATACGGGTGCAGGGACAGACTCTTGAGTGTTTTAACAAATGCAGTGCTACAGAAAGTGGTAAGTTTGACACAGGAGGTGGGGAAAAGGAGAATTCCAGCAGTGTGAGGCACTCAACCCTGGGTGTTATGTCAGCTTGGCTAGTAAGTCTGTACTCAAGTGCAGGCAGTTGTGTGTTTGCTGTGCCCATGTTTGACGTTGGCAAGCCAAGGTGCAGGAGTGAGCCAGCTCCTTTTGCAAAAGTTGTGTTATACGGGGGATCAGTGTGCTGAGCCTCCCTCTCAGTAGAGCCTACTAGATCAGACTTAGTACCAATCTTACATGACTGATTTCTGGATGCTTTTGGAGCTTTGCCAGAGATATGGCATCAGCCTGTGTAGACACTTTGATTTTGTTTCTGCCATTGAGCAGGTTCCAAAAAGCACATCTCTGTGATTAGTTCTTTCAGGGTCCCCACTGCAGGACCCTGTGCTCTCACTGCAGTCCTCTCTCTGAGGCCTGTTGGAAGGGACTTAGCATTTATTTCAGAAGGTGGTGCTACTGTAGAAGTCAGGAGCATTTAAAATACAGCAAATATTGCATTGTGATCTTTTATTAAAAACCGTGGTAGAATGATGTCAGCTCGGATGAGTACTATGTTTTGGTCAGGGGCGAGAGAGAGGGCTCAAGTTATTTCTGTGTGCTTCTGCCTTCTGCTTTCCTGCAGCCTTCTTTGAGATACAGACTGTAGCATCTCTTTACAAAAATTTACAAGGCCATTTTGGAGATAGATTTCCCCCATGTATTATTTAAAGGTACCTACTGTGCAAATACCTGCGTGTCAGATTGATCAGTGTAGAGAAGCTACTGCTCCAGACTATTAATTTTGAGCTGTAAGAGCAGTGGGTTAGGGTATGAATAATTGCTTTTCCCTTCCATCTTGCCCTGATTTGTCTGTGCACAGAGTTTCACTACACATTTGCACTCTCTGCAGGACTGCTAATGCTCTTTTTCTGTCTTGGCACTGGCCCCGTTCTAGGCATTCTTCTTCATGATGCTTAATTCCATCCTAAAGCCCATGTTTTAATATGTTGTTTTTAAATGGAGAGCCAGAATCTACTAAGTCACTCATCTCCAGTGGATATATGATCTTTCACTTTTCAATATTTAACATTCAGCATTGCTTGTCACCATGCTTCTCCCACACTAGCACTTTAAAGACTCAACATGCAGGAATTTTAAACTGTTTATGACAGGAGAAAGAGTGCTAAATAGTTTACTCATGTACGAGGCACTTTGCTTTCAAAGCTGAATATGGTGGAGAGGAGAGCCAGATGTATCTAGCATGTCCCTTGTAACATTTAAATATCAAAAAGGCTGTCAGTAAATCTTCTGCAAAGCATTATTTCATTTTTCACTAGTTGTAAAAAATTTGTAGGTCCAACTTAAGGCTAGGCTGGAGTGGTTTGAATAAAGACTTCTGAAGATTTCTGAATTGTTTTCTCTGTTTTCTAAAAATTGGGAATGCCAGGACTTTATTCTCCAGGCTTTGCACTGATGCACTGTTATTTGCTCCTGAAGTGTCTATCCTTCACTTCTCCTTTGAAACTCTACTAGTTTAATGCATCAAGTTTGGGGTACCTGAGCTTCTTGTCTCATACAAGATACTGATTTCAAAGATGTGCATCACAGAGGTAGTGGGAAAGTAAAAGGAAAACTAAGCGGCCTTCTTTTCAGGCAGAGCTTTCACATCTGCTTCCCATGGTGGCCGATAGAGAGGGGAGGTGAAAGTGCTGAAGGGTGTCAGTGTTCATCTGAGGGTGAACATGGAGGCTGCAGAGTAGTTTTGATGTTCTGGTCTGACTGCATATTGGAAGTTGTTGAAGCTCCTTGGCAGGCTGCTGCTGAGGAAGCATGGGCCCCAGTGTTGTTGCCCCTGGACACCGTTGCACCAACAGTCTTGAAGTTTTATTGCTAATGCTTGCGACAGCATTGCTGGTATTCCAGGCTGACTGTAGTTAGGAATGTGGGTGACTTGGACAGATCTGTGGCTTAGGCTGTTGAGGCTCTTTTCCTTCTAATATTGTTTCTGAAAATATCATTAAACCTGAATGGATTAAGCTCTGTACCAATCTGGAAGTCCTAGAGGACTGTTGCAAAGATCCAGCAAGGCTGGATTATGTGGCAAGCTCTACACGGCGTCTTTTATTAAGAAGCATGTCCTCAGAGAGGTGTCGCCACCTGTATCTCCTGCTTTTCACAATTTAGCTAGTTCTAGTTACATTGAAAACAAACAGAAGTTATCCTGTCATGCACTAAAATCCTGAGCTACAGAAGTGGGGCTGGCATAGTTGAAGGTCTTCTACTTTCTGCAGTTCTTTGTGTAATAAATTACTTCTCCTTTGTGTTGCAAAGACAGATCCACTTTACTCCAGAACAAGCCAGAAGGTTAGTGAGTTGTAGAGTATATCAGGTTTAGTGCCAGGGTGGGGCAAGCTTCAGTGCAGCAGAGATTTCAAGAGCTAATAGGAAGTCCAAAGGGCACAGGGGTTAATGTTCTTGGGTGGTGCCTAAGCACTGCCCCACGCGTGACCGCTGGCCGTTGGTGTTTGAGCACTGCCTGATTGACCCTGGCAATGTAGGACCTGCTGAGAATCCTGCAAGATCTTACCAGAGCAGCAGAGGTCCAAGGTAAAGTTTTTCTTTCCTGTATTTTTCTTTCCTGCTTGCTCAGCTTCCAGCTAAAACTGTGAAGATTTCAGCTGCAGACATGAGTCAGTAATGTTCTGCTGTATTCTGAGAGAATAGCAGAAGTAGGGGCCCTGCTTGTAATCTGTGCAGAGTTAGCTGACTTGTATCTCCTGCTTGTAACAGACAGTGTGTTTCCTGGCTGGTGTTCTGTCTGTAGCCTCATTGTCTAATACTCCCTGCATTGAATTGCAGCTGTCCCTTCTCTGAGTAGGGCTTCTGCAGCTTTCTACTGAGGGATATACCTTTCATTTTTAGCTGCTTTTTTTCACCACCATGTGGTGGAAGAGTGCATTGTACCTCAGCAGCACATTCCCTCTTCAGCACATTGCACACCATGTTGCTGCATTGAAAGCACAGGGCGAATCTCGTTTGTCTGTGGCCACTGTCTGTTCAGGTCATGAATTTTGTTGCCTCTTTGTAACAGGAATCTCCAGCTCCTGGTCCTTGTTGTCAGGATAGCTGCAGGTTTCATGCAGACTTCATTACAGGACATTGGACTTGGCTAACAATTAGTATCTGAGGGAGAGAGAAACAAGCACAGATGCAGTAAAGCTGCTTAGCTGCTATTTGAAATAAGCTGTTGCAGAGATAACACGGCAGTGCTGTTCAGTGGCTTTGAGATTATGCTGGCTGCGTTCAGATGTGAATGCTGAACTAGACCCAACTTACTCAACTGTGAGGAAACTAAGCTGCTTACATGCTAATTATCTTTTTAACTTCCCAGATTGAGACCCAGTTTAATGAGTTATCCAGGGTGGCCCATACTCAGTTGCTTCCCTCTGTTGAAAGCAGGTTCATCCTGTACAACTTCAGCACGGATGATGCCTGGTGCAGTGCACATTAACACCTCAATTTCATGAAGTTTCTTCATTTTGAGCTCATGAATAGAAAAGAGCAGTGAAATACTGGAAAAAAAAAAAAAAAAAAAAAGATGTTATATTGATGGGTTTTACTTCTGGCCCTTTCTGCAGCCCAGAGTCTGTGGAAGCTAGTCCAGCTGTCAGTGAGAAGAATGTGTACTCCAGCCACGGCTATGGGGCCACCCAGAAACACAGCTATCGCGGGCTGCCTTACGCAGTGAGTACTCTCTCTGCAGTGAATCAGCTCTTTACTGTCTCCTCTACTCTTTTCTCCTTCTTCATCGTTCTTTGCCTGTTAAGCCTTCAGATTTTTGGCTTATTTGTTAGGGAACGCTGAGTTACAGCTGAGTTCTGCCATGCATTTTTATTTACATTTGTGTGTTTATTGTTTTGTGAAGTCTTGCATACTCTCTAGCAAGCTTTAGTAGTGTTCTAGGTGATAGATTTTTAAGTGAATGAAGTGTACAAATGAAGTGTGAATGTATGTGAATATCTAATATTTTCCTGGTGGTAATTTTATGCCCGTTTGGTTTATTGTGCACAGTTTGTACTTGTTTCAACTGGACAGATTTTCATATTGGTAACATAACAAGGAATGGTCAGGAAGAGTGGGAGCATGACTTGAAACTGTGGGATGAACAGGATGTCACAGAATCACTGGAATTGGAAGGGGCCTCTTGAGACACCCCCCGAGTCAAGCTGCCTCTGCTTGAGCAGGTTACTCAGGATCATGTCCAGTTGGATTTTTAATATTTCAACAGACAGCAGCTCCACAAGCTCTCTGGGCAACTGGTTCTAGTGTTTGACTGCTGATGTAATCTCAGATTATTAGCAGCACAACAGTTCATATCAAAATACCTTAGTTGTTGTAATGCATTTTCAGTTTAATTCATTGGTGCAGAAGAAAAACATTCATGTCTTTCAGAGCCAGTGCTTTACCTTCTTGGTATATTAAGGACACCAGTTTTTAACTAATAACCTGGGAACCGTAGATTTGGGACTTCAGTTTCTAGCCATCATATCTTCACGTTAAAAGTAGTACTGCAAATACTCGTTTTCAGGATCATAATTATGGAGCCCCTCCTCCTCCAACGCCGCCAGCCTCTCCTCCTGTCCAGACCATTATACCTCGTGCAGAACTGAACGGCCTGCACTCGCCTGATGAGGAGAACTCCGGGGACAGTGAGAGCTCCTCAGAAGGAGAAGCAATTCCCACTTGGTGCCACTGCAGTGTCTCTCAAGATGGTTTCCTCCTCAAGTGTGAAAAGTGCAGGTAAGCTTTGGTGCAGTACAGATGTGGCCTGCTCCTCATGTTGACTTCTCATGGCAAGCCGTGTCACTTTTGGGCTGTGGAACAGACTTCCTTTTGCTAATTGGAGCGTTCTTGCCAGTGCTTTGCCTAGTATTGACCCTCCTCCTTTGCGTTGTCAGCCTGACAAGTGTTGGTGGCACCAGGAGTGGAGATGAGGATGTTCTTATCATCCTGGGCCCCACTGAGGGCACGCATCTTGTGACATCCTGTTGAATTTCAAGTGACTTTGCTCCTACAAACCAGCTTCAATTGTGCATTCTCCTTTGGCAGAGGAATGAGCAGGGGGAAGGTGATCAGACTCCGCCGCCGGAAGCAGGACAACGTGTCAGGTGAGCTTGATGTTGTCATTCTGATAGTGGTGACTTTTGCTTTCCTTCTACAAGACCTTTGTTTTTCAGCTGCTGCAATCCCCTAACTGTGATCAGTGTCCACTAATGTCTTTGCCTCTCAGCCTCTGGGACTTTCTTCTCTCCTGCCTCACGTCAGTTAACTCTTGGGAAAATCAAACTATCTTGTGAATAGAAAAGGGACACTTTCAGCAGTGCCATTCTGTAAGAATCAGAAGTTTGGGTCATGTGTTCTGAGTTTGGGTGGGAAAACTGAGGTAGCATAGAGCTGTGTAGAGTCATCAAGTCATCTTGATGAAAATTTGCATATGGGTAAGCTCTTCTCTCTGGTTTGAATAAAAAAAGGTTGCTAACGAAGCATTCCTCTCTGTAGGTGGGGATAGCAGTGCAACTGAAAGCTGGGATGAAGAACTCTCTCCCTCCACAGTGCTCTACACAGCCACACAGCACACCCCCACCAGCATCACCCTGACTGTCAACCGTGTCCGTAGAAGCAAACCCAAGAAGAGGAAGAGGAGTACAGAAAAAGCTCGCACTGCTCCAAAGGCCAAAAAGATCAAGGTATGTGGTGTGAGACAAGGTCGCTTTAGTTCCTGTCTAATGCTGTGTTGTGTTTGAGAGCAGGTTGACCAGCTGACAGTAGACAAATGTTTTCTGGTGTAATAATGGGACGCCTTGTATTAGTGACCTACTAGAGTACGTGGCTGTTGGTTTAAAAATTACCTTCCTGAAACTCCACCCTGATTTCCCAATGCTCTCCATTCATGCTCAGACCTTGGACTCACATATTTTCCCTTCTGCTCAAATTAGGATTTGGGGAAATAGCTATTGGAGTCTGTCTGTGGCAAAAGGGCAGTCTGTGAATGGAATGAAAAATGAAGGGAGTATGGTGTTTCTCAGCGGGCTGTGTTAAGGAATCTGGGCCGCAGAGCTTCTTGGCACTGTTCTCAGGGGCAGAGATAGTGCCTGTGTGAAAAACTGTGTAGGTAGTGATTAATATTAGAGGGATGACTTTACTGTCTTGTCTGTGAGGATTTTGGGACTGAAGTAGTTTTGGATTGCAAGTGTGTGAGCAGGTGGTGCTTTCCTATCATCTCCTAGCTTTACCATGATTTTCCCCAGGTTAGGTTTCCCTTGAAGTTCTGGTAGACACTGGTTAAATAAAAGGCTGAGAGCAGGAGCTATGCGAGGTCTTCAGGTCTTTTGTTGTGAGCCAGCTTGATTCTGTTGCTGACCCTTTCTTCTATCAAAGCCAGTGGGTTTAGTTGGGACAGTTTTGGCTTTGATCTGGAGATTTCACTAAGCATGAGGCAGGCCTTTTTCGTTCAGAAATCCTGATCATCAAGCTTTTCAGCAGTTTCCACTGGATTTGCATTGTGGAGTCTTTTTGTTCAAGTCATTGCTTCTTGTATAGGTCTTCCTGTAATTCTTGCCATCTTTTGTTAAGGGGGTGGGTCTGTTGGGGTTAGATCTGGTGTGATTCTGGGACACTAATTCTGAGAAGAGGTGTTATAATACTTTTTTGGTTTTTTTCTCTCTCTCCTCGTCTGGGGGACAGGCATTTCGAGAGGGCTCACGGAAGTCTCTGAGGATGAAGGTGAGTGGAACTGAGAAGCCTCTGTGATGGTGATGTTTGTTTTTTTCCCTGTGACATGCCTGTCTTGGTTTGCTTGGAGAATATTTTATTGTGACCAGCCTCAGAATAATCCCAAACCTTACCCTGCACCGCAAGCAGGCCTCTTACAACCTTGCTTTTACTTCTGATAGCTCATCACTTTCTGTAAGTTTGTTACCGAGTTCCAGGAGATATGACTGATTCATGACACCTGTAAGTGGGGTGTTTGATGTAAGGGATGTAGAACTGGTTGTGGCCGCTCTTCTGTGAGGTCAATTATAATTTCATTGCATCAAAGGTGAAGCTTGGGCATCAAAGCAGCACATGTTGGATGTCCCTAGCAGTGTTGCCTTGTTTCTCTTAACATCCCCTTACAAGGGATAGATGGGATGATAAGTTATCTTTGACCTTCTGCAATACTGGTAGGTGTGGCTATCTGATAAAAGGTTTATTTGACAAAAATATAGGCTTGCACTTAGAGCTAAACATATTCTTAGAAACACAAGAGTTGCCTTAAAGTTCATGCAGTTCCACCTGACCCCAGTACTGCAGCTGACAGTGGCTACTAGAAGGTGGCGCAGAGGAATAGGACAGTCCTGTGGTGGGTCTGTATGTATTCATCTATCTTCATAGTGTGCAAGTGCCTTGGGAAGGTAAAAATGCATAAAAACTCTTAATGCTTTTAATATATGTGATGAAAACAATGGTGGTTCTTCAGTGGTCCTTTTCACTAGTGTCACATATATGTGAGTCCCTTGTGAAGCCAGTTAAGTTACTGAGCTCTGGAATGTAGTTTCTTGAATTACTTCAATTATTGTGAAGTAAAGACTGAAGCTTAGGGTATTTTTTTTTCTACCTACTTTTATTTTTCCCTCCCTTACAAGGTGGTATAAACAAATTACTTGATTTTGCCCTCTCCTCTTTGCAGTGCTTAGTACTTGCACTTTAACCATCTGTGTATTACCTTGTGCTTTACATCCCGTTTTTTGAGACCTCAGTGGCCATTCAGCCAGGGAGTTTAGAAGTATTTGGGGATCAGTCACTGCAAAGATTGAGATGCAGTCAACATCATCTAGCCTGAAGCTGGACATGACTGGGTTGATTGTAGGAGAAGATGAGATTTATCTGCCTTTGCTCTGTTCCTTTGCTTTTTTAAATTGACTTAATTATTTTTCCAAAGTTACTTTAAAAAAGAGCTTTTTCTGGCCATGTGCTAGCTTAATTTTCTTGTATGTAACAGTGCCAAGAACCAGCTCCTAAGAGGCTTAGGTCCTGCTTGGAGTCCTCCACAGGTTCCCTAAGTGACATTGTACTATGTTTTGGAGGACACAGGTTCTGAAAAATTTATTCTCACAGCTGACACTCTCTTCTTGGCTTGGAATAGACTTGCCTTTTTTTCTTTTTTTTGTTTTTGTATCATAATCCTGTGGGTTGGTTTTTCCTGTTGTGTACTCGCCACTCACCCTTTGCTGTTTGGTGCAGAATTCCCCTTCTGAAGCACATGCCTTGGATGAAAACACAGCTGAAGGGTGGGAGAATCGGATTCGCCTCTGGACAGATCAATACGAAGAAGCCTTCACCAACCAGTACAGCGCTGACGTGCAGAACTTGTTGGAGCGTCATCTGAACTCCCACAAGGAGTACGTGGGCAAAACTGCTATGCTAGACACAATCAACAAAACTGAGCTGGCCTGCAATAATACTGTTATTGGGTCCCAGATGCAGGTAAGGACCATTGTGACAGAAATGGGGTAGGTCAGGTCCTCTGGTTTTATAGACTCTGGGTGTGGGTGAGCAGTATTATAGCTGATTTGTATGATTTCAGACCAATAAGCACAGATTTGATGTAGAAGGGAGCAGAAGAGATGTGACAGTATCAAGGCAGATTGAGAAACACATTCAACCAAAACAATGTTGCTAAGCTGGGGATATTTTGTACAGTTCTGTGATAGGATTCACAGGGATTTTACCATAAATACTTTTGGTCACCGAGTGGCTTGAGGCAGAACCAGATCTATCACTTGCTGGAGGCAGGAAATTTCCTGGTTTGTTTGTGTGTGATTTTTTAATTTTATTATTCTGTTTTTTTGGCTTGTGTTGTGTGGAACGTTATTGTAAAGAACCTTTCAGCATTCTTTCAGTTTTTTGGATGTATCTGGTAACTTTCAAATACTGCACAACTATAATTGGTTTTAGGGAACTGCCCCTCCCTAACTTTTATTTTTCAAGATGTGCAATGATTATATGGAATGCATGTGGACAAGGGGAAACAGGAGAAGGATGTGTTTGTGTGGTGTATGTCCTCCCTGCTACTCTGCTCAGCTGATCTTTCATCTGGTCCATGCTCTGTTGAACAGAGAGCAGCATTCCCACTCAGTTCAGGCTTTGTCCCGGAGAATGGAGATGGGGCTTCCTTGCCCAGGAGAATGGAGATAGGTGCAACTGAAAAGGATGGGCTCCAAAACAGATGTGGGGCACTCTTCTGTAGAAGGGGAGCAGAGTCAGAAACCTGAATATCAGGTATATGTTTGTGCTTGAATCATTCTTGTTTATATCAGCTGACTCACTGCTCTGTGAAGTTCACGTGCTCCCTCCCACCTTTCCCTCTGCTTTCATGTAGGTGAAGCACATCAGGCAGAGCACAGATATTGCCAGCAAGGGAGAGTGCAGAAAGAGGACTTTGGACCCAGCTTCCTTCCACTCTTGTTCTGCAATAATAAGACTTCTGTGGGGGTTGGGGAGGAACACTTCTACTTGGCTATGTGAGTAGCCTTCCTAAAGAGAGCAACTGAGGAAATGTAGGGAAGAAAAAGTTCTGCTCTCTAGAAATACTACTATTTTCTGAGTCTAAATGTAAACTCTTCTACCTCTTTCACATGAATTTTAGAAAAAAATCCTGAAATAAGTAATACAACATATGGTGTTTAATTTGATCATCTTCATAGACTACAGCAGTACAGATGATTATAAAAGATATCATACATAAATGTGCTTGTTCTTGTCATGCTCTCTTGCCCTCTCCCTTCCCTGTACAGACATAGGTTTTCCCACAGGGAAAAGAGGCCAGCATTCCATATCAGAGGACTCCAAGTGCAATATATCCCAAAGAAACAAAAAGATAGAAAGTTGCATAAGAGAGATATAGAGAGCTGCACTTAATCTAAACAAGCAGTAGGTAGGTACCTATTGTGCATGCTGGGAAAGCCTAAAGGGACTTAGTGGCTTTGTAGTTCCCCTTCGATAATGAGGAAAGACCAGGTGGCTGTCCCAGGCTGCTCCTTCTCAGCCCTTGTGTCCTTGTTTTCTCTGCTCAGCAGATGGCTGTGGAGTTTTGTGGGGAGGATTGCCCCCACAGGTGCAAAATGTGGGGTCTCTTATCCTGTGCTTTATATTTTTGTTCCACTCGTTTGTCTCACCTTTGTTAGACAAACTGAGAAGGCTTCTTGGTTTGCAGCAGTTGTCTGTTAACTGGATATCATTACTGGATGTAAAAATAGATTTTCTGGAGGAAATAGGTGCCTTGAGGAAAAAAATTAGGGAGGTTGTGTCAATATGCAGATAGCAGCTGTATGTAGAAGATGGGTATTGTAACTGCTCTGTTTGGACATGAAGACTCTAGTGAGAGAAGAAAGAACTAGAAATATTTTACATGCCCTGCATATCCTGACAGTTGAGAGAGTTTTTGACTTAAGTAAATAATGATTTTAAAAAAAAAAAAAAGAAAGTAAGACCTTAGAGCTTCCCCAAGCCAGGGGGATT
>NW_009953497.1:2063231-2077235 GCF_000747805.2 Chaetura pelagica
AGGGAAAGATGGGTTAAGTTCTACATGCAAAATAAAGAATTTTGATAATTGGAATATTTTAGGTAAAACAATTCTCAACTGTCCTAATGGGCAATGGGAAACTTGTGAAAATATGAAGCTGTTCAGTCTTATGAATAAAATCATCTTAGTGCTGGCTGTTGCCAGATGCTTGACAAACTGAAAGCTGTGAATCACTTTTCTGCCTGCTCTTCCCAAACCAAACCCAGGATCAGTATTTGCCCTTTGTTGCCTCTGATAATTGCTGACTTGAGCTCAAACCCCTGATTGATTTCACATTCTGAAGTAAAGAGCGAAACGGCCTTTATAAAATAAAGCCACTGAGTATTATGCAGATGTTGCTCTGCAAACATACCAGAACAGTTTTGTCTGATTAGCAGTCAGCAATCCCTAGCCTATGACATGAATAAAATCATTTGTTCTTTTCACACATGAAAGCATGGCAGCTAATCCTCTTCATATTTCTAAATTAGGAGAATGACAACAAGCTGAGCTCGGGTCTTATCAGAAAACCTACAAGATCATTTCTGTTTTACCAAACTCAATTAAGTATTGCAGATGCAGAGCTCTTTCCTTCATGGGCTCTTTTCTCCTCCCACCACTTTACCCCACCTGTGTTCCCCGAGCTGTTTTCCAGCATCAGGTGAACAGTAATACAAGTCAATCATGGGCCAGAGGTGGGAGGGAAGGCTGCCAGACATTAACTCACATCACTGAAAGATACTGAGAGAGCTGAATAGGGTAGAAGAGTAGCTTATGTTGGGAGGAACCACTGAAGGTCATCTGTTCCAACCCTCCTGCATTGGGCCAGCTTAGATGAGAAGCTGATTATAAAAGCAATCAAGTGGTAGTAGAGAAAATAAATTGTTCACCTGGAGACATGCTTATGTCTCAGTCCTAATTTATCTCCTGCCTTCAGATACTTTCTCCGTGTCTCCTTCTGTCACACTCAAACTAATCTCATCCCATTTATTTATTCTCAGTTACCACAGTTGGATAGTACTAATTGTATCCAATGCTTTTAAAATAACTTAGCCACTACTTTCAGCTATGTAAACAGCCTTATCCCACAGTTTGTTTGTGTCACAGGTTTGTTGATCAGAAATCAGGGCCAGCAGTGTGGCTTCTTAGTCTGGAAAGGTAACGTTTTTTTTATGCTGGTTCAGTAGACTTGGGAAATCCTCTCTGAACTTCTATCAGGACCCGAGATATAAAGACATGAAGGACACCCTGCAGGGCTTTTCAGTCTCCAGAATATACATGCAGGTTTTTCCAATTGCCAGCAGATACAGTGGTATGAAAAAGAGAGACACCCCATAGTTGTGATAAATAGCTCTAAGAGGAGATCTGGAATAGCAAGACCATTACTACTCCCATCTTGTGTAGCTTTCAAATGAATATTTTTATAAAGCTTTTTTTTACCCTGGACCTGAGTGAGGAGACTTTTGTTGGTTCCCAGTGCTGAGTGCTGCCTTAAGACATTAACTTCATTGTCACGAGGTTAGAATGTCATGCTTCCTGTCATGGTCCAGACTGAGCCATTCTTAAGCTAAAGTGACTTATTCATTTGAGCAGACTCTGCTCAATACCTGTTTCTAACAAGACAACTTTAGCAGGAAAAGTTGAGAGCTTGCTTTTAATGAAATCCTGTGTTTTACTTCTAATTCAGATAGGTGATTGTCATTATTACTGAAGTAAGAACACTTATGTCTCAATTCACTCCGGAAAAATATCAAAACTGGGTCCTTATGAGCAGTGAATGGCATGCTTAGGAAAGAGCAGGCACAGCTCTTGTGGTGAGGCAGCCAACCATCTTTACATCATTTTTACCTGAAGAGAGCTTCAACCTGTTAAGCAAGAGAAGTACTTTGTTTTTATGGAAGAAGTCTTTCCTATGTCCTACTGCTTATAACATTCCCCCATTCCCTAAAAATGTATGATCTTTGAACATCTGTGCTTAAGGAATGTTGTGGTTTCATACTGTCAAAGCACATTGTTGTGAAAATCCATTGTAATAGAGCTGTAGACTTTAACATAAAGAAGATTCAACAAACTGTCATTGCTTAGTTAAGAATGTATTTCTTAATTAAAAGAAATAAAATCCACAGCACTAGTTGAGCAAACAGACGAAGAGAAGTTTCTGCATAGAGATAGAAATTGCTAGTTTAAGTCTTTGGCTTGTTAACTAGAATTTACCATCCTCAGCAGAAGGAAAAGCTTGTGTTTTTTTTCCTCTGAATGTGTGACAACCCATAATTTAGGGAAAAGTTGAGTTATTCTGGCTGTGAAAGAGGCCATAATTGTAGAGCAGTTCCCTGTTAGCAGCAACTGACAGGTCTGGTTATGCCTCCTAGCTGCAAGACTGAAATACATGGTCTGATAGATTTGTGAGACTTACTGTTGAAGGAAAGGGATCAATACTCTTTGCTTTTTGATAAATATTATCAAGGTCTTTGGTCATTACTAAACCCTGACAAAATAAACAGTATATTTGCCAGAGTGTTGCTACTAGAGTAATTTTTCTTCTCATGTAGGTAAAATATTCTTCATGAGTTAGAGGCCTTTGGTTTAAATTCTTATGTTTTGCTCTGGTTTTTGTTGCAGCTGCAGCTGGGAAGGGTGACTCGGGTTCAGAAGCACCGGAAGATCCTGAGGGCAGCAAGAGACTTGGCACTAGATACCCTTATAATTGAGTATCGAGGGAAGGTTATGTTACGACAGCAATTCGAGGTCAATGGGCATTTCTTCAAAAAGTAAGAGTACTATGAAGTGATTAGTGTGAGAGCATCATGGCACGGAGAGACTAGTGTCTCTATGGGATAATGCACACTTGCAGGGCCCTTGTCAGCTGTGCCAACCATAGAAATATGAAATCAAATAGCCAACCTCAGCTTGATGCTCTGCTTATGGGCCAAAACCCTCTGAAGTGGGCGTGTTGAACTGTGGTGCTGGAAGGGCACAAGCATCCAGAGCAATAGCACTGATGGAGCTCTGCTTCCAGTGAAGTGAGGGATACCTGTATAAGTGCCATGAGAGTTGGGTACTCTGGGATTGAGACATTCTCTTACTTCTCCAGGCCATATCCCTTTGTGCTGTTCTACTCCAAGTTCAATGGTGTTGAAATGTGCGTGGATGCCCGCACCTTTGGTAACGATGCCAGGTTCATCAGGCGTTCCTGCACTCCAAATGCAGAGGTAAATTCTCTCTTCACCATCTCTGTAATTGCAAACAGAAGTTTTACACAGGCCTAGTGCATTCCCTTTTTATGAATATTCAAAGTTAAGGTGCAGTAAATGGGGAAAATTCCCTGCATCTTGTGCTTGTTTGATGGTTTATACTTGGGAGATGAGAAAATTGGGGAATGTGAGGTTTTTCTTTGGAAGGAATGAGATTTTTCTTTGGAAAGAGAGGTTTTCTGAGGTTTTCCTTGGGCTGCAGGATGTTAGTGTTAGCAGGTGGTACCAAGTGGAAAAGCACAGGATGAGACAAGAGCAGTGAAGCAGGCTTTTCCCTAGGGAGAGTTTAGGATAATTACTCACAGAATAGATAAGAGCTACTTGGCAGAAGGAGGCTTCCCTCTTGGAAGTAAGAAGTGCAACTTGTAGAGATGTTAGTTTCTCTCTACTTTATTTAACAAGGTTCGTCATGTGATTGCTGATGGGATGATCCACCTGTGTATCTATGCTGTTGCCACCATTGCCAAGGACACAGAGGTTACCATCGCCTTTGACTATGAGTACAACATCTGGTGAGTCCTTCACCTCACCCAGGAGCTCTCCACTGCCCTCCTGGACTGGACATCTTCCTCCAGCCCTTTCCTCGCATTCTACATTTTGCTCCGTTTTCTACTGAATTGCATTTTCCGGCTATTCTGTCCAGTTCTGCTGGCATGTTCTCCAATAGAGGCCATAAGGTAGCCTGCTGTCCTTGCTTTGGCACGTGGTGAGATGTGTAGTAGGAGTTGCATTGATTGTCTCTGTACAAGGGTTGAGAAATGAAGAGTGACACGAATTATGTTTGTGTTTTGGAGCAGCAACTATAAAGTGGACTGTGCGTGTCACAAGGGGAACCGGAATTGCCCTGTGCAGAAACGTAGCCCAAATGCTGCAGACCACCTACCTCCACCTGTTTTAGGCACAGTGCTTGGGGCAGAAACACGCCGTCGAAAAGCCCGTCGAAAGGAGCTAGAAATGGAACAGCAGGGCCTTGCATCGGATGAGAACAGCAGTCAACAAACAGAGGAAGTTACTGAGACACCTGCAGCAGCCAGTGACAATGAGGTAAAACCCTGGACACTGTCTTCTCATCTTCTGCTGGTGTGGAGTCTGCAATGCAGCACTGGGGGCTTCAGAACAGAAACCACAGGAGGCCTTTTTAAAACGTTTAGCACCTTAGATTATGGTGGGAATCTTTTAACCTGAAAACAGTACTGGGTTTTCTTTGACATACTAAGTCTGGGCTTTTCTTCCAGGTGGCAGAGAAAGAGGAGAAACAAGAAGAGGAGAAAGAGGAGCCTGTAGATGAACAGGGAGCCTTGGTGCACAACCGACGGGCAAGTAATTCTCTCACTCTGGGTATCATCCCCCATTAGACTTTCTTCATGCAGTGGCCAACAGAATCCAGTTGGTTGTTTCAGTTGTTTGAACACAACTTCCAACTCTCAGTGGTCTTCAGTAATTTGTTTTTTTAAAAAAAAACAGGTTGACTCCACATCAGAGGGTTTATGTTAGAGTACTGCAGATTAGAAGGTACAGGACAGATTTGTTTCCTGGTTGAAAGGCTTAACTGTTACTTTCAGGGCTATTCTGTAGTCTAAAATACACCATTAAAAAGACGATCAGCACTGGGTTCAAAAAAGGGCATTGCACCCTTTTTTATGTTACTGCTGCCCTTTCTTAGTGCCAATACAAGAATTTATGAAGCCGTGTGATAAACCAAAACCTGATTGATGTTAAATCTTGACCCTTTTGTTGGGTTAGTTTGGATAATCTATCTTTGTTCCTTCTATGGGTTCCTAAACATGTTGCCATGTGGGAAAAAGGTAAGATCAGGTTGAAAAAGTTGGTAGACTATCAACAGCACTATTGGCACAAGTCAACAAAATTTGCTGTTATTCTTTATTAGGAAATCCCTTCGTGCTCCCAGATCAATGTTGTCTTCTTAATCAAAATATTTCTTAGTGCTTGTGGCTTTTTAATAACACAAGTCACTTCTTAGCTATCTCTACTGAGTAGAGCTGGGGTTTTTTTCATGTGCTTCTGACAGCTCCTGGGATTGCTTCCTGGATTAGAAGGTTTAATGCATGTGAATGGAGCTGTTCTGGCTCAACTTAATGAATTGTTTTATAAAATAAATATGAACAAAACCAACCAACAATGACAAAAAAAAACGAAACAGGGAATAAAAAGCACTCCAATCCTTCTACTGGCCAGCAAATATCTTGGAGCTAGGAGTTCCCTGTCTTTCATTTCTTCACCAGATACCTTAATCACCCTTCTGATAATTAGAGATACACGTCTTCCATGTGCACATTTCCTGAGAATGCTTTAAATTATTTAAGTTAGCACAGCAAATTGGGCCATCCAGTGGGCAGATCCTTTCATTATCTCATGGATTTTTTTAGAACAGGCAAGATGAAGCAGTCAGTTTCTGTTGGAACTTGGATAAGAGCAGTCTTCTGTCAGACTGGACTTAACATTAGAGGGAAGATTTCATTTTAATGTGGGGGAGCTGATCTCTTTCTGGGTCAGTATAGTTCCAGAAGATGAAGTGACTTGTTAGTTTCCCATCAGCCTGTAAGCCCTGTTCCTGTGCATTTCACCAGTTAATCGCCTTTAATGAGATTCAGTTTTCTATACTTGGCACTAGGTAAATACCTGTATCTATATTTTTCTCAGTCTCTTTTTTTTTTTTACATGTAGTGAAATTTTTGAACCAAAAACTGTAAAGGCCAGGATGCTGGGGTTGGATACTTCTGTGTGCATCAGGAAACTTTCTCCTCCATGACAAGTCTCAGAAGACACTTGACCCCACTTCTTAAAATTCACTTGATCCAGCCTGTTTTTTTGCCCATCACTGCAGCAGTATTGTAGTGGGCCTTCTACGTACATAACTAACAGTTATTTCTGACAGAGCTGGTGGTTAGATGACCTCTCCTTTCTGTTTACTTAGTAAATACCTTTGGTTCATCTCTCAGTTCTCTCCTGTTCTGTTTTTCTTGTCTGCTAGTTAAGCTGCTTAGTCAAGAGCTTTTCTTTTTGAGCCAGGTGATCTTTTGATATCAGAGAAGGAATTACTCTGGATCATTTTAGACAGTTTGTGTGGGGTGTTACACTTGCTGCAAATTCTTCACCTCTGTTGCTTCTGGCTTCTGTTTGCTTCTAACGTTCAGTCATTAGCAAGTAGCACCACTTGTTTCCAGGTCGTCTCATCACTATTTATTCTTTCTGGTTTTAGTTCCTAAAAATTATGTTTCCTTGTGGCCATTTTATAAATACAACTCAGTAGTATCGAAGTGGTCCTATTTAAGAACAAAGTCTAGTTCTTCTAGTTACTCTATGAGTACATGATTATGTTGTTGTTATTCTGGGAAATTTGCCGTGTTGAAAAATGCAAATATCTGAAAAGAACGGCTTCCCTCTGTCCCCTTTCTGGCTCTTGTCACTGCTATTTGGCAGTTGTTTTCCTTCCTGTGCTGCATCATCCTATATCTGTTCTTGCCTCCTCCTTTCTGTTTGCAGTGCTGACTTAAGTTTACTCTTGTGTTCCAGTCCCGAGAAGACAGGAAGGTAGAAGCCATCATGCACATGTTTGAAAACTTGGAAAAGAGAAAGAGGAGACGAGAGCAACCACCAGACCGTAACAGCACTGATGCTGAAATCAACATCAGTTCTGAGGCTCCTGAGCTGGAGGAAGTAAAAACAGAGACTCCTGAAACCGAAGATGGAAGCTCAGCACCGAGTGCTGCTGCTCCAAACGTTTCTAACAGTAGCAGCAGTACTGGGGTGAACACACGACGGTCTTCACAAGCAGTGGTAAGATGAAGATGGATCTGTTTAATAGCTTGTACCAGGCTCACATGCAGCATGTCTGATGATAAGATTGTTCTGGTTGGGCAGGGCTTCACTGGGTCTCTAATCTGGTCTGAGTCAGGCAGGGTCAGCTCTGAGGTCAGACCAGGTTGTCTGGGGTTTTACCCAATCTGGTTTTGAATACCTTCAAGAATGGAGATTGCACAGCACCTCTGGGAAATCTCTTCCAAATCATGACTGTTCTCATGGTGAGAATGTTCTGCCTTGGTTCTGGTCTGAGTCACTCATTTCAGTGTATCTACGTTGTCTTTTGACTTCCCACTATGTGCTGCTCTATCTTCCTGGGGGCCTCAGTTTGGATTTAGGAAGACTGCTGTTAGGTCACCCTAAATCTTCTCTTTGAGCTGGATGAGCCCAGCTCCTTCATCCAGTGGGCCCTTTCTGTACCAGTGTGAGCTTAAGTTGGATACATAACTGCAGTAATTGAGGAATTATTTTGCTTTTCCTGTGTTTTTTTGTCACGGGCTGCTTTGAATCCATGTGCACCCATTAAGTGGCAGGGCCCAGATACTTGTCTGGAATGATACATGTCAGCTCAGGTTAGGGGTAAGAATAGTTACCTTGAGACAAGTGGCAAGTTTCATACTGCTGCTTTCTCCTTTAAGACCAATATTCTGGTTGATGATCAAGGCAAAATGATCAAGTGCCAGTGTTTTAGGAAGTCCCCAGAGCCATCTTATGAGGCGACACAAACAGGGCCCAACCAGACTTTACAAGCCAGGTAGTGTCAGTAAAGAAATCATAATCCTTGATCCTGTATGCAGAGAAGAGGAATACTCCTGGAGATGCTTAGACTAACGACATTTTTGTCATAGGATGCTGTCCCTGAAAAAGCAGTTACTAAACCAGCTCCAGCAAAACCCTCCAGGCCCCGACCAAAAAGTCGCTTCTCTCGATACCGGACCAGTTCAGCACAAAGACTGAGAAGGCAGAAACAAGCCAGTTCCCAGCAAGCTGAACTCACACAGGCTGTCCCAGAGGAAAGAAGCACTGCCAGCTCAGTAACCGCAACAGATGTCAGCAATGCAGAAGGTCCAGGAGAAGGCAGACAGATGGCAGGGTCTGACCCAACTGCTGTCCTGGCTGCGGGATCTCAGTCTAATCGAGCTGCAGTGAAGTACCCCAAAACTAAAAAGGTAAATATGATTGAGTGCTCAAACTGGAGAGGAGAAAAAGGTTTTGTGCAGCCTTTGGGGAAGAGCTGGCTCAGGGGAAACAGTTCTTCAAAATAGTTGGAATCGTCTGACTTTCTATTTACTGCATTATTTGTTCTATTGTGGCTAAGAGCCCTCATTGTGGTTCAGAATCTGGCTGCTCAACCCTGTACACACAAAGATTAGAAAAATCAATTAGCTGATCTTTACAGCAAGTCTACATAGACCTCAGATACCAACAGTGTCTACCAGCTGGTACAGATGTAACAGGAGGGGTCTCCTGTTTGCGTACAGCAAAGGGTCCAGAAAGAGGCAAATTGCACAGCGTGGTGTATGCAGGGAAGAAATTGCTTCCTGCTTGAGAGGCCCTGGGAGGGGAGTGCTGGAGGGGACTTGGCAATATAAGGAGTTGGGTGATGGAGGGTGAGCCCTGGGTAATGGAAGCAAAAAGCAGTTGTTTCAGTACTGGTTTGCAGGACAGTGCAGGGCTTGGAAGATAGCTGGCAAAGACCGTGAGGGCAACAGGCTGTTTGTCTTGTTCCTGCAGGGGAGCAAGGTACTAACAGAGCTAGAGACAGCTGCTGTGTTTGGATCTATGCACAGTAAGCTAGCAAAAACTTTTGGAGACAGCATGGGAAAATGGTTGTTGTGACTCTGATGGCATCGCTGGCATTTCAAAACTAGATGCTGATAGTTTGGAAAAGAGCACGAGGTTTTGGGCCCAGAAGAAAGGATGTTTATTAGGAAAAGTTGGATGCATACGATCTCAGAAATTTTTCTGCGTTTTCCCAGTGTCTTAGGAGGAAGGAGAAAAAGACTGTCAACCAAAAAAGTTACCTTAAATCAAGCATCACAGAGGTGTAGTAAGACTTGCTGGAAAAACAAAACCACATTGATATAACCAGGGTGTTACATCTTGTGAAGGACAGTAAAACAAAGGTTCTCTTGTGTATACCAGCAAGAGAATGAAGAGAGAAAAGTGAGGCCTTTATGTAGTAAAGATTAGTTGGAATTTAAAAATAAGTTTAGAGTGGCATAAAAATGTGTTTGGTGTGGGAATCAGTTGCAGTATCCTTTGGGGATGAGGTGGGATGGCAGGCTGGGGAATACTTGTTTAGGACAAAGTAGACAAGGTTAGTTTTCAGCATAGAATTGAGGAACAAAAGGGAACGTGACTGCAGACTACAATGTAAAAGCTGGGAGGAACTTTCAAGGAAAAGGAGGAAAAACTGCAGAAGCTAGCAGGCAGCTACCCCACACTGGGCATAAATTAGCCATTAATACCATTAGGTTTGAAGCTAGAAACTAGTTTTGATTAAGGTGATCGAGTTTTGGGAAAACCTTCTAAGAAGATGAACAGCATCAAATCAAACTACTTCTGCAAAACTGGGTTAGCTGTTGTGCTTGTAACAGATGAGAATGGGGTTTAAGGCAGGAAGTCCTGGCTGTGTGCTTTCCTGATGAGGAGGAGGGAGGTTTTTGCATGTGTGCTGACCTGAGCATTGCTTCCCCTTACACCCTTGTGTCCTATTGCCTTTCTTCTCCACCTCTGCTAGTTGCATT
This sequence comes from Chaetura pelagica, assembly GCF_000747805.2. NCBI lineage: Eukaryota > Metazoa > Chordata > Aves > Apodiformes > Apodidae > Chaetura > Chaetura pelagica. The sequence continues at coordinate 2,073,058 of NW_009953497.1, forward strand.
GACACGTGTGTGTTCTCCTCCAGTATCTGGTTACAGAATGGCTGAACGACAAGGCAGAAAAGCAGGAGTGCCCCATTGAATGCCCTCTGCGCATTACTACAGACCCAACAGTTTTGGCAACTACCCTAAACATGTTGCCAGGTCTTGTCCACTCCCCGCTAATTTGTACCACACCCAAACACTACATTCGTTTTGGTTCACCTTTCAACCCTGAGAGACGTCGAAGGCCCTTTCTGTTGGATGGAATGTACAGCTCCTGTAAAAAGGTATGTTTGCTCATGTCTTACCTTTAGGGGCTCTCTGGTCTTACTGGCACCTTTGTAAAGTTGTGTCTTCATTGAGTCTGTTTCCATGTGTATCTGCTGACCCTTTCCAAGCTGGGATTCAGTCTTCATCCTTGCCTTTTACCATGGTAGAGCAATTTTTCTGTGACTCCCTTCTTAGAAGAGTGTACTTTCAGGTCTGCAGTGGCTGTTTATTATCCAGCATATGTGATTCTAGGAGTTTTAGTTGTTGCCCTTAGAATGTTATACTGCTTTCACAGTCAGAGGATGGTTGGTGTTGTGGGGATGTGGATTATGTTGCAAAAGACCTCACGAATACAGTGCTTCAGACAAGATCCATTGTCTTTGGAGAGCCTTTGATGTTTAGCAAAGCTTTGAATTTGCCTGTTCAAAAGAGCAAGCCCACAGCTCTTTGTTTGGGATCATAGACTGTCTATCTACAACAGATACTTGTGGCCATGCAAGAAGCCTGAACTGAGCCCAGCTGAGGTCTTCATTCCTCCAGAGGTGGTGTGTGGCCAGTAAATACTAGTGTTTACCCATCTGCAGGAAAACGGTAGTTCAGATTAGTTTGCTCAGTCAGATTTCTATCAAAATTTGTCTTGCCTGTCACCTGTTAGCTTTGCTCAGAGGTTCTTCCAGTTCCTATGTGATGACCTGAGAACAATTTTATGGAAATCTTTTCTGGTCTTCCAGCTTACAAAGTCAGTTACCATGTCCTGGTTTCTTTGCCTTCTTTGAGGGAGTTGTTCCAGAAAGAAACTTAAGACTTGCTGTTTCAACCTTCAGCTGTTTTTTTGTTGAGCAGTGACAAGCACATAAAAAAGAAGCTAAGGTCTCTCTTGGGTATTTCCTTCAAAGGTAAAGCTCTTGATAGTTCATATGTACTTGTGTCAACAAAACTGTTTGTTCCCATGTGCCTGGGCAATCTCCCCATGCATCTTTAAGCTGAGAACACCAAGGATCAAGCTGCTTTTTTGAACCTTCACAGTGTACTTGAGTCTCAGGGAAGAGAAAAGCATCCAGAGCAGAACTGGCAGAGTTATTCCAAATTCTCTGCTTTGATGCATTTGCTGTACAACTAGCCAACAAGCTCCCAGTTCAGTGAAAACTGTTGTCATGGAACAGGTCTTTCAATCTTGTGCTACATCTGGGTGTTTTCTAGTCATATGATAATTCTCACTGCTGGAGAGGGACTGGACTAGTCTCACTGTAGATGACTTTAATTTAGTCTGTGTCTACTCTAAAGGTGAGTGTCCAAAGCTGGATGTTGTGTCACAGCTGGGGTATTTTCAAAGCAGGGAAGTTCGTCAATCTTACAGCCTTATACCCAACTTGTGCACCCCAGTAGGACAACTGAGTTTTCTCTGACAGGTCGATCTGTACTTGTGTTCAGTTTGTGATTCACTGTTTGGTAGAACAACCCATTAGTTTTCTAGCTTTTAATTTTAGAATTGATTGTTTCTGTCTTTATATGGTACTTTATTCTAGCCTGTACTGAGCTGAGTCCTGTTTTTTTTGCATCTATTTCCCAATTTAGTAGGAAAATCTTGAATACTGTCTTCTAGCATGTTCTACTTTGTCCCAAGTTGGCATAATCTGTAAACTTAAGCACACTTCTTGTTCTGTTATCTAAATAATACAATACTGAAAGATACTGTGACCAGAACAGTTGTTGCAGAAAGTAGTTTGTCAGATTTCTACTTTTTGAAAGTAAATAATAACTGTTCTAGTAAGGGTTTTCATCCACTTTGAAGGAGTTTCCAAGCTTTTTCATGGAGAGTGCCTGGCTGCATTTGGTGTTTTTATAACTAGCAGTCTGGAGATGTAGGAAAAGTCTACTTCTCATGTTCAGGAATGTTTAGAAAGCTCTCAGAGGGAAGTCCTTCTTTTCAGCCAACTGAGGCCTAGAAATGGTCTAGAATTTGATGACATTGTGCTCTCTAGACCTGATCTTTCTGTCTTGTCTGCTTCTGACTACTCAGTCAGGAAGGTTGATTCATAAAGGCCATTGAAATAGATCACATATTTTCTTGGATTGTCAGCAGGCCCCTTCCTTAAACTACTGAAGACTGTGCCAAAAAACCCTCAGCAGATGATCCCAGTTTGCACCCAAAGCATGCCAGCGGCTGAACCTCGCAAGGAAACTGAGCTGTGCAACCTGCTCACGTTAATCACACATTGTACAGTGACTTGGCCAGCAGAGCAGATGCCACATTTGAGGTAGCAGTGATCCAGACTGGCTGGCACTCCTCACTTTTCCTGGTGGCCGCAGTGGAATCCGTAGAGTTCTATTTGAACAGAGAAGAAGCATCTGCTGTACAGTAATAAAGCCATCAAAATAGATCCTGTCACCTGCTCTTCGTCCTCACATTGAAGTTCTCACTTTAAGGATTGTGGCCACTGAGTTTCTGATGCACTTTCATGGTAGCATTGAGGATTCATAAGACACATATGTGTCTCTCCAATAGGACACATCCTGCTGGCACGCAGGTGAACTGTGGATTACTGGAAGGTAAACTTAGATTTTAAACCTCTCTGGGAGAAGAAAACACTGGTAAAGTGAGTCCCTTGGTTAAACTACACAAATGTAAAATATTCCTTGGGTTTTTTTCAGCAGCTTGCTCTCATTTTACTGAATCACCTGGTTTGTTTTCCCTTCTATTGTGGCAGTTACTTTTAATAGTAAAGTAAGCAAAGGTTTCCTGCCTGCCCTCAAGAGTCAGTTTGTCTGAAGATACAGGGTTAGCACACCCACTGCAGCAGCTGGGACTTCAATTCATGTTCATTTGCAAGAGATGTGAAACATTCTTCATTGTCTGTGTTCAGAAGACCACTCTGACTCTTATCTTTTTTATTAGTAGCTGAAGAAAGATCTGTCTGTATTGTTATCTTTTGGTTTTTGCCCCTTTGAAAGCTTCTGATTGAATTTTATCAGAATTATTTTTTTTTTCCTTTTCTTTTTGGCAGCACATACAGTCCTGGAAGAATTGTTATGTGATTAAAATCAGCCATTTCTCTGCTGGAATTGTTAGAGCAGAGTCTATGTTAAGCTCTAATATGCCCTAGAGGAGCAGAGGGACAATGTCTTCTGGGTGGGAAACAACTATTTTGCAAAAATCCAGGTTTTAGGGTAGTTCATCATATTTATCTACTTTTTTTTTTTTTTAATTAAGATGGCTTTTAATAGTTTTTGGCTGTCAGAGTTTTGCATTTTATCTGTTTATAATTTGCTGTTATCTTTGTTCTTGCTGAAGAGTCCTCATCCTCAGAGTACATCTCCCTCAAGAGCACATAGTCATACACCACAGTAGGTGGTAGACTCAATGCTAACAGCTGAGTTCTAGGAGGTAATATCAGTGTTCTGAGCAGTCTGCCCTGCTGTTTAGAAGTGTAGGAGTTGGAGTGCATCCTGCAAGATTCCATAGCAAGTACCAGAGGGGTTGCACGTTTATGTAGTCTCCTTCTGTTTCAGCGCTGGATCAAACAAGCCCTGGAAGAGGGAATGACTCAGACCTCACCAGCTCCACAAGAGAACAGAACTCAGTGTCTATACCAAAGTAACGAGAACAGCAGTTCTTCCAGCATCTGCAAAGATGACACAGGTAAGTGTTGAGCACCATCAGGGCAGCGTGGGTACTTGAGTGAAACTGGGGAAGCTGTGCAGGATGACATCCTGTGTGTGCTGCTGCTTGGTGGCACAGTTTCATGGCAAGGTGAGAGGTTGCTTTGTCATTCCTTCCAATTTCTGCAGACCCGTTCTAGCACATGTAAAGTTTCTCAGTATTTTCCCCATGAAAAGATACTAGTTTTACCTTGTATCATCAACCTCAGGGCCCAGTGATCATTGTCTGTTGGGGGGGGAGGAGTACAATGTTATCTCTTTTCAGCAGG
>NW_009953497.1:2077571-2094775 GCF_000747805.2 Chaetura pelagica
AGGAAGATGTAGCAAAGTCTCACAGGCACGTATGATATAAGCAAATTATTAAGTAAGTCTCAAAGATGGAGAAGCTAAAATCTGTGAGTAAAGCAGCAGAATGGCTAAATGTTGTCTGAATCTTTCTGCAGAGAAAGAGGGTGAAGATCTCCCAGTCAGGGATCAGTTTTCCAAGGACAACAGACAGGAAGCTAGACAACACCCAGATAATACAGAATTGATTATTGAAAGGTTAGATGAATAGCAAATGAAATGACTGCCAGAACCAGTAAATGCATGTCCCTGAGCAAGACCTGAACGAGCAAACAACTTGAACTGTAGAATTTACTGAATACTTGTTTTTAAAACTGAGAATGAAAAAAAAAATATGTATATATATATATATAATTTTGAATAGGGGCAGGCCTGAGGGAAAGGTATTAATGCTTTGTGGGAGTGAAGTGTGTTTGGGCTGTATTGATGCGGCCTATAGGGAACTATTAGCTTCAGCTAATGATAACTGAGCTGCCTGTGGTGAGCAGTGACATGTCCTCTGACCTCTCTGTCCTCTTTTTATCCCTTCCTGTCTTCCTTTCCCCTAGCTGCTTCTTGTGCTTACTTCTCATTGAAGTATTTCCTTTCCTTCTTCACCTTACATTCCTGATTATGTATTGTTCTGTTACCAGTATCTAGACATGTCTCAAAACTGGTTTAGAAGTGTTTCAGAGGTACTTCATTTTTAGGAATCTTTTGTAGTCACACTGGAGACTCATGGGCTTCATTTGGGCTGGGAGTAGGGGGGTAGAAGACAGCATGTGATTTGCACATGGTTAGTGGTTAAGGTTAGTGGTTCAGCCCTGTCCTCAGCTCAGTTTGTTTTTCAGACTTGCTGAGTCCCCTGAAGAAGTGGAAGTCTCGCTACTTGATGGAGCAGAATGTGAAGAAGTTGCTGAGGCCACTGTCTCCTGTCACCCCTCCACCTCCCATCCCTTCAGTCCCTGGTTCCACGAGCCCACAGCTGGCTACACCCTGCTCATCACTGCCAGGAGAGGAGGAGAGTCGCAACGGTTACGGCATGATGTTCTCACCAATTCCCTCTCTGGCTGCCAGTCGCTGCAATACTCCACTACAGTTTGAGGTAAAGCTGAGCAGGGACTGGGAATGCTAAAAAGAAAGGAACTGGAATATTTGCAGCAGAGGTAGCACTAGGGACACCTTCCGTTTTGAGTACATGGCTATGTTCCTGAGCAGCACCTTAGTGTCAGACTTGAGAACACTCCTGCCTTTCTCCTCCACTCCACTTCTGGCCAAACCTCCTGCTCTATTAAATGTCAAACTTTGCTTCTCTCAGTTTGTAGCTATCACTAACATTAGCCTCATTCTTTTCTCCATTTCTCTACAGTAGCTCCTGAATTGTGAAGGCTTTTCAGTGTTCTTTAGTCATCTTCCCCACTTCAGATTCCTCCCAGTTCCTGCCTTTTCCAAAGAGTGCCAAAGTGTTCCACTTCTCAAAGGCTGTCTGACATCCTTGGCTCCTCTATCCCTAAGCAGCCTTCAGTGGCCCTGAGCATGGTAGAAATACTTTACACCAGCTTCCACCATATCCATTGGTTTTCCTTTCCCTTGACTGGGGAGAAGGAAAATACTTATATTTTTTTATTTCATGATGATTTCCTTTTGCCAAAAAAAGTACTGAGCAGGCTGTGTAGGTGGTTGGTTTCCCTTGCTCTAAACTCTGCAGGAAAGTTACCAGCAGGTACCACCAGGTAAGAACTTCCACTTCATGTTACTGCACAGTGCCTGGCAATAGGGATCGTGCTGTTTGTAGGTTTATTTTCCAGTACAGCATATTTCCATTTAAAAATTGAACACTTCTAGCCTGCTTCTCATACTCTACCAATTAAAACCATTAAAAGACCATTTTGTGCAGTAATGGACTGTTCCATACTAGGGACTGTTTTGCAAGGACCCCCCATCCATTTTGTAACAGGGCAAACAGTTCTTTGGTATTTTTAACTTAGTGTGCTTTTGATAACTTTCCTTGAGAGCTCTGTCTCATAAGCTGTCTGAGAGGCAGATCTGTAGAGGTTAGCAGGAAAACTGGAGCACTGTGGAGAAAGATGAAGGACTGTTTCAGGCACAGAGCTTGATGAGAAATGATCTTTACCTTTGCTCTGGTTGAGATGGTGGATCAGGGAAGTGTTGCTGCAGACCTCCACAGTCCAGTCACCAATTCCATGTCCCACCTTACTGCTTGTTATTTCAGTGTGTAAGACCTGGGAAGCCTGAATTTCACTGGCGTCTATACTTCACTCACCCCTTTTACCTTTTTTCCCCTTGAAAAGAGTCTGAACAGCTCAGTAGACCTTGGGCTTCTTTGTTCAAACTTTCTCATTTCTCTCGGTGCAGCTCGTTCCTGGTATCACCACTTCAATGTCACGTCTGTTTCCTTTAGTTACTGTCATTTCTAACTTGAGTGAATACATTTCCCCATGTGTAAAGCTTTGTGCTGCAGTCCTGTGGCACAGCAGGAAGAGGACAGCAGAGATTCCTCCACCAGTGTTCACAAGCTTCCTCAAGCAAGTAGAGAATGTCACTTGTCATCTTGACTTGCCTGGAAATGCATTTTTGAATGATGGGCCTTTAAAGAAACTTCCTTGAATAATTTTGTAGCGACTCTGAAGAGCTTGTATCAGAAGCCGTGAAGCTCTGTTTGGTTGAGTTTTTACAGACTGAGTTTTTTCAGGCCAAGTTTTGGGACTTTATTGATTGGAAGCATAAGTTGGAGGATGCTCAGCCCTTCCCATACACATGAGAGTGACTAGAAGCTTGATGACATTTCCTTTGGAGTTTCTCTGAGGCTTTTTTAGCTAACAAGTTTGAAATGCCTCAGTTTTCTGAGTGTGTTTCTGCTTTGCAGAGGGCAGTGACCCCTGCTAGATTTCTCTGATGGCAACGTACCTCTGGGAAACCTTTTTTCTCTCTGATTCTATTTTAGTCCTGCTCAGTAGGACAGCAGGGAAGGTGCTTGGGAAGGAGGCCATGACGATGCCATCACAAGCAAACACTCCCTGCTGCTGCTAGGTGCTCAGATGATATGTTTTGACATTTCATAAAGCTGTGCATTCACACCTATTTTCTTGACTTTTTGAAGGAGACATTCTTGTTTTCTATTACAATGTCTGTGAAAGTTCACTACAGTATTTGGGGAATCTGCATTTACCTTTTAGGCCAAACCAGGCTTTCCATCTCTCACGTGTCCTCAGACCAAATGCCAACAATGGCTTTCTCTATTTCATGGTGCAAACTCTTATCTGACAGCATCAGAAATATAAAAAATAAAATGCTTCTTTTCTTAACCTTTATGTGCTCCATTTTGGGTACTAAGTTACAGCGTGAAACACAGTAACCCCCTCCTGTCTCTGCTTCCAGGAACCTTTAGAAAACACTTCACAGAGTTGCCATCCAGGGTGGGGCCAGTTCCTGGGATAGTCTTGGTTTAGAAAAGCCATTGCTAACCTCTGTGCTTGTTTTTTAATTGATTTTTTATTATTATTTTTTTTTTGTTCCTTGACTTTTTAAGTAGATGAATAACAAGATACTTTTCCCTCCTATAGAACGTATCCTCCCCTGAGAGTTCCCCTGCGCATAGGCCTGAGTCCATGTCACCTGAGGTAGTTATCACACCATCCCAACTGCATGTGGGGCTGGGAGCACATCTGTTTTTGTGTGTTTGTGTGTGCACTTGAGGCTGTGGTGGGAGAGGAGGGATGAGAAGAGCAGAGGCGAGTGGGAAAATAAGGGTGGAGCATCAGTCACAATAAGGCTGAGGAGGGTTTTCAGGCTTACGGCAAGAGAGCAAACAAATTGAAGACTGAATTTATTCACTTGCTGACACGGGTGGGAAAGAGGCAGTGTGAAGACCTGGTATGTCTCAGCTGCCTAGGTGAAGGTAGGAGGTCTTGGGCACCCTAAAAGTACCATAATCAACTTGAGCCCCAGCCCAGCAGAAAAGTGGAGTGTGATAGTTATTCAGTAGCAGCAAAATGCCTACTGGGGAAGAAAAGGGAAAACATTCACTAGGAGTCTGGACTTTCTTGGGACACAGATGTGCACCTGGCCTGCTCTCTTCAGCCTTAGTTTATCACCTGTCCCCTTGCAGACATAAAATGTTGAGGAGATGCCAGAAAGTAATATTTTTGTTTACCTGTTGGCCTGTTGTAAAAGATGAGGTGAAGTACCTTGCTCAGACTGTTTCCATAGTAGAAAATTTATGCATATCTTGAATGTGACAGATGACTTGGAGTTGTGCTACAGCAGAGGAAAGTGCTCAGCAGCAGAGCTGGTGCTTGCTACTGCTGTTTTTCCCTTAGCACTGTAGTTCTGCAAAGAGCATGAAATTGTGCCAGTTATGCTCATTGTTTGAGGTCCTGACATATTATGATGGGGAAGGAGGTGGCTATGCCATTGCCCTGAAGGATTTTTGGCACTTAAGGTAGATAAGTGGCTATAGCATTGTGTCAGTGCCTAGTGCTCCAGAAAATGTGACAGCACAAAGATGGTTTTGTTAGAGAATGTAGAAATGCAGTATAAATTAAATGAATGTACTATTGTTAGAGATTGCTGAAGCTCACAATAAGTGAAAACAAAAATGGCTTGGAGGTTCTGGGCACTTTATTGTTAGGAAGTTAGTAGTGGCTGACTTGGGACAGTTAAGAACTTGGCTAATGAAACAGCCAATGGACAGCAGATCTTTTCTGTTCTCTCCTCATGATGACCCTAGCTTGTACTATGTGCTAACATCAACTCTGGGACATATGAGGCAACTGAAAATGCTGGGTTTTCTTCATTTGCTGCCTGGGGGTAGTGCTGAGCTTTGTTTGCTTGCTGCAGTAAGACTACACTGACCTTCAGCCTCAGTCATTCCCCTGTAGAATGGACAGAACAGTCCAGGAAAGGACCAAAGGGGTAATCAGGAAGAAACAGGAAAGTAATAAGCTACCATTGTACAGAGTACTTTCTGACTTAAGTTTCTCTCCCCACCCTTGCCTGACCCTTTTCCTGACTTCCCACCCCCCTCCCCTACATCCTTCTTGGATTTTCCAGCTCTGCCTCCGGTCTGACCCAGATTTGAAGGGTGGGTACCTGGATTCCAGTGCAAACACCTGCCCGGAACGACCATCGCTGCTCAGCTTTGGATCTTCTGATCTAGCTTCTCAACCCTCCATAAACTCTACTTCAGAGATGAACTTCCCAGGGAAAAGTGGGGACACACAGATGCTGCTACGAAGCTCTGATCAGGCGTTTCGGACAGAGTTTAATTTAATGTATGCCTTCTCCCCCCTGAACGCCATGCCGCGCGTGGAGGGGCTGGCGCGGGGGGCTGCTCCCTCTGCAGAGAGGAAGCCAGTGAACTCGGAGGCAGGATGCTGCAGCTCCCCTGCTGAAGGGCTTTTCAGCAGGCACGAGTCAGGGCTGCTTAAAGAGACCGTGCATGGATCCATGTCTCCCTGCGGCGAGAGGCCTTGCGACGGCGTCAGGTCCGCTCCCCAGAACCCGCCACAAAGGAAGAAGGCAAGTGTTGTTGGGCAGGAAACTCCTGGGAGTGGCAGGAGCAGTTGGCACCCTAGGGAAGGATTGCAGGGAGAAGGCAGAAAGCAGAACACAGCTAAAATGTAGGCTGGTCCAAGTCATCCAGTCATCCACTGGATGAAAGCAGTCTGGAAGTTAAGAGAGCAGGCTGCCCTTTAGGCAGGATTTTGATGTGAGAGGTGGAAGAAGAATATCACAATAAAAATACCTCTTCTGGGAGCACAGAAAGGAGAGCATGATGCTCACAGCTTTGATAAATGATTGTTAATCTGAGACAAGACCCAGCACAATAATACAGTGCAACTGTACTTGCTGGAGATGTTATTTATCAGGATGAACAGAAAAGATGGCCTAATGTTTCAAAAGAAAACACAGGCTGTGTATTAGAAGGTATTAGAACATTTGCATTAATATGGAAACATAGTAACATTGCAATAAAAGTAGGTGAAAGTTGTTACTTTAATTTTAGCTCTTTGAAACTAAAACTACAGGAATATTTTTTTGAAGAAAGAAAATGCCTATTGGTTTCTGCTAGCAGACCAGTGACCCTCATGGGACTAAAACTGGATGAAAATGACAAATCAGGCATTGCTGTGGTAAAAATGAGTACTCGTGGGACAAAGAAACACACACTTGTAGATGTGTATCAGTGCCTTTTCCTATACTTTTTTTATTTATTGCAAATGTAGTAACTCAGATCACTTGTACAAGTATCCACCTGGGTGGAACATCTTGTTTCCATTTAATTTCTGGAGGGTTTTTGATGTGTTTTTTTTCTTTTGACTTTCTTTTAAAGTTCCACTTATCTTAAAACCATCACATGGTGAGTTACTTTTGGAAATAGCATGTTCAAAGCCTTCTAGCAGGCATTGAATCATAGTTGATGAATTCAGCAGACCTTCCTTCTGTGAGTAGTTGCCTCATAATAACTCCTAAGGGGAAGGCACAGTGCAAGGTAACTGCTCAGATGGAAATACTTGTGTGTTTTTGGTTCTCTTGTCCCTGTGTTGTGAGACTGCATTGTCTGGGACCTTTTGGTCTGTGCCTTTGACAAATCTGAAGCTGCTTTGCACAGAATACATTATGCCTTTGCTAAAAAGTACTTTATTTAGGTGTCAGGGCTGGTAGGTTGCAATAATGGCTGGTGAACCACCATAGTAGGAATCTGCACTACGTAGGTCAAAATTGTGTGAGGCTTTACCAAGCTTTTAGCATTAATGTGGCTGAAATAGTACAGGACTCTCTGAAGACCCCAGTTCTGTGAAGGAGGCTTTTATTGTCTCATTTTGAGATGTACAGATACTGATACACATTTTATATGATGTCAAACCAGAGAGAGAGAGGGAAGGGTGTCGGGAGGAGGATACAGAGGCTGGATGCTTGAATGTGCAAGTGCATGCTGAAGTAATGTGAAATTCCAGATTGTCAGAGAAGCAAACTAGCTGTGTATTTCCCCTGAAGTATTGGTCATAAAGAGTAACACGTGGGTGAGCCTGGCAGTTGATGAGTGATCCAGATTCTTAGGACTTTGTGCTTTTCCCAGAAAGCTACAGATCTGGAAAGATTCTGTAATTCCCAAGTGTGCCTTGGACAGTTTTATCTGCAAACCCAGGGAGATGGGTTTTTTTTAAATGGTGTGTGGGCATGTTCCTAGTCCATTGTGTTCCCTGACTCATGGCTGTATTTTTCCCTCCCAGGTATCTCTACTGGAATATCGCAAGCGGAAACAAGAAGCCAAGGAGGGAGGTGATTCAGCACGATGTACAGGGACTCCCACCCGACAGGGCAGCAGCAGTTCTGGGACTGACACAGATGGCAGCAGCCTGCCCAGCTCTGTAGTACGAACCCCATCCTCCCCATTAAGTGGCTTCTCCCCTTCTCATCCCTCCCTGCCTCACGTAGAGGACATCAGCCCACCAGACTCAAGGGGGTCTAGTTCCTCAACATCACTCAGCAAATCCCATGAGAGCATCAGCAGTAGGTGGTGAGTGTTCTCCTTCCAAGCAAGCTTGAGGTTGCTCCACAATCTCAGAGAAGGATCAAAATCTCTTGGGGATATTTCCATAACAATAAGTGCAGTTGGATGGATTAATCAGGTCTCTTGGCATTGTTCTCTTTCATACTTGCTAACACCCCTGAAGGATACCAGCAGCCTTCTCAGCCTGCCCTTCAGTTCTTGGTTTCGGTATCAAAAACCTGTCTTGAATGATAAGAAACTAAACAGCTGTCTCTCTTTCACCAGCTTCTTTTTAAGGTCTTGAGTTTGCAGATCTTACTCTTGCAATGAGAACTTAATCCAGATCTTTTCTCACTGAAGCTCCACTCTGTTTGAGCTTGTATAATACTAAGTCAGCTCCTATTCAGAAGAGAAGCTGCAGAGCCCTCTGCAACTCCATGTGTGAGAAGCAGGGGCAGTGAAACAACTCCAGCCTCCATAATAATGCCTTGAACATGTAGTTTGAAGAGCAGTTGCCAGACTGCAGTTGGTGGCTTGCCGAAGGCATAGAAAAAACACCTTTATCATGTAACCATAAGAAGGTTTGATAAGGAGGAGGATTGGTCTTCAAAACCTTTTGAACCTGACAGTAATGTCTGTTCCAAAAATTAAGTCCTGCAACACGGGGTGCTACATTGTGATTTCAGTGCAGTGGTGGTTGGGGTGCTGTGCTGATGTGGTACTGGGTGGTACCCTGGCTCTGCTGCTTCTATTGACCTTCAGTTCATGCACAGACAAAAGGCAGAACTTCCTTAGTGCTGGTTCTGTGTCACTGCTCGTGTAACAGCAGGGGGGGTGGAAAGGGAAGAGATGCTAAGCAATGCTGAAGGCAGTGAGAAATATGAAGTCTGTGTTGAAAGTGCTTGAGAAACACTTTTGGGTGAATTTGCGGGAGTAATAAGATGTTTCCTTTCCTATCGCTCTTCAAGCAGAGGTTAATAGAAATAATTTTTACCTCTCTGATGTTCCTCTGTCTCCCAGGTGACCTTCTGCCAGATGTTGGGACTGGCCACAGCTGAGGCAGTCAGCTGTGGTTTATAGTTTAGTTTATACTCATTAGTTTATAATTAAATATTATTCTGTGCAAGTGTTGATATCCCATGACTTTCTCCTCCGGTGCCACTTCCTTCTGCCTGCAAAAGGGTGAAAGAAAAACCTTAGCTGAATGGATAACAAACTAGTTTGGGTGTCAGCATGGCAGCCAAGCTCTAGTACCATGCTTTAAATTCTGTGAGCTTCATCTGCTGCTCCTCAGCTGGTGCCCTGGCTTCAGTTTCTCACATGGTTTCATGAGTAAGTATTGTGTGGGAATAAAGATGATCATGTTAAAGGCCACTGGATATACAGTTGAAACCATGCTGATACATTTTGAAATGGGATTAAGCAGATTTGCTGCCTTTTAAATCCTTATTCTTCTGTGTTTTAATGGGCAAGGCTAACAGATGTACAGTCTCCTGCTTAAAAAAAAAAAATAATCTTAGAAGCTACATGTTAGTGAGTGAAAGTTGTGACCCAGTTTCTTCTTCAACCCTGAGTGCTTACATTTCAGATACATTTCTAGACGTTCACAGTAATATAATATTAGGGACAGAAGAACATGGTGGGAACTAAAATAATGTGCCTTAAATTTTAGAATTGTCCAGTTTTTTGCTGAATTCCGAAGTATTTGCCAGTAGCTGTCATTTTAAAAAAGTAAGTTTCTGTCTCTTTCAGTTGCCAAGATACAGCCATCACAATGTAAACAGATGTGCTGCTGCCCAGTAAACCCAGCCTTGCAGAAAACTGTCTCCAGCAAAACAATAGCAGCAACAAAGGTGTGAATTCACCCCCTCACCCACTCACCTCCATGAGATGTGAACTCTGGCCCCTTCTCCCTTCTGCTTCATTGAGGGGTGAACTTCAATGCCTTGGCTATTTATTTAAAAAAAAAAAAGGGCAAGCTAATGTGAAGCACAGTTTTAAATACATCTTTAAAAAGAATTTAAAAGGAAATACAGGAATCTGTTAATGTGGTGTTAAGCTGCACACTTTCATGCTATGCACTGCATTTAACATTATACCAAATATGTAAATTCAGGCATTTTTAAGGTCCACATTCTTCAGTGTCTAGGGTAAAGGCTCTGTGAATCCCTGATCAAGGTGCTACTGTCTTCCAGGTTAAAACACGTATTTCTAAAGAGATTTGGCTGTTCCTGTGCATGGAAGGTTGGATATTCACCCAGAGGCCTGCGGTTTATCTGTGGCTGTTTTTCCTCTACAGTTGGCTTTAGGAAAGCCACTTCACCTGCTTTTCACCCTCAGACTAGACACTTGTAATACACAGTGGGACAAGATCTAGCACCAATCTTGAGTGGAGGGCTTTCTCATTACAAAACAAATGGGACAAAGGAGTATTAATGAGCAAAAGGGCCAAGCTGGCTCTGCAGCAGGAGCATTGCATGGTCTGACTGTCTTGACACTGTTATCATAGAGGTGTTGGGTTTGTTGCTTTTTAGTATGAATAAAATAATCATGCAAAATAACTGCATCTACTTTGAAAACAATACCAGGGCTTTTTTTTAAATGCTGTTGCATCTTGAAACTGTTTTCTGGGAGAAGGTGTCCTGCCATCAGGTGGTCTGCTGAATTGGGTGTTTGTAGCACATTTCTGGTAAGAGTAAAGGTTTTGTATTTCTGAAGGCATTGCTATCATGGCAGCCAGTGACTGGCAGTCCCACAGGAGGCTACTTACATTGCAAGAGCAGTTCAGAAGCTTATTTCTTATCTGTCTATAGAGCTGGTGGTCTCTGATCCCTCCCTTCTGTGGTAGGGGTTTGTGTTTGCACTAACATCATACCACTGGATTTAAGCAGAAGCTTAAACCTCTCCTGTGGTTAAACCAAGGACCCTGAAGGTCCCCTCATGCCTTGGTCTCATTGCTTTTGGCTGCCTGCTAGCAGTGCTCAGCTGCCACTGGGTGTGTGTTGCAGGATGGTGCCCACGTCAGTGGAGAGGCTTCGAGAGGGCCGGGGCATCCTGGAGAAGGTGTTGCGGAGCGGCGCGAAGGTGTCCCAGCGGAGCGAGTCCTCACCCACCTGTGACAGTGCTGCTGAGAGAGATGCAGGTAGGAAGATGCAACATCTGAACGCTTGGCAAAGTGGTGGGCTCAGATAACTTCACAGACTTCTCTATGAAGTTAGTTTTACCTTAATCTTTAACTTTATCGATGTCTTAGAAGAGCCTTTTGCAAACCGTGTTTTACTGTTATTTAGATACTGCCTGAGCCTGTATCCCTCTCCTGTTAGACCTGGAAGACCTCCAGGTTTCTCCATGGATTGGGTTCAGGACTACCTACATCTTGGCTCTGACAAGGACAGCTTCTTTGTCCCTGAGCAGATGGATTAAGCAACATTGCCTCGATTTCCCCGGTGTACTGAGGATGAAAGTTCCATCATTTAATAATTCTAGTAGGCTGAACATCCAGATAAATGTATGATCACACTAAAATGCAGATGTGGGCTTTAGGCAGTGCTAAGAAGTAATTTAGCTTCCAAGCCTCACTTCAGCACTTTTTGAAGTTGGTTGATTCCTTGAGTTACAATATTTCTCAATTTGGTGAAATGCGCCTCCCCGCTGAGATGAAGCCAGTTCTGTGTTGATGGTCATTTCTTCTCTGAATGAAAGCACTGTCCTCACCAAGTAGCGTGCAGGGTCAGTGAGTATTTGTGACCTGAGCAGAAATTATACCCCTCTTTTGTCCATCTGTGGTCCAAGGGTAAGATGTGACTTTCTATGAGATGGACAGATCACTTCATCATTGCCCAACTTCTCAGCTGTGAAATGGAGTTATTTTTTTATTTTGCAGTCTGTGTTGAACATGGTAGTTTTTCTCTGACAGAGTGTGCCCTTGGAAGGCTGATCACACTTGGGACTTACAGTAATGGATCATCATATTTAAACAGCTGAGTCTGTGTGTCACTGTCAGTCCTTGCTTCCTCGTAGCTGGGAACTGTTGTTAGAGATTCCTGGCTGAGATGGTTAGAGCTGACTGTTGAAACGTGCAACTCCTGGTGTTACCTTTAGGAGTTGTGAAGATACACATTTACTTGATGCTGTAACAGATAATAATATGAGGGCAACTGAAAACCCCAAACTTGGATGGTTTGCTGGTGGAGCACATAGGAATGAGATGGAACTTGTGTGCATGCCTGTCTTCTGAGAATTGCAGCTGCTCTCTGTTAAAGCTGTCATTTCATATATGCTTTGGGTTGACACAGGCCAGTACAGCCAAGAAAAGCAATTCTTCTTTATGTCTATTATTCTTCTTTATGTCTATTTCTATTAAGAAAGAGGGGAGAAAAATGTTTGCTTTGTCTTTTAAGTTTCCACAAAGCAAATTCAAAGCAAAGTTTCAGGTAACTCACCCTTTGTGCTTTAGAGTCTTTCAATAGTCTTTAACTTGTCAAGGTTTTTTCTGTGAACAGGCACTGCCAGAAAATTGTGCTGGTGTGCCTAGCCTCTTAAGAAAAAATTTCTTCCAGAGATCTTTAGATTTCTTCTGATTCTAATACTCCAGTCTCTTTTGTGCCTGACTGCCTAACAAAACATGCCCCAAACTTCAAGCTGTGCCTTCCTGCAGTGCAGTTACTCAGAATGCCACCCACAGCAAACATCAACTTGATGCATTAGATGTCTTGTCAGGAAATGGAAGGTGGCACAGGACACATGCTGAAAACTTCACACTGTGGGTTCTGTGCAGGTTTTGTGTCCTGAGGAAGAGGACATGGGGCTTCCAAGCCTCAAGAGCAGACAAGGCAACTCCTTCCTGATCCCTGTTTCGTGGGGGCAGCAACTGTGCTGTAGCACAGAGAGGACAACAGTGCCATGGGCACTGCTGACACTGGTGCTTGTGCCAGTGCACCTGGTGCAAAGCCAGACCTGTCTGGCAGGAGCACAGAGCAGACTAAGGCAGAGTGTCCTGTTTCATGGCTGAGACACACCTGTCATATAATTTTGAAACTAATACCAACACTGTTTTACCATGGCATTTCAAACGTGACTGCTGAGAATCCCTGAGATGCTGCAGCTGAGCAGCTCTGCCCCATTAGACCACAGCATAATTCTGATGTAAAATCTAGTTTCTCCAGTTTCACTCCCTCCTAAAGCACCATCACCAGCTGAACTCCATGGTTACAGTAGGAGCGACTGAAATACACACGTGGCAAAGTGGCTGGGTCACTTGCAATAAGAACTTTTTGCCTACCCCAGTTCAAGTTCATTATTTGGTGGGACAAGAAGCTCACATATCCTCTAAAATATAGATGCTAGAAAGGCTTGCTCTGGCAAGAAGCAGCTTATTCTTCTTGATGTCTCGTGTGGCAAAGGTGGGTCATTGTCTACTGTACTGCTGTCAGACCTCAAAGCATTGTCATCATCTTGCCCTGTTTCTGAAATAGGCATTTCTGAGGTCTGAGAGTAATCATCTCCCTTTGGAGCAGCTCAGTTGACTTGTAAAGCATAATCCCCAAAATGGCAGCAAGGCTGCTGGCAGCCCTGGCATCCTGGGACCTCAGTCTTCAGCAGTGTCTGGATCTGCCTTTGAGGAAAACCTGCAGCAGGATCCTGCTGACAGCCATCTGAGAAGTGGCAGTTTCATCTCCCCAGCTGTAGCCAGTATGGATTCCTGTGATGAAGGCTGAGTGGAGAATTGTTGAGTCCCTGGAAACCATCTTCTGCCTCCCATATCTTGCTGCGAAGCCAAGACTGTGGCTGTGAGGTGCAGCTGTTCAGGTAGTTTGGTCCAAGGCAGGTGAGCTTTGGGCTAAACCAGAGAGAGATGGGGAAAAGGAAGCAGCAGTTCCTAACTTGTGTGGCTGATTTGTGCATGTTAAGATTTTCCAGTTGCCTTTTGCTAAGGTTCTTCAGCTTCTGAAGGGCTGATGGCTGGAGAAAGCTGCTCTTGACTCAGCTGTAGCTGGATGCAGAACTAGACATCTGGGGTGTATGCAGGTGTCATTTGAGAGGGAACTGCTGTGGCCTCAGTTCAGAGGGTGAGCTTTAACATCTTGCCTGTGTGTTGCAGACACAGCAGAAGGAGACACTCCAGAAGCCCACAAAGGACCAGCAGTTTACAGTCCTTCTCGATACAGCTACCAGGTAAATTATTTCATATATTATCTGCCCATTCTGAAGTAAAGCTTTTGACAGGATTAGGGGGGAAACCTGGTTTGGCTGCCAGTTATTCCCAATCCTGCTATGCCACTAGGCGTCTTTGGCATGAGAAGGAGATAAACAAAACGGGGAAGTCAGTCTGACATGCCTTGTCTTTTTTTTTTCCCCACCGACTTGTTTAGCTCCTGCAGTCTGACAGTCCCCAGGCAGAGTCACAGACCCTTCTCCAGCAGAGTTCCTCCCCCTACAGAGGACACCTGACTCCATCTCCTGGATACAGCTATCGAGCAGCAGCACAGAGAACAGGACACAGCCTCTCTCATGCTTCCTCAGAAACATCCCTCTCCTCCACCTCCTACTCCAGCCCTGCCCACTCAGTCTCCACAGACTCCTCTGCCCTCTTTGCAGGGAATTCGGGGTATTACAGCAGCCAGCAGCACTCTGGCAGCATCAGCAGCAGCCTCCTGAAGAAGAGCTGCCCTGCTGCTGCCAGCCCAGCACAGCAGGGGGCTGCGGACTCCCTTTCCTCCGAGCCGGGCTCCCTGCCCTGCTCAGGCGCCTCGGGCTCCACCTCGGCTCCCCAAAGTGCTCGGTCACTACAGTCAGACTTGAGGACTATCAGTCTGCCAGGCTCTGGGCAGTCCGTGCTCTACCAAGGCTCCCGGGGGGCAGTAATTTCCAATGCACAACACTACCCGCACCGTGGGGGAGGCAGTGTCCACCAGTACAGACTGCAGCAGCTTCAAGGTTCTGGAGTAAAGACTCAAACAGGACTTTCCTAGGGCTGCCTGGACTCCAGGAGGACAAAACTGCCCATAGCTCCTTCCAGACACCTCTGGAAGTGGCTCCTGGGCCAGTGTTGGGAGTTTGCACCTGATGCTGGGGTGCCAGGGGTCAGAGGCTGAGGCCTGAAATGCACAGGTGAGGTTTGCAAGCAGTACTGGCCTCTGGCTGCATAGGAGAACACAGATTTCTCTGAGGCAGAGACTGTAGCAAAGCTGTTCCCTGATGTGTGGGTACATTGCGGGAGGAAAAAAAAAAAAAAAAAGAAAAAAAAAAGTAAACAAAACCCAGAAACAAACAAAAGGCAAATGGTTCAAGTGCAATGACTGGTGCAGCCTCTGTCTCTGGTCCGTGCCCATGGCCGTAGTCTCTGATGCAGTACGGACGTCTTTTCGAATACGAAAGCAGTTTAAAGAAAACATGGGGGGAAGTTGAACTCCAGTCCCAAAGCTCTCTTTAAGGTCAGGTTCTCAGTGTGTTCTGGGAGGGCTTTAATCCCTTTCGATCATTCCAGTCACAAGCAGGCGAGCGCGCGCGGCTGCCCCGGGCCTGGGGCCCGGCTGCCACGGCGGCCGGAGGTTTTTCCAAGACAACGGAATCTCCGCGAATGTGAACTAGCAGGGCGTGGGGGGTTGGAGAGTGTGTGTGTGTGTGTGCCTGTCACTGCAGAGGGTCTGGGACACGCTGCCCAGGCCTGTGGGCAGGAGCACCGGGGGTCTCGGGCGTGCAGACAGGCTGGGGGAGCAAATGCTGCTGCGGCCTGCAGGGGCTGCCTGGCGGGGGAGTGGGGGCTGCAGGGAGGTGGGGGTCCGGTGTTGGTGGGGACCCCGTGGGTGTGGAGCCAGCAGCTTTCCAGGGGGATGTCCGGGCGGGATGTCCGTCCCAGCCACCGCCTGCCCAGCAGAGCCAGCCCAGCCGCAGTGCGCTGTCTGTTCAATTCCATACGATTGCCAGCTTCTTTCTCACTTGTTTACTGTAATATCGGGCGTGTTTTTATTTATCTAATTTTATATTCAGTTATAACCATAGTAGGTTAGCTAATATATGACAGGTGTCATCCCTGGTGCTGCAGTGGAACTTCTCCTTTCTCTTGAATAACACAATGCTGTGAGTCCGTCTCCCGTCTTTTCAGATGCACAGTCTTCTTCCTTTTTTTAGGACTGTTACAGGTTTCTCTTAATTCACAATTGAAATCAGGTGTTTGTTCAACCTAGGGGAGACTTTTAAAATATTGAAACAAAGAATAACTTTCTCACACTGTCTGGCTGTGAGCGTGTTGGGATGGAACTTGTCACCCCGCCGTTGGGTGTCTGTATACTGTATAAAATAGGTGTAAACTTCACACGGCTTAGCCCTGGGGTGCAGCCTCCCCCTTCGTGCTCTGAGCAGCACGGGGCAGGCGGGCTCTGCCCTGCCGCGTGGCAGGAGGGACTGGGGGGGACCTGCCCAGAGGCTCCAGCACCTTTGGGCGCAGCAGGGAGGCAGAAGGGAGGGACCCTGGAAAGCTCTTGGAAAGGTGGGGGCTGTAGCTTCTTACTCTAGTGGAGTTTTTACACCATGCTGTAACATTTGAACTTTCACAAGAGATGTAATAATTTTGATAATAAAAATACTTAACTTGAAAACCAGTGTTTTTCAAAGTCCCTTTCTGTGCCACCTTCAGCACTGGTGCCCAGGTTGAGGGGGGTTGCATGTTGGTCTGTCTTCCCCATCCCTGCAGGATGAATTAAACCCTTCAGGAGCAGCCCTGCAGACCCTCCCTTTTGCCAGGACTTCAGGTGAAGCCAGGGGCTGCTCTGGGAGCCACAGATCCTGAGGGAAGGGGAATTCCCTGAGCTTCTGGCTGGTGTGAGGTGGTGGTCACACTTCTGCTCATCTTGCTCCAGCTCATTTGGGGAGGAGATGGGATGGAGGGTGTCCCCTGCACTGCTACATCTGCTTCAAAAGACTGGTTTCAGGGTTTTTAGTTTTCATACCACTTGCCTTTTCCTTAGAAAGCCTGAGATGGGGCTGA
The DNA here is from genome assembly GCF_000747805.2 of Chaetura pelagica. Lineage (NCBI taxonomy): Eukaryota > Metazoa > Chordata > Aves > Apodiformes > Apodidae > Chaetura > Chaetura pelagica. The sequence continues at coordinate 2,094,086 of NW_009953497.1, forward strand.
GCCTGGAGCAGGGCCCACAGATGTGCCTCCAAGTGCTGTCATGGTCATGGTGCCCGGTGCCTCTGGTGTTTGACCACCCTCAGCATGAACACACCTCCCTGACACCTCCTGTGTCTGTTGTGGATCATTCTGTCCCCGTGTGTCCCACAGAGGAGTCTGGCTCCATCCCCTCCACACCTTGCAGGCAGCAGCAAACCTTCCTCTCCCAGAAGCTGCCCAAGCCAGTCCCTCAGCCTCTCCTCTCTGTCGTGTCCCTGCGCTGGGCTCACCTGGGCCATGTGTTCCCTACCAGGGAGGCCAGAGCTGCCCAAGCTCTCCAGGTGTCCAGTAGGTCCCCAGGCTGCTCTTGCACTTGCACAGCCTGGAAGGTGTTGCCCCAACTCCTCTACCCAAATGTGCTGTTGGGCTGATGGCCACATGAATTGTGCTTCCATGAAGATGAAGGAATTTGCTGGATTTCAGGAGGTGCCTGCAGACCATCCAAGGTGAACTGTGAATCTATCCCCAGGGACCCATGGAGGGGGCATAAGGGGAGGGCTGAAAGGCTCCTACTGATAAGATGGGACCCCCACCCCACCTTCTGCATTGCCACAGGGATGGGACACATTCCCTAGGGATGTGTACTGACCAGTGTCTTCCTCATGTGCCAGCCCACAGGTGCAGGTTGGGCTCCCACCTCCCTCCCCCACC
>NW_009953497.1:2096031-2097448 GCF_000747805.2 Chaetura pelagica
GGCCTCCCCCCACAACTGGCCCTGCCATGGCTAGTGCCCACATTGGGTCCTTTGACACCCTCCTCGTGACACCCTCCTTGCAAACCCTCTTGTCTTTATCAGCAGTGCCCAGAGGAGCCCATCCCAGTCCCCCCAACACCACAGGGCTTCGAGCTTGTCTGGTTTGAATTATATTTTTCAATAAGGTTTTGTGAAACACTGTATCAAACTTTGTACTAAAATACAGATATATTACAGCTACTGTATTCCTTTCTCCACTGATTTTCTTCCATTGTTTTTCCAATGCAGCCAGCAACAGCCCTCTGAAGCTGGGAGACCTGGGCACTGCTGGGGCTGGGGGGCTCCTGCCAGCCTCGCTCCAGGGAGGCGACTGCTGGAGGGATGTGGACGCTGCCAGAAGGATGCAGGCGCTGCCGGAGGGATGTGGATGCTTCCGGAGGGATGCGGGCACTGCCGGGCTTGTCTCTGGCCGAGGCCATTGGCAGGAGTGCCGGGTGACTTCGGCTCCTGGTGGATGGATGTTCTGGCACAGCTCCATCCCTCACCGCCACCCCACAGGGCAGGACTTACCAGCTCCTGACAGCCCCCTCCTCACCGGCTGGCAATGGTTCTTCATTGCTGTCTCCAGCAGCCTCCTTGTGCCATGGCCCTGCCTGTGGATGGGCAGTGGCTCCTCTGCCCAGGGCTGCCCATCCCAGTGCCATGGTCCTGCTCTGCTCCCTGCACCCAGCTCATTCCCGCTCCCAGGCCTTGCCCAGTGCCTGGGTCCAGCCCTGCCAGGGCCCCCGCGAGCCCCCGGCCCATTGCTCTCAAGGAGGTGGGGGCCCTGCAAACAGCCCCTGGCTACTTGCACTGAGACACGTCCAGTGCTGAGGACTTTATTGCATTGCAAGGGCTGCAGCAACCCAAGACCCCCGTGGCCAGGCCCTGGGGAAGCCCACACGCTGGTCTGGCCAGCAGAGCTGCGGCTGGGCCGTGGCTGCCCATGCCAGGAGAGTGCCCAGGGGTGTCAGTGCCAGCTCTCAGGTGCTGTGTGTGCAGCTGAGGCCAGGTCCTTGTCAGAGGCTGCCATGCTCAGCCCTGCCCTCGGCAGCGGCTGCTGGCTCCCTGCAGGCCATCACGCTACAGCCAGGGGATGTGGCCAGGGGGGGCACAGGAGTGCCTGGGTCATCCCCAGCCATGCCGTGTGGCAGGGAGAGCCTTGCTGTCACCAGTGGAGATAAAGCACCGTATGGGATGGGGAGGGAAGGCGTTTGGCAACAGCCTGGGGGCCGGCTTGGGAATGGGGCTGAGTTAGGGGTCCTGCTGTGCCTGCCCAGGGGGTTTTGCATGTTCAGCTGCTCCCACTTACCAGGGCTTACATTCAGCAGCAGCATGTCCGGGAGTCCCAGCAGCCGGTGGCAGCGAGGCCCTGCGG
>NW_009953497.1:2097512-2107374 GCF_000747805.2 Chaetura pelagica
TGTGGGGCCCCACCCTGCTGGCCGGTTCTCCTGGCCGTGGAGACAGGATCACGGAGCTGTACAAAATGGGAGCAGGGAGGGGGCTGGGGCCCGGAGCAGCTGGCACGGGGCACTGCTGGGCACGCGTTCGGGTGGAAGGCGGCGGGACGGGAGTCCTGGGGATGTAGAAATCTGTTAAAAACTCGGAGATTGTTTTTTCCTTGGAACAAAACCACAGTTGGACGCTGTTCTTGAAGGAAGCAGGTTTGAGGCATCCTCCCCTGGCGGCGGCCTGCGGGCGGTGGGGGGTGGGGAGCTGGCGGGATGCGTGGGATGGCGGCGCCGGCGTGGGCACAGAGGTGGCCATGGACACGGCGGGTCCCAGTGCGGGCGGTGGGGCCCGGGGGGCAGCACAGGACGCTGCGTATCCACTGGCAGCAGACGAAGGGCAGGATGAGGAGGGAGTGCCCAGGCTGCCGGCCACGGGAAGAGGGTCCTGCTGCAGGTGCTCGGCCTTATATCCTCTGTGGGCAGAGCACAGCAGGTTGGGGCCGGCACTGGGCAGGCCTGGCTCCACCAGCACCTGCCATGTACATACCTGTCCCCATCCCTGTTGTCCCCCTGTCCATACTGCCTCCCTTTCCCATTGCGCCCTTGTTCCCACTGCCCTGTCCCATCCCACTATGGGGCCACCCAGCACAGTCACACCCAGACACACTGCACAGTCAGGGCTGGAGGACAGGACAGTGACACTCAGGACTTACCGCAGTGCCGACAAAATCTGTGGAAAGAGAAAAGAGGGCGTCAGGCAGGGCAGGGGCTCAGCAGCCCACTCCCACTCTGCCTGGCCTTGCTTTGCAGGTGGCCTTGAAGCCCACAGGACCCTCACCTGGCTGCAGGCTCAGGGAGGAGGGGCTGAGCCCCCTGGGTTATTCCCACCTTAGTTCCCCGCCCTGGCCATGGCAGAGGGCTCACCTTTGCTCTCTGTCTTGAGCTCCTCATGCAGCAGGTCGTTCTGCCGGTTGCCGAGGACAAAGGCCAGGAAGGAAAGGATGAGGGCGTTGAGGATGCCGATGATGGCCAAGATGTAAGCCCAGCGCACGGAGCAGTCGCCCAGGGAGTACTTCCCGGTCTTCTCCCCACACATGTCCCGTATGGTCTCTGCATCCCAGCCATCGGGAAAGATCATGCACCCCAGCACCAGGCAGAGCGCTGCAGGGGGAGCGGAGGGGGACGCATCAGAGGGGACGTGGGGGAGGCAGCAGCAGGTGCTGAGCCCCCCAGTCAGTGCACGAGGACAGCCTGTGTCTGCCCTGGCCCCACAGCAGCTGGGCAGCATAGATGGTGACAGCCACCCCTTCCCTGGAGACTGCATTTGCACATGGCTGCCCAAATCCTGGCCCATGCACAAATGGGTCCTGGTTTCTTCAAGCATTAACAGGATCAGTGGTTCCTCATGGGCTTTCCTCATCACCACAGGTTGCCTACCAAGAGGGTCACCATCCCTGGGAGCACCCAAATCTAACCACCTCACGGCCCTGTGAGCCCCCTCCCATGGGCTTGCTTCCTCAGCATGCCTCCATCCTGCACACTCTGCACTGAGCAGGGAGACATCAGGGAGCACCAGGATGATGAGCAGGAAGGGAAATGCCCAGACCAAGTCTGTGACTGTCAAGGTAAGGAGGTGATACTTTTTCTAACTACAGCCAGTACAAAAGCTTCTCACCTCCTATCAGCTAGGAAGGCTAAAAATACTACTGATGTTGTAGAGAAGCTGAGGTGCGTTATGAGGTGCCTGTGTGTTTTTTGCTGCTTTTGCTTAGGGAAGGGAAGTCCCAGGAGTGGAGTAAGAGAGCACAGGGCTGGTGTAGGGCACCACTGGGACCTGGCACAGCCCTCACCTGCTGATGAGCTGTGCCAAGCCCTCCCCCCAGGAATGGGCAGGGATGCTGTGGCAAGTCACCCTCAGCTGCCCACACATGGGCAGGGACTGCCACTCAACAGCTGCTGCCTGGCCTCTGCCTCCTGGGCACTTCTAAGACTCAGCTTGACAAGGTGCTGGGCCATCTCATCTAAAACACGTAGAAAGGTTGGACCAGATGATCCTTGAGGAGGTCCCTTCCAACCTGACATTCTATGATTCCTCTGTCCATGTTACAACCCTGCTTGGTAAAAGCATCTTTGCAGACAGGCAAGCCCTGCAAGCTCATTTATGCCTGTATACAGCCCTGGTGCCACCCTGGCCCCGTGCAACATCTCCAGCTTGTCCTTACAGAGGACTCCCAGGCAAGCACAGGCACATCTGGGGGAACCCCCTGCCTGACAAACCTAAAACCATCATATAATCACTTTGGTTGGAAAAGACCTTTAAGATCATGAAGTCCAACTGTTAACCCAGCACTGCCAAATCTACAACTAAACCACATCCTGAAGCATCCCTGCTGGAGGGAAACATGGAACTGGCACCAGCTCTGTGGGCTGCACAGTAAATGGTGAGCAGAACACTGAGACATGCTTTAACTCAGTTGAATTACTGTATGACCAAGGAGGTGCAGCAGACCTGTGCCAGGGACTCCTCCCAGGAAAACAGAGATGCCAACAGGATTTTAGGACCCCAATGAGCCCCTGGTGCAATGCAGCTGTGAAAAAAGCTAAGGTGTTCTGTGGTCACCCCGCTGGTCAGGCTGACACGACCCAGCCTGGCAACGGGCACAGCTCTAACTGCTCTGCTGAACTCAGTGAGGAGAAAAGAGACACAGGTGCACAACAAAGCTGGGGACAAGCACAGTCAGCTACTCCCTGACTCCCCATAGCAACAGCTCCTCTCAGCCCAGAAGAGGACAGGAGAGCAGAAGGCAAATTTAAGTTTAAAAAAAATGTAAGTTTAAAAAAAATGTATCTATATCAGGTACTAATTGTACCTGCACCAGCAAGGGCTCAGGTGGGCTCCCACCTTTTGAGCACAGACCTTGGTTAGCTCTTTGCAGGAACAGGATAGCAACCCCTGGACTCTGCAAGCATTGGTATTTCCCCTGAATCTGGGGCATTTATCAGGGGTCTGGGTGGTTCTGGCTGGTACAATAGGAGCTTGCTGAGAGCTCACTGCTCTGCCACCAGCACCGGTGCAGGGGTGAGGGTGGCTCCAGCTTCTGTCTGCCCAGTCTGCTTCTCCTCTGCCTATATGCCTGCTGGCACCAGGACAAGGGGAGCCTGTGCCCTGGCCCACAGAGCAACTCCAGGAGTTCTGCCTGAAGCCTCACAGCCCCTGTTTGCCAGAGAGAATTAAATTACAAATGTACTGCCCAGGCACAGGAGTGTGCCTGAGTCAAGGTGCATAGCCAAACGCTCCCACCCGAGGGTGAGGGCAGAGCCCCTCACTGCCATGAGGCTCCTCGGGAAGCAGCTGTGCCACCCACTGCAGGTCCCCTCCCAGCAAAGAGCAGCACAGTGCCCTCCTCTTCCCATCTGTCCTCCGTGTTCCCCGCAGCAAGCAGAGTCCTCTGCTCTGTCACAAGCAATTCCCTTTCTGTGAGTCCCCAGGCTGCCCAATGTCCTGGAAACACCTTCTTGTGCCTGCAGCAAGGAGTGACATTGAAGCACAGAGAAAGAAGGGGGGGAATCCCCACATGGTTGACATGCCTTAGCACTGCCCTTTTCACCAAGCCCCTCACAGCAGGTCTGTGGGTGTTAGGATGGGGGTCTGCCTGCCCCCTGCCCACAGCACCCTCCTGCCTGCACCTGCCTCCAAACACCCTGAGGTCCCTGCCAGATGTGTGGGAAAGCCTTGGCTTTTATTTAAAACAGCCTATTTCTACATCTTGCAGCCACATGAAAAACACCATGTGGAAACTCCTAGAGGAGCCGTTATTGAAGGGGTAAAAAGGGATGCAATTCCCATTATTTTTTCTTTGAATTGCCTTCCTTCTGAGGGTGTGGTGCCAATCCCCGCTGCACTGAGGACTGCCAGCCACTTTGTCATAGCCCTTGGCTGCCAGCCCTCCCCCAGGCCCTGGGCTCCAACACCCTCTTCCAGAGTTTTCCCACTTGGAAAGACAGATTTGAGACCAGGCATTTCGGTGATCACCAGGGCAGGGTGTTGCAGGCCAGCAGCTTGCAGGGCTGCCCAGGGAATCCTGCTGCTGCTGAGGCTCCAACCCTGGGGAAATCGGTATTTCTGGGCTTGGTTTTGCACCTGCTTCACAGCTCTCCACTCCTCAAGGTCAGGTCCCCTAGAAATGAAATGGGCACCTCAAGGGCTTTTGATATAATTGTGGAATAAATTAATTGAAGGGAGCTCGAGGTTGTGACTCAGGCTGCAACACGAGTGAGATTTTTAGCAGAGAGAGATGAGGAGACTTCTGCTGGTAGAACAACATCCCCTGCAGAAAGGTGCATTTTGTTACCACAGACCATCTGAGTAACTTGCGTGTTTGCTGAGCGCCAGGGCCATCCCAGCACTGCCCCAGCCCCGTGCAGCTGTGCCTGCAGGATTCAAATCTGATGTTTAAATCCCTTTTGCTGACTGGTTTAATCTGCAGGTTTGAGGGGAAGAGTGGGTTTTACTGCTCTCACCTGCCACAGGTAGAAGAGGCTAAGGACATGCCACACAGCTGAGAGATGTGGCCTCCCCCCACAGAGCCCAGAGGACACCCAAGGGACTGAAAAACAGAAAATGTGGGGGTAACTGGGGGGAAACCAGCAACTGCTGGATCCCACTTGGGCTTGCGGACAATGAGGCATTGGCAGACATCTCTTTGCTGTGGGTATTTCAGTGAACCTCACATCTACCCTGTGCTGAAGAGGAGGAAGCTTTGGGTGCTGTCCCCTCTATTGTGCCCACAGCTGCTCACCACGATGCTGATGGCACATGGAAGGTCCCCACTGGGGACACAGTGTCCCTGGGTGTTGCACACCAGCCCCAAACCCCCAGGGGAACAGAGGCTGTGCACTGTCTTTGGGTTGTGCAGCAGCTGCTATTCACTAGGAAGCCTCCTGAGAGCTGAGAACTGACAGGAAAGGGAACAAGAACAGTCCTTAGTCCCTTTCTCTCCTAAAAATAGAAATCCCTCAAAAATAAATGAAAACTCAAGGCAGTGTGCTCAGGACAGCAGCACTGGCCATTTACACCGACAGGAGCTCCCTCACGGCACTTGGCTCCGCAGGCTGTTTCTGAGCCAAAAAACCAGCAGGATGCAGAATAGAGTCATGAGTTGGTATGAATCGGAACTGACAGTTACTTTATCTGGAACAACAGTTAGGGATGTAAGCTCCAGGACACGAGCAGCTCCGAAACTCCTGGCTCAGCCCCTCCCTGTGGGGCCACAGGCACATCAACAGCTACTACGGGAGTGCTCTGCTGCCTTCCAAAGCCTGAGGCTGGCTGCTGTGGAGCACAGGGGCTGGATGGACACAGGGTCTGCTGCTCCTGTCCCCACTGCCCAACAGGAGTGGCAGGGGGAAGGAGAGGGGAAAGCTTTTCTGGGAGCCAAAAGCCAGTAATTCAGCAAATGCTGAAATTTATTTGTGGTGATGTCTTCTTTTTGCTGCAAGGTCAGCAGATGGAAACAGTTCACCTGGAAGATCATATCTTGGCAATATTTCTCCGTTGGGCAGAGGAAGAGTTAGAGGCTACTTTGTCCCCAGTCCCAGCAGCTGTCCTAGTTATGCTGCTAGTTGGTTTGGAGCAGTGGTATCCATCTCTCATTTTTTCATTAAGAGTTTCAATGCATGACTTACATATCCATGAAACCAGTCTTTTTGGAAACTTCAAACACTCTCCAAGAGGAGCTGGCTTCTCCAGCAAGTCCCAGTTGGGAAAATGAGCCCGACCTGACATGGCTCAGCAGAGCCACTGCATCACCAGCAGCACCAGGGAGTGTTTTGGAGCTGCAGCATTCCTTTGGGCCAGACACAGCTCCCCCCGAGGCTGCAGCCACCCCACCACCCCACGCAGCTCAGCCATGCTCAGCCCTGCAGTCAACAACCAGTTTTCAAACCATAGTTGTTTGGAACCATCACTCCCAACCAAAACAAAGCTGTACAGCTGTGCTGCCTGAGGAATCCCAACCCAGATGGTGGCAAATGCAGCTCAGGTGCAGGAGATGAAGCTGCTGATCAAGGCTCTGCCCCTGCTCCTGATTTACACTCTGGTGTAGGGCTCAACTGAGAGGTAAGCATAGCTCCAAAGGGGGTCTCCCAAAAGAGAACAGACTGGGGTGAGTATGTATTGTCACATTCCAGCAGGCAAGGTGCCTGGACATGGCATAATTAAATCCAAAGTGCCACGGATAAAGGCAAATTCCAGGCCCATGGCTGGTGACACGCCCTGGGTGAAAAGGCACCCACATGTCATGCTTGTGCCTGGCCTGAGGCAGCTGGAAGGACTCGCCATGCTGACTGATGGGCTTGAAGCATGGGGAAGCACCTTCACACATGGACAGCCACTTCCTCTGTGCAAGAGGGACTGTGCTCAGCTGGTTGCTTCTTTTGACCCTCAACAGACTGTCAGTACAAAACTGAAGCTCTCCTGAGAACAGAGCCCTGGACCTGCTCAGAGTGACCATCTCTGTGGAAGGCAGGTAAACGTGGTGCCACACAGAGGTGGCTGGGGTCTCTCGCTCTGGCATTAGCACTGGACACCAAGATAACCCTGTTTAAAGCTTGGAGTTAATTCACAGGGTGACCACATCTTGTGTTACAGCAAATAATTAGGGAATCAGGGGACATTCTCAGGCTCCTGGGCAGCCTCCTCAGTGCATGCTGGTGGTGGTGGTGATGCACTCCTGTGCTCTGGTCTCCAGCTAATGACTGCTCTGAGGTTGCTGGTTTGGAGGCGTCCACAAAATCAGCCCAGTTGCCTTTGTCTCCCTCTGGTACCTGCCCTCCGTGGAGAGTGGACAAGAGGGATCACCCACACAGCCCGTCTCTCTTCAAGGAAGCACCATCCCATGGGACTTCCTGAAGGAGCTCCTCTGCTAATTTTGAGGACTCGTGTGGTATTAGGGTCAGTCTCACAGTTGTCGACGTGCTCGTGTTAAATGCCCATTTCTGGTTTTATAACAGAGGATTTAGCAAATTCTCCAGTCTGTATTACTGGGATTTTGAACAGGGCAGATGGCTGTTTCTATTTGCGATAAAGCAGAGTCTTTCCTCTTAATTAGAACCAGTTTCCTCCTAGGGGGGCAGTGGCTTTTGAGCTGGAGCTTTTTGTGAAGCTCTAATTAAATCCTTCCTTGATTGTTGTCCACTAATTAGACACTGATGCTTTAAACTTCTTATCTTTCTGAAAGAGACACTGAATTCCTGATTCTTCTCCCCCACTCTCCTGCTCCTGATTTTTTGTGCCCTTGCTCAGCAGCTCTGTACTCTGCACTGGCCATTCCCTAGGGATGGGGTGAACCCACCTCTGCCCCATCTCTCTGCTTTTCACCTTGTTCTCCTGGTTTTCACCAGAGAGACCATGGAACTTTGGAGCTCACTGTTGCTTCTGCTGTAGTGGTGCAAGTCTTCCTTCAGCTGAAACCTCACTGAGGCTGGAGAAATGCCTTTCCCTCCTCTGCTCCTCCAAGCTCTCAGTTCTGGCACAACCTTCCAACCTCCCAGGCAGTTCAATCTCCAAAGCTTGCCACCACCCTGTGCTGCAGCCTGTGATGGGCAACATCCCTGCCCTACCCATGGGATGTGGCCCACAGTGTCCTCTCCCTGGGTCACAGCAGCCCTTTCTCCATGTGCAAGGTCAAACACCCACCTGTGGCTGCCTCTGAGGTGGCCAGGGAAGCTCAGCCCTGCCTGCCCCCAGCAGATGAAGCCTCCTCCAGCCAGGATGCACCAGCCCAACGCCTCTGTGTCCTGGCCCTTCCTGAGGGTGACACCAGCCTCTCCTGCTGCCCCATCTTGGGGCTGTCCCTGTTAATGCCACCTTAGACTTTCCCCACCCCAGAAAGACCACATAGCCATGTGCTTTGGGAGAGCTCCAAGCCAAGCCTGGGCCAGCTGAGGCCAGAAGAGCGTGCACATGGTCCCAGCAACATGTGCACTTGGGTTTCTCACAAGTGTAGCCACAAGGTGCAAAGTGTGAGCAGGGACAAGCCCCAGGGCAGGGCGAGGGGTACCCAGAGGTGAGAGAAGCAGCTTGAGCCAGGGCAGGACAGGAGGCATCATGGTGGTGCCCCTGCCATGCAGCTCCCTGTGCAGCAGCAGAGCTGGCTGGGTGCTCCAAGCCACTTGATTAAGCTGCTGACAATCAGTGGGATTTGAGCTCTGAGCTTGCATTAAACCAGTACATCTGTGACAGGGAAAATTAAAGATGAAGGAATTTCCAGATAAGCTAAGGCAGCTCCAGGTCTGGCTGTGGTCCTGATCTGGAGGAGGAGAGGTCAGGCTTCCCAGCTAGCTGCAGGCCCCTGGCATGGGGGGCTGTATCTTCACACATCAACAAACTGGGGTGAAGAAGGGTCCTTTTCTTGGGAATATGGGGGCTCTGGGTCTATTCACATTTTGTACAGAGTAGGGAGTGACAAAATGTCTTTCCACACTTGGTAAAACTGGAGAGAAATGGAAGTGAAGGGTCCCACTACTGGGGCTGGTCACACTATTCAGCACCCCTTCTCAAGGTCTTTCTCCCAAAATAACATCCCCCCTGTGAGGACAGCTTGGAGATCTGAGCACAAGGGGATACTTGGGATCCTTATCAACATGTGCAGCAGATCCTCTTCTGAGAAGTTTGGGTTATTGCATGGTGTCCTTTTGAGGACTGTGTCTATGAGGGTGTTTGGGTACATCTGTGGTGGGGTTTCTGTTGCAGGCAGAGCTCAGGAGGATCTATAGCCAGGGTCACTCTTGGGGGGAATGACTGGGCTTGAGCCTGTGGTCACCTCAGAGGAGACATGAAGGTAAATGGATGGTGCCCCTCTGTGGGAAGTGCTGTACCTGGGGTCTCTTTAAGCAGGGAGCTGAGGAAGGTCTGTGCTCACAGCCCTTTCTTGATGCTGGAGGGAGGCCAGCCTGGGCAGAACATCTCTTTAAGGGGGAGCTGAAGGGTCTGTGTGTGCACAGATGCTTTCACAGGGCTGGGGGTCCACACACGAGCTCCTGCTAGTGATGGGGTCCCTTCAGGGGCTGAGGGTTCTCCTGAAGTGAGTATCCCCTGGGGGCAGGCTTGCTCAGGGATGCCCTTGAGGCTGGGTAGACAGCAAGACTAATACATGATGCTCTGAGTCCAAGGTCCCAGGAGTCCTAGGGCATCCTTGTGGCTGTTCTTGACTCCATGGGACAGCTCTTGGTGTAGGGTATCCCAAAACTGGTCCCTGATTTGGGTGTACTGAGGTGCCCTGAGGCTGGTCCCTGGCTCAGGGTGTCCCAGGGTGCTCCGAGGCCAGTTTCTGGCCCAGCTGTGCTGGGATGCTCCTAGAGCTGATGCCTGTTCTGGGGTTCCCTGAGCTGGGTCCCTGATGCAGCTTTCCTGCTGTGTTCCAGAGAGCCCTGGGTTCCCTTGGGTCAGATCTTGCCCAGGGAGCTCCAGCTGCCAGTGCCCAGAGCTGGTGCCCATTCCTGGTGCTCTGTCAGCACTAGTGCCTGGCCTGGGTGTCCCAGGAAGCCCTGGAGTGCCCTGGGGAGGGTCCTTGGCTGGGATGCCCCAGGGCCCTGCAGTACTTGTACCCTGAATATCTTCCTGGAGCAACCCTGGTGTTCCCTGCTGCCAGTCTCTGCCTGGGGAGCTCCAGGTGCCAGTGCCCAGAGCTGACTACTGTTCCTGGTGCTCTGGCAGTACTAGTTACTGGTCTGGGTGTCCTAGGGCTGGTTCCTGGCTGGAATGTCCCATGGATTCACAGTACATGGACCCAGCTCAGCTCTCCCAGGCAACCCTGGTGTTCCTTGTAGCCAG
>NW_009953497.1:2108191-2108863 GCF_000747805.2 Chaetura pelagica
TGCTAGTGCCTGTTCTGGGTATGCCAGGAAGCCATGGGGCTGGTTCCTGGCTGGGATGTCCTGTGGATACACAGCACCTGTACCCAGTCTGGCTTTCATGGGCAGCCTTGGTGTTTCTTGTAGCCAGGGGAGACCCAGAGTGCCAGTGCCCTGAGCTGGTGCCTATTCCTGGTACTTTGTCCATGGGTGTCCCAGGAAGCCACAGGGCTAGATTCTGCCTGGGATGTCCCATGGATACACAGCACTTGTACCCAGCTCAGATTTCTCAGGCAACCCTGGTGCTGCTGGTGGCCATTCATGGGCAGCCTTGGTGTTTCTTGTAGCCAGGGGAGACCCAGAGTGCCAGTGCCCTGAGCTGGTGCCTATTCCTGGTACTTTGTCCATGGGTGTCCCAGGAAGCCACAGGGCTAGATTCTGCCTGGGATGTCCCATGGATACACAGCACTTGTACCCAGCTCAGATTTCTCAGGCAACCCTGGTGCTGCTGGTGGCCAGGGCCCTTGATACCAGTGCCTAGGAGCCATGGGTGCCAGTGCCCCGAGCTGGTGCCCGTTCCTGGTGCTCTGCCAGCACCAGTGCCTGGCCTGGGTGTCTTAGGAAGCCTCGGGGCCGGCTCCTGGAGCCACGGCCCCGCAGTGCTTGGACCCAACCCAGCCATTCCCTGCAGCCCGG
>NW_009953497.1:2108898-2109125 GCF_000747805.2 Chaetura pelagica
GGCCCCAGTCCCGGGCCCTGCCAGCCGGGGCCGGTGTGTCCCGGTGTGTGTGTCCCGGTGTGTACCTGCCAGCAGCTGCATCCAGGCGCAGATCTTGTAGACGGTGGCGGTGTTGCAGAAGAAGAAGAGGGCGAAGCAGGTGATGCAGCCCAGCGTCAGCACCATGGAGAGCAGCACGAAGAAGGCCGCGGCCTGGAAGGCGCCCGAGGGGATGGTGCTGAAGTCGG
>NW_009953497.1:2111163-2113782 GCF_000747805.2 Chaetura pelagica
TGAAGCCTGTGACCCGGGAGTGCTCTCCGGGGCAGGGCAGCCCCCCGGGCCATCCCCAAAATCGCTGCTCTGTGGCTTTGCCCAGAGGCTCAGCGAGCTCCGGGCAGGGAGCAGGGCTGCGATGCACTCCCTGCCTGCGTGAGGTGCCCGTGGTCGTGCAGAAAGGGCTACAGTGAGAGACGTTTTAGTCTGGAAGTCATCTTGGGCTGGGGGGCTGGTAGAGACTGGGGAGGGTCGGCCGAGAAGGGGTGAGGTGACAGGAAAAGGTCTCAGCCAACACGTTGCTGGACTTTGACCCGCAAGCTCCGAGTTGTGTTGGTTTCACTTCTGCTGGAGTGTTTGCTGCTCCAGTGACAGCCTCTCAGCTTCTCTTTCCTTTCCAACCCAACACTGCCATTTGACAGTCTGAATTGAGTCCGTAACCAGAGGAACATGCTCAGAAGGACAGTGGTCACTGCTCTCCCCTGGCAGCTCCAGCTGCTTTGCCCATGGAAGGCAAACCCACAGACCCACCTGGGTCTGTGCTGTAGGAGGGGCTCTGTGGAAAAGCAGCCACAGCTGGTGGTCAGGCAGGGGAATTTCTGCCTCGGGGTGAGATCAGGTTAGAAAAGGTTAAACTGCAAAAAGGGGAAGCTGAAGTCTGAAGCTGTAAACGTAGCTACAAGTGTCTTTGGAAAAGAGAAACCACATGCTTCTGCTTTTCCTGCTCTTGCAACAGGAAAGGATGATGAATATTTTTGACAGATATTCAAAACAAGTGCACTTACACTCACTGCCCTGTTGTTTTTGAAGCCAGCAGTGACAGTTAACATTTTAAACACTGATTCTTTCCAAGTCTTGATTTGCTGTCCCAGAGAGTCATAGAAACAGGTTACCCTTCATCATCCCTCTCCTGATTTCTGGGTGATAATCTCTGTAAAAGCCACTAAGCAATTTTTAGTCAAATCCTGGTTTTAGTTTCAGTGTTTTACTCAATGGAATAATCATGAAATAGGGAGTGTTGGACTTCTGGTGTTAGAGAATGCAAGAACCTCTTCCTATGAACAGGACACTCCCTCCAGGACCTGGTGTCTTTGGCTGCCTTTCATTTTTGTAGTGTTCTTCGTCAGCTGGTAAGATCTCCTTGAAGCCTGCAGGACTCTTCACACCTCTGGGAGTACCAAGGTTTTTGGAAAGCAGTTCTTGCTTAAGCAAACTCTGCACTGCACCCTCAGTTCTGCCTGTACAGCTGCTTCTGAAGCTGTGTGTGAAACCAGCAGAAAAGGGGCATTTTAAACTCAGAATGGTTTCCTGATCCTGTTCATTCCATGGCTGGGCAGCCAGGAGGAGAAAGGGTGTTGCTTCATCCAAGTCTGCTGACAATACTCTGAAATCCAGGCAGGTGCAGAGGTAGCAGGAGGAGCTGTGTGTGTTTTTGGCCTGTGCACCCCTTGGTCAGGTGCTGCTAGTGAGGAGGCACAGAAAGCAGCAGAGCCCTCCTGACAGCCAGGAGCACATTCCCTGTGCTTGGAAATCTCGGATGTCCCATGGGAAAGCACAGGCAGATGCTGCAGGGGTGCACTCAGTTCTTTCCTTGCTCTCTCAGAGTTGCTGTGCTTAATGGAAAGGTCCAGCCTTCTGACACAGGCCACATCACAGGACCACTAAGATCACCTAGTCCAACCATTCCACAACCATGGGTCACCTGAGATCCTGGTCTGTGTCTGCCCCTCCACACAAGTCTGATCACAGTTGTGTGTCATCTGATCATATGAGGGGAGTGCTCTGCTGCCCAAAGAGAACCATCTCTCCTTCATTCTAAAACACAGTCACCAAAACAGTTGTTTGCTCTTACAGGAAATGTTTCCTTTGCATTTAAAATAGTAGTTTAGGTTTGGGGTCTTGATTTTGGGCTTCCTGCTCACCCTGTGTCCCTGGTCCCTGGGGAGCTGCTGGGGCTCATTGCCCCGTGCTCTGGTGCCTCCTTAGGGAAGCGCAGTTTGTGTGCCAAGAGGTGAAACCTGTTGGCTTGTCTTATTCCTGATCTTCCAGGCCTTGCTTTTTTGCTGAATCTCATCTTCTGGACTTAGAAGCAGTGCCACAGAGCTGTTCTGGTAGCACTATTCAAGTTCTTTTCTTCCCTCTGTATTTTCTTTTGCAAAGGAAGCATCAAGCCAGCTGGGGCAGAGTGCAGGATGTGTCTTTTCGTTGCCTGCACTCATTGGAAAACAACCCCACAGCCAAATCTGTACGTCAGAGCCTCTCAAAGTTTCAGAAGAGTTTGGTATTGGGAATGACACACGAGGGCTTCTCTGGTGACACCTCTGTTCTGCTGTGTGTGTTGCCCAGGCGCTGAGGGGGAGCAGGCTGCAGAGCAGAGCTCTCTGCTGTCGGCAGGGACAGCACCGAGCAGGGTTTGGGTTGTGCTCATCAGGCTCCTGCTTCTCCTGCCCGCACAGGGTCTCACGTGTGCAGCCTCCTCCCGTCTCAAGGGTTTTGTGTCAGCATTTCCCTCTCTTTGCACTTAGCACCCCTTGTTAGCAACGGTTAAAGAAGATCAGCTTGGGCTCCTGCTCTTTCAATTCTGGTATATGTTGAAGCTCCCTGAAGCTGGAGAGCCAAAAGATGTTGTGTCTGTAG
>NW_009953497.1:2113948-2126645 GCF_000747805.2 Chaetura pelagica
AAAATAGGTGGTGTCTGTAGGAAAACATGAAGAATCTCAAGCCTCCACTAGGAATTCTGAGAATTTAATCCTTTTTGGTTGTTTTTTTTACTAAAAAAGGTCTTATTTTCTGTTTCCCCACTTCCACTGCTATCACCTTGTATAATCTTTTTCCATAAACAGATCAATTTTCATGTTAATAATAGATTCTTTTTTTTGATCCTTCCCAGAATGGCAGCTGCAGGTAGGTTACTCCACACTCTCACTGGTTCTGAAGCTTAGCACTTTCTTTTATCTTGCAAAGGTATGTGTTTGTTCTTAGACCAGCATTTTCCTTTGCCTTTGAGTTCTCCTCTCCCTCTGTTGGAAGTTCCCTTCATCTCCTCTGCCAGTCAATCTTTGGTGGTTTCTCTTGCAGCACAGAGTGTCCCTGCCCACCCTGATCATCCTGCTGTGCCTTTTCAGGTGTGGGCAGGTCACTAGAATCAGATGCCTTATCTCAGCTGAGATCTTGTGCTCTGCATGGTAATGCTGGTACTTCTCCATCCCCCTGGAGAGTTTCCTGTGACCTTAGGGGTCCCTTTTTTCAGACTTACCATGTTGATAACGTATGAGCATCCAGGGACAACCAGTTCATCTAGTATCTTCTGCTGACCTTTGCTACTGGGAAGAGCTGACTGGAAATTCTTGCTCATCATGTCTAAGTGCATGGCCGTGTAGTTTTGTGTGTCCAGGCTCCTTCTGGTTTCTATTATGTTGGTCTGTTGCTTCTTCAATTTCTTGTGGAAGCTCTGGTCCTGCTTGCACTGGCAGTTCCTCCTGAAGGCCTGTGTCAGTTTGGCTTCCCGTCAAATGTAGACTGGTATTTGGACAAATTGCAGCAATTTTAACTTGTTTCCAAAATGTCTCCAACTTGGAAGACATTTCTGTTTTAACTTTAACTAGAAAACCAAACAAAACCTAGTTTTGCAGATGCAGCTGGTGTGAATGTAACTACCTTGCTCAATCCTCTAGCTCTTTTACAGGCAGTTGTCTAATTACTTCACAACACACAAGCTGGAGTGACCAGAACTAAGGTTCATTGAGTGTTCAAGCTTTGGTTCTGTATTTTTCCTTGCACAATTATCACTCTGATAGTGAATTCACTCCACTGGTAGTGCTGAACTGCCTTTTGCTAGAAAGGTGGTGGGGAGGAAAGGAGAAACATACATTTTTGCAGACACTGGCTTACTCTGATAGCCCATCATTAGTAATCCATGTGTTGGTCTGCAGCAGACCTTCCTGATGGTGCTCATATTGCCAGCTCCTGAAGGTGCTTGTTGTTGTGTGCTGTGCAGCTGTTCTTTCAAAATACAGAAAAAGGAGACAGAAAAGTGTTTGTACATGTTGTGTAGCAGCAGAAGCAATTCTGGAAGAGGTGTCCTCTTGCTTGCTGGCCTTCTAGGCCAAGGGATGGGGGTTACAGCCCAGGGTGCCTGCAGCAGCTTCGTTGACAGACGTGTGAGCAGATGCTGTGTGTACTGAACCCAGTCTCTGTCCTCTAGGTTTGAGAGCCCTGTGCAGGTTGGCAAACTGCAGGACCTTATCAACCGAAGCAAGATGGCGAGGTGTAGAGGACGATTTGTTTGCCCAGTCATTCTGTACAACGGAAAGGTAAACCTCCATGGGTTACCTGTTTTCACTTAGAAAATGACCTTTCTCCCTGCCCTGTGAACTGCCTTCACCTCTTCAGCTGGTTGTCTGTAAAAATATGTCCTTTAGGTACAAGCAGCCAGCCTATAGTAGGTAGCATTTGCTGTCTAGGCTGCATAAATCATCTGTGGAGACTTCGTGCTGTTTTACCTCTCCAGGTCATGAGCATTGTACCAGAGAGCTCACATTTTCTCCATAGTTATGTCCCTGCTGAATAACCCAAGATATTTGGCCTTTGAAAGGGGAAAGACCACTACTGGTACTTTTTGCCCCTTGCTCTTTCCAGCAGGGAGCTCCCTTTGAATAACCTTTTTCTCTAAAGAGAAGTCTTCCCTTGTCTGTTCCCTGGGGAGACAAGGCTGCATAAATGGTCTTATGAATGTGTGGGCTTGTCTGCAAGGGGATCTGTAAGAAAGTGAAATTAGATTACTTTTTGTGAGGATTACTTAAGCTCCCTGTAGGAGCAGTCTCATTTAGAGTTTTAAGTAGCTTAATTCAGTTTTCTTAGTTCAATTTAGAAACAGTACATGAATAGCAAAATCATACCTGGGACAATTTTAATCTGGCTTGACTGAAGCCATCGTGGGCTGAACCTGCTGACCTTTTTCTGCAGGAGTGAGCTGCCTGGAGCCATACTGGGACCATCCATAGTCTTATTCACAGGAATGAGGAAGCAGGGCTCAAGCAGGGTATTATCAGAGCATGGGCATTGCTAACTTGGTAGAAACTGACTGTATTAGTGAATTGGAGAATGGGAGGTGAAAATGTGATTTAACACTGGCTACAGATAAAGCCACTTGGGAGTTTGATGTGTTTGGAGAGCTCCATCTGGACTAGGGTTGCAGGAGAGGTGGTAGCTGTAGGTACCAGCCATGGCTCTGTAAGGTGACAGTGAAGGGAAGGGGAAGACCCTTGGAGCAGGAGTGGTTAATCCCAGCCTCTTCCCCCAGCATATCTGCAGATCAGCGACACTGGCCGGCTGGGGGGAGCTCTATGGGCGCACTGGCTACAACTACATCTTCTCAGGTGAGTGAGGAGACATTTGTCACTGCCTGGTGAGGTGGGTCAGTGCTGTGACAGTGACCTGCACACAAGAGCAAACTTCCTGAGAGCCCATGTGGACCTGCTTGTATCAAGCCCTGTGTAACAGAGCAAAGGCTGAAATCTCGTGTCCAGGCACCATGCTGCAGGACAGTGCCATGGCTCATAAGAAGCAGTGACAAAAGAGCTTGAGGTTGACACTTCTGGGGTGTCCTTCTGTCTGTCAGACAGAAAGTTTGATCTGCCTACATCCTTTGCTAAGGATGTAGGCAGATCAAATGACAAGGGAGGTGTGGGTCACATTAGAAAACAGGTTTTTCAGGAAGAGGAAATATGGGAACTACAGAGAGCACGTGTGGAGAGAGGGTGCCAAACCAGGACCTTTTTGGACACGTGCATGTCTTCTCAGATTGAGTTGGTTTACACAAGCTTCAGTTCTTAATGCCTTCCTTGCAGGAGGTTCTGATGATGCCTGGGCAGATGCAGAAGACATTTCAGAGGAAGATTCTGCACTTAGGTTTGTATGCATCACTGGGATGGGGGAAAAAGGGAGTTTGGACCAAAACTGACTGGCTCAGTCCCTCAATTCTGACTCAAAGCTGTGGAGACAAGGCTCATGCCATGTGGCTTCTGACTGGAAGCAGTTCAGGGAGGAACTGTGGCAGTGTTGTGCAGGGAATCAACGTGGTCAGTCTTCCATGCTCATCTTGCCTTATTCTGCCTTGCAGAAATGCAGACTCCCAGTTGTTTGACAAGGTCAGAGGGCACGACATCAAGCTGCTCCGGTACCTGTCTGTCCGCTACATCTGTGACCTGATGGTGGAAAACAAGAAGGTGAAGTTTGGCTTGAAGTGAGTCTGGGTTCATTTGTTTTCCTGCAGGCTTTGGATCAAAGCTAATATAGCCCTTACGTGTGAACTGTTGTTGGGCCTGCACTCAGCAACCTGTGAGCAGCCCCTGGAAGAGTCCTACAGCAGCATCAGTCAGTTGATGCTGTAAAGAGAACCCCATGATTTTAGGCCAGAGGAAGCTGTAGCAATGGGCAAGAGACCTGCTTTCACCTGTTTGCCACTGTCTGACTCAGTTTTCTCTGTAGAGCTTGTGGTGATGTGAGTCACCCCATTAGGGAGTAAAGGGGCCCTCTGCTTGAGTATAGGAACAGGTAGGGGTGTATCTCCTTTCCAGAGGAAAGCTTTAGTGTTTTGGGGCTAGATCTGTTTACTGGGATGTGTTCAGTATGCTCTGCCCCTGCTCACTCCTGAGTCAAATCACTGTGCAGGGAGATGCATCAGGTACATTTTGAGTGCTAAGAATCTTCTTGAAAAACACTCTACCAATGTCTGCTGCTTTCCTCTTGTCCTCCGCAGTGTGACGTCTTCTGAGAAGGTGGACAAAGCTCAACGTTATGCTGATTTCACACTTCTCTCCATCCCATATCCAGGTACAGGACTGATGTCCAGAGGGACTCCCAAGGGACAGGTGACAATCCGTTTCTGGGGACTGGGAACTACCTATGTGTGTATGTGTGGTGAAATGCCTGTGACTTGCTGAATGCTGCCTGTGCTCCCTCTGGAGAGAAGCTCTTTTAAACTGAGAACCATATGACCAATCCAGATGCTCTGGGGGTGTCAACCAGCATTAGGAACTCTTTGAGGTGGCAAAGTAATTTCTGAGCAGTTCTAATGAACTCGAGCTTGGAGAAAAAGTCCCAGAGGTGGAGCTGGGGTTAAAGATGGCTGTTGAGACCCCTGCAACTCCAAAGTACTACTTGATGCAAAACATACATCTTGCTCTGTGTTTTGTATAAACCCCAATTCATAAGGGTATTTTCCAGCCCTAGTGTTCCAGAGCACCACTGTGAGATGCTCTCAGTCCTGGGGAGAACCTGTTAACCTGAGCCTGCAGAGCGCTCTAGCCTGTCTCCCTGAATATATTAGTCCCTGTGACCACTGCTGGGTCAGTTGTTGCACTCTTACTTCAGAAGAGCTGAAGGTTTCTGCCTGCCTGCTGATGTCAGGCTTGGAGGTAGGGCTGGAGGAGAGGCTGCTGGGCTGGAGTCTGTCTGCAAGACCTCAAGCACAAAGAAAGGGAGAGGAGGAAAAAAGACAAAACAAACCTGCAAAACTGTAGTGGATGATTGAAACCCAGACTTTTCCTTGATTACTCATTGTTGCCCTTAAGCATGTTATTTTTGTACCTTTTAAAAAGAGTGTTTTTCCTTTCATACACAAATTAGTGATGATCCAGAGAAGCTGCATTAAGGCTTCTGTTGAGTTTGCCCTGCAGAAGCATACAGGAACAGGAGGGTTACTGGTTTCTGGAGCACGTGGCACAGGTGTATGTTGCTGCCACAGCAAACAGGCAGTGTGCACAGGGCTTCTGTAGGGCTTGTAGAGAATGAGGAAGAGGAGCTTCTACAGACTTAAGCTGTGGAATTGTTACGGTGCAGGGATCAGCCTATTGTGTGCAGTCCTCAGTGATGGCCCTTCCTCCTCCACCTTCTGGGACAGCTGCTGTCTTCTAGCAGCTCTTCACTGCCATGTTACAGCTAAACCTTATAAAACTGGAAAAATGCTGCCTGATTTCAGCAGTGCTGTTCCAGAGGGGAATGTTGTCGTTCTGGTAAATCTAAGGCATACATACCTAAAGATCAGCAACCCCTTTGGTTTCTGGCCGAATGCCATGATATGTTCTTATTGATGTTCCCAGGTTTGCAATGGAAGAATTTCTATTTTATAATTTGTCTCTGAAGTTATTCTGAGATCCTGTTTTCTCAGGTGAGCAAAGCAGTGTCTGGACATGACTGTCTAGGATGAACGAACTGTATTAAGATGGAGTATCTGTAGAAGCTTTTTTGTTTTCCTGTGCAGAAAGGCTGCTGTTTGTAGATGGTAATACTTACTGCCACAATTCCCTATTCTTTGATTTAACCCATTGTTTAATTGGAGTTACACATCAACTGACACATTGCTTCCTGACACTTGTATTTTCAAGGCTAGTCCTGTCCTCACACAGAGATGCTGTTTTTCACCATTGGAGTCATTTGTGACTTTGCAGGGCAGGAATTGCCTGTGTTCAGTGCCTAGCACTGGGGTGTCTTGATAATGTGAGCACCGTGGTGCTGGGGCATGCACAGCACCTTGGGAGAGGTTGTTTTGTGTAGCCTGGAGGCAGCCGCAGTGCTAATGGTGCTGCTCAGCTGTGACTAAGTGACTGCAGTTTGCAGCAGAGACTTCAAACAGTTGTTTGAGAAGAGTGGAGCCAGAGGACAAAAACATCAGGAAGGGAGGGCCTGGGGGAACCTTGGAAGTGGTTGTGTACCTGCTTCCTTCAGATAGGGGAGGTTGTGTGTTTGGAAGAGGAGACTTAAGTGCGAGAGAAATCACAGCTCTCTCTGACAGAGCCCTTTCTTGTTACCTGCAGCAGATGCCCTCTGAAGGTTGGCTTTCCCCAGGGCTCTGCCAGCAACTCCTTTTGCTGCTTCCTTCTCACTCAGCATGTCAGGCTGATGCCTTAGATCTGTACCAAAGTCAGTGGCCCTGGAAAGCATAGCTCCTTGGTGAACCCTTTTGTTTGGGAAAGAATGAAATCAGTCCCTCAGACTCCACGTTTGCTTTGTGTTTGGAGTTTGCCCTTTGCTGTTTGAGTGTGTTCACTGCTGAGTGCTCTGTGTTGGTGCTGCTGGGAGGCTGTGCTGCAGACTGTTCTGATTATTACTGCTCTTCTCTTCCCTCAGGCAGAGGTTTTGATTGGTGCTCTGGAGCCCGGGACTGCCAGCACTTCCAGTCCCACAGGGCTCTCCACTTGTTAGATACCAGTTAGCTGATTATTAGTTCATTATCTCTTTTTCCTTGCAGGATGTGAATTTTTTAAGGAGTATAAAGACCGGGATTATACAGCTGAAGGTCTTATATTTAACTGGAAACAGGTACATGGCTGTTACAAAATGAGGAGCTGTGGGCTTTAGTGGGCTTAAGTCTTGCCTCAGAGATCCTGAATGACAGTGTGTGTGTCATGTGATCATTTCTGATCACAAGGAGGAAGCCAACAGGACAAACAAAACAGATAGTGAATGTTCCAAGTTATTTGCTGTAAAAAGTGTATGTAAGATAAATGAATCATTATCCTGAAGTCCAGGATGCTTGACCTCTCCTGGGGGGTATGGGTTGCTCCTCTTTTTGAGTTGGATGTCTTATTGGCAGCCTCTCTTCTCAGTTCTGTCTTCAAATTCTGTCTCCTGCTGAGGGAGGTGGTTGGGTGAGTGGAGCAGCCCTACAGGAAGTCAGCAGCTTATGTGGCTTGTCCCTGACTTTCACTGGTGGGAGCACAGAAAACCTCCTTTTGTCCTAAGAGGCTGTAAGTTAATTCTTCCGATGGCGGGTTTTTGCATCCAAAGATGCTTTGCTTAGACATTTTCTTCTAGGTGCACTATTTAGCATTTGTTGGTTTACTTTCTCTGGAAAAATACTGCCTTCAAGTCCTGGTTTTTCTCTGACCAGTTGTGTTTGGCTTTTTTGCAGGATTACGTAGATGCTCCATTAAGTATCCCAGTCTCTCTGACCCAATCTCTGAATATTGATTGGAGTGAGTACCAGGTGAGCCAAGGAGGTGTCTCTGCAGAAGGTCAGAGATTCATTCAGGAAGGATTTGAAGTCTGATTTGCTCTTGTTGCTGTAATCTGGCTCACTTTGAACCATCCCAGTGGGAGCAAGGCTGCTCACTTGACTGCTCAGAGTGGCAGTGGAGATCCTGTATCCAAAAGCTCCGTGGCTTGGTCTGTCCCAAGGCAGCTGACTGTAATGTCAGATCTTTTTCTTTTTGTAACTTACACAAAGGTTGCAATCCATTAGGGAAATCTGTCAGTAACAAAGATGAGGAATATGCCAGGAAATGGAAAGCAGTATGACTTGCTCACAGGCTTAGCTAGGCATGTGGGCAGGCTTCTTTGTCTGTGGAGAATCTTGGGAAAGGTCATCTTTCCCTTGTGTGAGCAGTAGCCAAGTGACAAGGCACCATCTTCATGGGTGTGCAGGGAGCCTCTCCCAGGAGCAGAGTGGAAAATCCTAATTGACCATAGCACATCTCACTTCCTGATTACTGTGGCAGCATCACAAGTAGTAATTGAACTTTTCTGTTTGTCCAAGCTTTGAGGTTTACCTTTGACTGTTCATGCCAGGGAGCATCACTTTGTACTGCTGATCAGCCTGCTCCATTTCACACATCAGTGGAGCTGCCAGCCCCCCAGGTTTGGTGATGATTGACTGTGCTGGAGCATGTCACACTGCTCTGCAGCTGGATGCTCCACAGGGCTAGCAGAGCTCCCTGTGCTTTGCCAAGGTTTGCCAGTTGTGATGGAAATGATGTCTGAGTCCCAGCACAAGGAGAATCACAGAAAAGTAGCTTGCAGTGTTGAGGCAGAACTAATGGGGCCACAGCTTGTTTGTGGTTGGAAATTTGTTCACTAGAATACTAAGCAGCCAGTATTTTAAAAAGGATATTAAAAATTGAAGAGGGTGTTATAAATCAGGTGCAGAAATTATCTGAGGGCTGGAGAAGGTGCTTCACTTCAAGCTAAAGTTTGCAGTCTCTTTAGCTGATCACAAGGGTGATGGAGAGTTGACTTGATTAATGTGTAAGTACATTTGCAGGGAGAAAATACTAATTCTGAAGTACTCTTCAATGTGGGAAGAAAAAGCAGCACAGGAAGCAATATCTAGGGTCTGAAATCAGACCTTCAAATAAGGAAAAGCAATCTTGCATGTTGTTTTTGAGGATGATCTGGAGAGTGCTGTCAGAGGAGCAGTGAGCTGTCACCCCTAGCTGAGGTGCTTCTCTGGGCAGAGCTGTTGCCAAGTGCCAGCTTCAGGGGGTGTGTGTGGCAACTGAACACAGCTTTGTGATACAGAGAGATCAGTCTGGACAATCAGGTGATTCCTTCTGGCATAAGCACAAGGCCAGACTGAACTGGGCAGATAAAAGACTTTGGAAGGATGTGTTTTTCTGGCCCATGCTGAGTGTCACCCCCCCATTCTCCTACTGCTTTGTTGCTGTGCAGGGATTGCCACAGGGCGATGCCTTCTTCGTGTGACATTTGTCTTAAGTGTGGTCTCATGCACATATTGGCACATCCAAGCACACAGCAAGTGTTCTGTTGCTGGGGATCAGATGTCACTTACACCACTAACACTGTCATGATGAAACATGTGGCCCTCTCCTCACCTTTTCCTTGCCACTGCTGTCCCATTTTCCTGCAGAAGTCCGGTGCCTGACTGGAGCAGCTGGGAGTGGCTCCACAGACAGCCTGTTGGGGCCATTTACAAGGGTCAGAGCCTTTTGGGCAAAGTGGGTTGTGGAAAGAGGCTGCTGACCTGGTCCTGCTCTCCCCTCATGCTGTTTGTGTCCCCCGCAGAGCTGCACTGTGGCTGCTGAGCCCTTCAGCCTGCAGGGTCAGCGTGGTGTTTGCTAGCTCCCTGAGCATGGTCTGCCCAGAGCTTTGGGGCTGCAGGCACACAGGGTCTGTGCCACCCAGGCAGACAGGAGACATGACCTTTTATTTATTTATTTTTCCCCACCTGGTCTGTTGTCCCAAAGTGCCTTTTGCAGAGGATGTGGGGAGTAGTTAGAGCACCAAGCAAGTCTGTCACTTGGAGGAATGGCCACAGGGTTATATCTGCTCTGCTGTTGTTCTGGAGAGAGAAGCCAAGAGCATGGTGGGCTCAGACCTGCAGTGGGCAGACCCTGACCATCAACATTTCTCTTTCTGTGTAGAGCTGGGACCTCGTGCAACAGACACAGAACTACCTGAAGCTGCTGATCTCCATCATCAATAGTGATGGTAAAGTAAACTCCCTGCTCCCAGCAGCCTAACTGGCACAGTTGCTTTCTGTGGAAGAACAGCTGATGGATTAGTGCCACCGTGGATCAGTTCCCAATACAGAAGAGTTGCTTTATAGAGTTTCACTTCTCTTCCTGCAAGACAGGGTGACAGACCTAGCAGCTCAGGGCTCCAGCTTCCCTCCTTGAGAGGGGAGCTCCTGATCCCTTGAAGACCCTCTCTTCTCAGGGGTGGAAGGATATATGAAAGCTTTACCTAAGGTTTTACTGCTTTAAAGCGGAAGAGAAAAAACGTTTGTTCCCCTCCTCACTGACTCTTGCTCTATATTTGCTGAACATCTGTGTTTTGTCCCCCCAACCTGGGATCTCATTAGATGTCTATTTAAGAGCCCTTTCCATCCTCCATCATCACAGCCATCCCAACCCCTTGAAGAGGATGTATTGCTCTAGGTGGGCATTCCTCTGGACACTCTGTGCCTGGCACTGTTGGATAGCTGGAGTCATGGCTGGCTCTGCCACCTCAGCCAGCTGCAGACTTTGCAGTGGCTGTTGTGCTGGGACATGCTGTGAGTTTTCTGGAGGGGAGTGGTGTGTGCCTCTTCTCAGCATGTATCAGTAGGAGGGCTGGTGAGGCTGCAGAAATGGTCTGTTGGAGCACATCCATCTCTGATGTGGGGATAGATTGTGATAGTGGGTTGCAGCTGGGTAGGTGTATGTCTGGGTAGCAAAGTGATGTTCATACCTAGTGACTTCATGTCCTGAGCAGCTGTCAGGACCAGGACAGCACATCAGCTGGGACTGCTGACAACCCAGGACACTCTGAGCAATTTGTTGGCTGCTGTGTTCAAGACAAAATGTTCTGGCTTGGTGGCTGAGCTCTGCTCTTAAGCCCAGGCTGTGGGGATGCAGGGTAGCTTGTCACTACAGATTTGCCATAAAGCCATTGTGGTTGTTACAACATCCTTTTTTTTCCCCCCTTCTTCTTACTCCCACCTGGAACAGATGACAGTGGGCTCCTGGTGCACTGTATATCTGGCTGGGATCGAACTCCTCTCTTCATCTCCTTGCTGCGCCTCTCCCTGTGGGCTGTGAGTACCTAGCTGATCTGCTCTGCTTCTGGGGGTGCTTGCTTGGAGAGGGAGTGACCAAGTCATCAGGGCATGGTGGAACAGTTAATGTTCCTTTTGACTGTCTTGCCTTCTGAGAGTGTAGCTTGGCTTTGCTGTGGTGCCCAACATGCTGTCCTGCCCTCAGGCACGGCATTACGGGCACATGGAGCCAGCTGGGCTTCCTGGATCACTGTGACAGTTTTCAGTAGACTGTGAGTTCTCAAGTCCCAATCCCCAGGCCTGCTACCTGAAAGCTGCTCTCATTTGCTTTGCAGGATGGGCTGATCCATGCATCCCTGGAGCCGTCAGAGATTCTCTACCTGACAGTGGCCTATGACTGGTTTCTCTTTGGGTAGGCAAACTAAGTTGTACTTGCATATGCATCCCTGCACTGCAGAGGAGAAGCCTTCAGGGGGTCATCTGTGGTGATTGCTCACAACCAAAGGTGGATGTTGGGGCAGCTCCCAATGAACTGTGACAAGAGGAATGCCTTTTCTTTACCTGGAGGCTCAGGCTGTTCTTGACAGTTGTACTCCTCTGCTGATTCTGGCTTCCAGCATGTGACTGAGCTTCCCTTGCTCTCTTTCCAGGCACATGTTAGTTGATCGACTCAGTAAAGGAGAAGAGGTGAGTGTCTGGTGTGGGGCAGTGGCTGAGCACTGCTTTGTGCTCTCAGGGTACTTGTTGATGGTAGCAGCATTCACTGCCTACTTCTGGTAATATCTCAGTGGTCTGGCTGGGCCAAAAGATTTTCCAAAAGATTGGAAAAATGAGGTAGGAGCCTTGCCCCGTCACTTTCTGATGTATAAGGTGTGGGAATGCTTTCCTCTCAGGCCGTGGTTTGGTTGGTGGGTGTCAGTCCTGCCACTTTCCTTGCTGTGCCATTAGTGTTGAGGTCCATGGTATAAGGGTGCTGGGACTTGCTGTTCAGCTGAGCAGTAAGAAGGGATGCTTAAGGCGTGTGAGTCCTGGGAACTTGGAAATAAAGCTGTGTAGTCTTGTGTGCTTGTCCCGAGTGCCAGCTCTCCTGCCTGGCTGCTGCAGCTGCGTGTGGCTGCCGTGTCCTTGCAAGCTTGTGGAACAGCTTGTGCTGGTTCCAGAGTGTGTGTTTGGCAGGGTGTATCTGTGAGTGCACAGATGGGGCTGGGATGCAGTTAAGATTAGTGGAACTAATTCTCTTCAGATCTTTCACTGTTTAACAGCAAAAAGTGTTTGCTCTGACTATAGTTGCAATACACTGCAACATCATTTTTGGATAGAGAACCAGAGGTGGGGAGTATGTCTCATGCTGTTGCTAATCCTTTACTTACTCAGACTCTCACCTCACTAGGGAATCCCCTGCCTCTGAACAGCAGAGCCAGGACCCTGGCCTATTTTCCATCTTCAAGGGATCCAGGACTCCTGTATTCATTTTCTTCCTCCCATCCATTCCTTTCCCAGAGCTCTGCTGGCTCGAGCCTGGCAGCTCTGCTCTGGTGCCTGCTTGCCCAAGGCCAGCATGGGTAGCTGCAGCAGGAGAGGGGGTTCCTGGCTGCCTCGAGCACCCCTTGCTCCCTGCAGCAGAGGGGCTCAGCTCTGTGCAGGTGGTGGGGTGGCAGTGGCACAGCAGGGCAAGGGCTGTGGGGCAGGCGGGTGTGTGGCTGGAGCTTGGGTCTGCAGGTGCTGAGGTGGAGCATGTGGCTCTGGCCTTTCTAGTCCTGCAGGGTGTGCTGCTGACCTGGGTGTGTGGGGAGCATCTCTCTTCCCTCTGCACTGATGGCATGAGTACCTGCTGTGTGCTTCGGGCATGTGTGCAAGATGTTAATAAGGAGACTGGTCGTGCACCTTCCTTTCTGGGCCTCTCCCTTGACAGAGAACAGAGGGTCAGCTTAACGTGTAAGAGGAGGCCCAGGATGGGATGGTGGCAGCCCGTTGCTGACTGGAGGCTGATAGCTTCAGATTTCTTGCTATCTGCTCCCTGCCAGCACCTCTCCACCGAGATAAGAGGCTGCATGGAGCCTCGGCTTCATTCCCGGACCGCCCTTTTCTCTCCCTTTGCTCAG
>NW_009953497.1:2126854-2141717 GCF_000747805.2 Chaetura pelagica
TTCATTCCTGAACAGCTCTTTTCTCTCCCTTTGCTCAGATTTTCTTTTTCTGCTTCAATTTTCTGAAGCACATCACCTCTGAGGAGTTCTCTGCTGTGAAGTCGCAGAGGTAAGGAGCCCATGCCTGCTGCTGCATGGGCTGCAGAGCCAGGGAGCTTGTTAATGCTGTTCCTTTGGGGAGATGGAAGCCCTGGTGTCCTGGCCCAGTTTTCTTTAATTTATTCTGCACTCTGAAGGCTGCAAAATGGGGCCGAGGCTTGTGAGGTGCCATGTTGTGCTCTGAAAAATTGTCCATGCTGAAATGTGCTCTCTGCTTAATGACTGACCGTGGCTGCTTTAGCACGGATGAGCCCAGAGATGTGTGAGCAGGCTGCTCAGCAAGCTCCATCAGGCACTGCTGGGGGGAATGGAGTCGCTGGTCTTTAACAGAGCACTAAACATTAACCCCTTCCTATTTCAGGAGGGGTAGAAAGAAAGCAAGCCCACCCTGGAGGCTCTGAATAAGCACACGTCTGCCTGCAGCCTGTTGCCACCCTCTCAAAATCGGGGTGTGTGGGCTGGGACTGTTAGGAGGGTCTATCTGCACACTGGCCCCATCCCCTCCCTTCTGCCCCTGCACAGCTGACTCCCCACTGCCCTGATCCACTCTGTGCTGCAGAGATCTGGCCATGGCCAGCCTCCATGGCAGCCCTGGAGCATGGCTCAAGTACCTTTTGTCTTTCCTTTCCCAGAAGGAAGAGTTTGCCACCCAGCTTCACCCTGGAAGAGATCTGCATGCTCAGTGAGTGCTGCTGCCGAGCATCAGCGCCCCTGGGTGCTGGTAATGGTTGATCACTTGGGGGCTTGGGTTCCCAGCACCAAGGTGACTACAAATGGGTATGCTTTCCTTGGGGCTTCCAAGAACGTGGCCCCAGGGCATGGGGGAAGTGTCTTGCTGAAACAGAGAGAAAATGAGCGAGGCCAAGCAGGCCCTCAGGTAGTTCTGTTTTGTTTTCTCTAGAGCAGAGAGACCGAGGCAGCACCACAAGTCTGAGCAGTGACTTCTCCCTGGGGATGGAAAGTTCTCCTGGAGCAGCTGGGAGCTTCACCTATGAAGCAGTGGAGCTGATGCCAGCAGGAGCACAGGCTCAAGCAGCATGGTGAGAAGTCTGAGCTCTGTGGCATGGGTTCCTTGCAGTGGAGGGAGGAATTTGGCTCTTCAGAGGCTTTGCTGCAGCTTGTGCTACAGAACTTCTGCACCAAAAGTTGGGTATCACCCCATGTTAAAGACTTGTCAGGCTTCTGCAACAATTTCTCCCCTGATGAAAGCAAAGCAGTTTTGTTTCATTTTCACCAGTTTCACTGTTAACTTCATCCAGAAGGGATCTCATTACTTTTAAATGATGGTTCCAAACTGCCAGAAAAAATTACATTTGGCAGCAGCCTCCCCAGGGAAAAGTGGAGACAAAGTTTAGCTGCCCTAAAATTAAGCTTAATCAGTTTATGGAAGAGATTATACAGGGCACTGTCTGCAGTTGGTGGTAGGTGGGCTGGATGGCCAAATAGCTGCTCTAAACTTTAGCCCCTCTAACAGCACAAGGTGTGTGAGCTGAAAACCTGTAGCTGCCTGCAGCACTGCTTAAAGAAACTTCTGGGAGAGAACATGGAATTCTCAGTGCTCCCTGTTGACAAGAGGGTCCCCTAGGACTCCCCTGGGGTTGCCAGTGGCTGTCTGGAAGCAGGGCTGGGGAAGGTGTCTGGTGACTCTCCTGCTCTGGGCTGGGCTTTGTGTTGCTTGTGGAGTTTCTGCTGCTGATGTGGGATTTCAGAACCTTGCTGCAGGGTTGCCCCTCTCAGTTTAATTTTTCTCTCCTCTCCCTCAGCACATGTGAAGAAGCTATTTTACATTGCAATTATTTTAAATTAAATCTGGGTTGTGCTGGAGGCAGTTGGAAGCCTTCAGGGACTGAGCCTGCAGCCATGCTAGTGGCAGTAGACCTAACTAAAGCACATTGTGGTTGAGATTATAAAATGCTGAAGAGAGGAAAAGAGAATCTTCCTGCAGAATCACAAAATGGAGATGGGGAGTCCCAAACTATGTTTGCCAAGTGAGCAGAGCAGTCCTCTTTGACAAACAGGGCCTACCTACCCACAGTAAAGTGACTGCAGCAGGTGGAGAACAAATTTCCACCTGCCTGGCTGCAGGGTAGTAAGCTGCAAGCATTTACATTGCTCAGAGTGCTTAGGACATACAGACCAGATCCTGCAGCACAAAAGTTAATGTGATTTTCACAAGATGTGAAGTGGCCAGGACATGCTGGAAGAGATCTGCTGCACTTTTGAGTATCAGGGTTTGATTTCTTACTCTGGTTTGCTTTCCTTCCTGTTGAAGGCCTCAGGCTGTGCTGGGGTTCCTGCTGCTGCCACGGTGATGATTCAGACCCATGGTGTGAGCATGAGCTTGGGAAGGGATGTCTGTGAGCCTTTGCCATGACTTCTTAGGGAGGGGACTGGGCACGTTCTGCTGCAGCCTGTTGTGGCTGTGTAGTCTGGAACACAGGTAGGGCTTGCTGCAAGCTGGGTGAGCTGGGCTGTGCATGGAGGGAGGAGAGGAAGGGATGCACTTCATGGTGTTGTCCTGAAACGGGCGGCCTCAAGGTCTCCTTGCAGGGAGAGGCATGTGGGTTTTAGCTGTACAAGCCTGTCTCTGCAGGCTGTGCTTGGAGACGTTGGCAGCTATGATAACATGAGATGAATAATGCTTGGGAGAGGCTGTGGCGTGATGTTTGAGGGTAGGGCTTGCTGCAAGCTGGGTGAGCTGGGCTGTGCATGGAGGGAGGAGAGGAAGGGATGCACTTCATGTTGTCCTGAAACGGGCGGCCTCGAGGTCTCCTTGCAGGGAGAGGCATGTGGGTTTTAGCTGTACAAGCCTGTCTCTGCAGGCTGTGCTTGGAGACGTTGGCAGCTATGATAACATGAGATGAATAATGCTTGGGAGAGGCTGTGGCGTGATGTTTGAGGGTGGACAAACTTCAAGGAGGGAAGAGAGGACATCATGCTTCCCACTGTACGATGAGCCTGTCTTTAGCTGCACTTGATGACAGTGCTTGAGATCTCAAAGCTGAGGTGTCTTTCCAGATTCCAGGAAGAACAGCATGTTTTATCCCTGAGTTTGTCTGCTTTAGACTTTTCCTTTTTCCCTGTGTGCATAGTGAGGTCTCTGTCCAATTTGTTCTGGTTTTGGTAGGGGAAAAATTCTTGAGAATCTTCCAGGAAAAATAAAGATATGTGAGAAGGAAAATCTGAACATGGAGCAGAAGTGACATGAATTAATCCCAAATATGTGTGTCTGTTTGGTGTGTAGGTGGATGGCACTGAGAACTAAGCCCTGATGCAACAATGGATAGTGGATCATGCCTGAGTCTACATGTGCTGGCTTGAAAAAAAGCCAAAGCAGCTCCAGGCTGTCAGCACAGGCAGGGAGAGGGCTGAAATGCACCTACAGCTGGAGGGATTGTGAGCTGTGAGCATATGGTCAGAAGTGTGGTCAGAGATGCCTGAAGGGAATCACTAAAAGGGAAAATAACACCAGCGTTGTGTCCCTGTCACCCTCATCAGTGAGCATGAACACCCACCTGGGCTGAGCTCCTCGCCTGATAGACTCTGCAGAGTTTAGAGCAGATTGAAATGGTCTTTCCCTGCTGGGAGGCCCCCTTGCTTGAGGCATTTTTACCAGCTAGACTAAACAAAGCAATCCCTGTATGTGTGTGGGCTGGTGCATTCCCCTGTCTCTGATTGCCAGGTCACGTGGATGGTGGTCTATAAAAGAATGAGCTCAGAGGGGCTGAGCTCCTGTGCCCTGTCACTGAGCAGTTACCCATGACTCATGGCTCCTTGGGAGGGAGGAGGGCAGGTTCACTGGGAGCAAGAGCTTGTAGCTACTGGGGTGAAAATCCAGCCCGTTGTATAAAGGCTTCCTAGTTGGAGTATGTGGGGGAGCCAGTTTTCTCACCCAAGTCCTCCATCCCACAGGAGGAAGAGCTGTGCCTCATCACCACAAGCTGTGCTCTGGAGCAGGGCACAGCAGTCAGAAGACAGGCTGCCTTCCACGGGGATGGTTGAAGTCAAGTCCTCCAGCTCTTCCTCATCAACCCATTCTGATAACTTCCTGAGGATTGGAAGCAGCCCACTGGAAGTGCCCAAATCCAGGTGAGATGGGATGGAGTAGGGCATTTCTCAGCAAAGTGAGTCTCTGGTAAAGGGACTCCTGCAGGGCTGCACTGTGTGGCTGAGAGCCCTGGAGCACCTGGGTTTGTATCTGCAAACAGGCCTGGAGGCTGGATCCTCTCTTGCCTGACCTTGTGTGAAACACTTGCCATTAAACACAGGAACTCTTGCCTTGCCCATTTAGAGGAGTGAGGAACTGTGCTGATAACATCTTAGGTGTCTGTCCTCAACACATGCCTCAACTCCAGGAGCCCTGGCATCCCTGCATCCTGCATGCTTGGAGCTCACAGCACTTCCTCTGTCAAATGCAGCCCCAGGGGTTTGAAGGGGCTGTGCTGTTGGGTGGAGGAAGCCTTGCACAGCAAGCCAGCCTCGCTCTGCATCTGTCCTGTCCCCCTTTCCACCTCCTGACCTTCCTGACACCACAGGGTGGAAAAACTCTGGGTGCTGGTGGCAAGCAGAGGTAGAACCTGCTGGGAGCAAGCTGCCAGCACTGCCAGCACAAAGGATTGCACCCGGAAGGCTGTGTGTCCCTGCTGGGCAGCCAGGGAATGGGGACCCTGGACCAGAGCCTAATCTGATGCCATAACAAAGGCTATCCTGGCACCCTTCTGGAGCCTGATGCAGTGGTGGGGCACAGCAGAACAGTGAGTGAAGCTGAGGAAGAAAGAACAAAGCCTGTGGAGCAAACACCATGTGTTTAGGCCGACAGGGGATAAAGAGGCTCTAAGATAAGAGGTTGCTGTTCACAGCATCAAACGTTTGTGTAGTCTCTGCAGGTTTTCCAAGGAGTCTTTTTTTTCTAGTGATTCCCTTCTGAAACAGCCACCAGCCAAATTTTAGTATCTCATTGCATGGAAAATAAAGTGACAAATAAGTAAAGCATTGAAAAATTTATGAGACTGTCTTACCAACTTTCTTGATTCCAGAGAAGAATGGCTGGCTGGCAGTTTTCATAAATTATGTGAACTGTTCTCCCAGGGAAGGAGATCTATAGGACATTTTTGAGTTGTTGCTGGGACCCACCTCTGCATTCTCTGCAAGATGAAACAAATCTCCCAAGAAGAGGACAAAATTCAGGGGGAAAAGCAGCTTGTCTTGGGCGCTGCCATTTATTCATTATGTTAATTCCATAATTCCTGTGTGTTCTCTCATGCCATTCCCAAGACCTAAGAGGGTGTTCAGCACTGGGCTGGCAGTGAGCTTGCAGCAGTGCTGTGGAAGAAACTGTTTATGGTGCTTCAGCCAGTTGCTGCTCCACAAGAGTGAAGAGGGAGAGGCAGAGTAGGCCGAGCAGCATGGCTGGAAGGTGATGAGCACACCACACTGTCCCTAGGATTTGAGTCCCAGGGGTTCAGAGTTGGTAAAGCCAACGATTATCTTTCCTCTGGCTGTGTCTGGATGAGGTGTCCTCAGTTTTTCAATTGTTAGTGTCAGGTGTCAACAACCAGCACCCTCAGGGTTTGAGGCAGCAGGCAGGTGTGGTGGGGAAGAGATAGCAGGTATGCTATGGAGACCCTGTAGGCAGTGGGTAGAATTGTCAAGGCAACAGCTGAACTGAAGTTCTCTTTCAAACCAAGTCTTCTGGCTTATTCATGCTTCTTTGCCTCCTAGTCCATTGCCAGATTAGCCAGACCATGGGCTGTGCCCTGCCTGCCTTCCCTGGGCTGGCACTGGGAGCAGCTCTGCTAGCAAAGGGCTGGAGCAATGTCACAGAGGAAAAATTTATAGAACTCCACTTGGCTTTGGTCTCTCTGCTTGGAGTGTGTTAGTCTGAATTTGTCTGGTGAGCTCTGTGCAGGTACTGGATATCACAGTGCCTTCAGCCACCATTTTCAATCCTGAAGGAAAGGCAGACTCCCATTTTAGGTGAAGAAGGAGAGTATCTGTGATGGAAGGAAGAGGTAAATTTTCTCTTTTCCCCCCCTGAAAAATGGTGGGACCATGGGAAAAATGGTGGGATGTAAAGGCTGGATCACAGAGGTTGATCATTATGCCAAAAAACACCTTTTATCTCTGCAATGCTGCTGGCAGGTTAACACTTGAGGCTCTTAAGATGAAGAAACTACTGTACTTGACTTCCTAATCCTCTGGTTGTGTGGCCATAGCAACAAAACACTTTACCACTGCAGCAGCAGTTGAGGAAAAATGGTTGTTTGTAAAATGCCAGCAGGCACCCTTCAGGTAGCCCATGGGTAGAGCCCAGTCCGTGTGCCGGGCAGGGGAGCTGCGGAGGGAACAGGAAGTCAAGGTGGCAGAGAGGGACCTGGGAGGGGAGCTGTGGTGTCCTCAAGGAAAGTCACAAATGCCAAGACAGCTGGTGGGAGCCAAGCCCCTCTCCTGGCCAGGCCATGTCAGCAGTCTGCTGCCATCCCCTCTCCAGCCCATCTCCTGAGTCCTGCTCTGATCCAGAGGTCCTGGCTATGCATAAATCCCAGGGTGGTTCTTGTCAGGCAAAGCAGTAGGAAGGCAAATTCCTGGCAGTCTTTCTAGCTTATTCCAGCGTGCTGGGATGATCACATCTGCTGAGGCCAAACCATGCATGAAGGTACTGTGTAGACTATGGGCAGACTAAGACAAAGTGGTGCTTGTTCTATGAACTGAGAGCTGTGGGCATGGCAGAGGGTGCATTGACTCCAGCTCCTGATGGCTGAGTGGGCAGCTGCTTGCAAGCCATGTTCTCTCTTAGCACCTGATGCTAATAATCTGAGCATCCCATGACACTGCAGAAATACCATGTATCTGTGTCAGGGATTTGGTGAGTGCATGTAGCACTAATGGGGATTAGCAACTGGATAATCTTTGGTTGAATGTGCTTTCCCTAAGTCAATTAAACAAAAACCAAAGTACTGTGATCTGAAGAGTTGAGGTCTGCAGGAGTTAAATCATGGAGGATCTGCGTTGGTTGACAGCCACAGTGAACTCCCTCACTTAAAGAGCTGCAGGCAGCTCAGGTGTGGGTCTGGAGGGAGTGCAGTGAGCAGAGAGGGACAGGGGACAGAGAAGCTGCTGCCCCTTGGCTTTAGGTGTTTCTAGGTGGTGATCAGGCTGCATGTGCACCCTGTGTCTTGCTCCTTACAGCTTATTCCTGGCTTGGAAGCTGGATCTGCAGTGTCATCTCTTGGGATAGTGACCACAGCAGGACAGGAATTGTTCACAGGAATCTTTTCTGGAATTATTGCACGACCTTGCTACAAAATGGGCTTTCTGGCTGGCACATGAGTGTGCTGCTATCCAGAATGGTTGTGCTCACAGAGGGCTGGCTGCTCAGGCACTGGGGCACTAATGGAGCTGGTGGATAGCTGGCTGGGATTCAGCCAGAGCTCAGTACAGCTCCCTGCCAAGTGCTCCTTGCCAGTGCTTCCCACGCAAAGGTGGGAAGGGCTGCCCTTTACTCCACGTTGCCACAATCTGCCTGTGCATACAGTACTTAATGCTTTGATTTGAGGCACAGAGCATATGCTGGCAACTGAGCTGCTTCCCAAATAGTCCCAGGTATGTAGAAATGTGGCAGGTGAGCGGGGGCAGCACAGGGCAGGATGAGAGCTGAGCTGCTGGACACCTGGCACTCATCTCAGTTACATATTGGGAAAGGGAAGGATTCCTGACTGTTGCTCTGCCTCCACTATTGGCTCTTCTCTGGTAGGCGAGTGCCCGTGTGCTCTGAAATACTCTTTGTCTTGTGCAGCATGTTGCATGGGAAGCACTGACCTAATTAAAAGGAACTGTTCCAGGCTGGGAGTTGCTAATTTACGGGCTGCTAGAGGTCCTTCCTTGTGTGAAGGAACATCTTGCAGCTCATCTCTGTTTTGCTAATCTAATTCTGTTAATCTTGCACTGTTGAGGGAGTTTCTTCCCACTCGTGGACCTGAAGAGGTGGGTGTGTGAAGTTCTCTTTCATTCTCTTTCTGTCTGCCAGTAGATGTCTGTGGCAGAGACAGTGACTTGAAAGCTTTCTGTATCTCATCTCCCTTAACCATGTCAGCTTTGCTGTAGTGGTCCAGCTGCTCCCCAAGACCCTACACGCGGCCCTCGCAGGTAGCCGACCTCTGGCATGGCTGTGACATGTCACAAACCTGTTGTTCTTACAGGCTTGGGAACTGGTCCTGGTGTCCCAACATCCCCAGCTTGCTGTGGGGCCTGAAGCCCTTTCTGGGCCTCTGCAGAAAGACTTCACAAAGAGCCTTCAGGGGTAAAAATAACAGGGAGACACTCACACCTGGCATTGACTGGATTGCACTGGAATACAGTCACCCTAGAGATCTGGTCTTGGTCTCAAGGCAAGCTCAGCTTTTAAGAACTCTGCTGCCCTTGTGCTGCAACGTCGAGATTTCCCTTGCCATGCCTTCCCTGCCTGTCTCACTCAGCCTTGGCCCCTCTTGTCTCTCGAGGCTGTTGAAGATGCTTGTTGGTTGTGACACTTCCCCAGGAGCCTTTCTTGAGAAGGCATAGAGGATAGAGGGGGAGTCTGCCACGGTGTCTTAGCTTAGCTGGTTGGGCTCAGATACGTAAGCCAGGAGAGAGATGACCTGCACTCATTACACAGACACAGTTTATTCAATTAATTGACAAGTGTTTATTCTGCTGCCTGGAGGCAAGACACAGAATGGGCTGCCTTGAACTCCCAGACTCCTGTGCTGTTTGGTTAGATGTAGCTTGACTAAGTTTGCACAGCTGCCTGATGGGGTCAGGGACCCCAGGAAGGGCTAGGGAGCCACTGAGAGTCAGTCTGGCAGGAGGTTCATGATGCTTTTAGCAGCCTGTCCAAGAAAGGATTCAAGAGGTGACTTGCTCCACCTCCAAGAGCTGGTGTAAGATCAGTCTAATCTTAGCTAACAACCATGAGAGGTGACCAGGAGCTGGAAGCTGAGCCCACACACCCAAACCATTTTCTGCTCACTTTCTTTAGCACAGGCTCATTTGGCCAGTGTGGTTGCCCAGATGCTGGGCAGAGGGACATTTTTAATGTCTTTGAGGCCCTGGATCATGTCTTGTTCCTTCACTTGCCCCATGTGCATAGTCTCCTCATTAGGATCCTAATAGTGCTCTCCCTTTGTGAGAACTGCAGAGCTCTGCTCAGTTCCCTTCACCTGGAGATCCTTCCATAGCCCAAGCCCTCCTCTGCCACTCGGAGTCTCCCTCTTCAAAACCTTCTTTCTCCCTGGCCCCAAACCTATCCTCTGTTCAGCAGCTCATTACTTTTCTGACAGAATCACATCCCCATCTACTTTCAGCCCAAGCCCATTGCCTGCAGACCTTGTCACTGCTTTAGCTCCAACACTTGTCACTGCATGTGACACTGCTGTTCTTCCTGTCTGGCTGTGCTGTACTCTTAGGGAGGTGACACCCTTCTCCCTTTGCACTGAAGCAGTGCTCTTCTATCCTTCTCCCTGGCTTCCTGCACTGTTCCCATTGTGCTTCCACCATGGCACCATGCTCTGGGCCCAAACGCTCTGCCTGCTCTCCTTTATGCTGACTTCCTCAGCTTGATCTTCCAAAGGCAGTAAGAGAGGTAGCTACTCCCTATATCAATTCCTTGCATCCCAAGGAAGGTTACTCCTCTCTGATCTCCAGAAGGTCCTTCCTAAGGGTTCTGCAGTTCTACTTTCAGTGAAGTGCCCTCATTCTTACCTCAACGTTGTGCTCTAGGAAACACACCTCTTTGCAAGAAGGGGCTCTCCCAGTGCCTAAACACTGGCAGCACCTCACTCCTCAGTTCATCAAGCAGCCAAAGAACTAGAGCTGTGCAGGGCAGATGAAAATCTCCTCCCATTTTCTGCTGTGATGCCCTCCCAGAGCCTGGACTTTCAGATGGTGGTGTCACCCCCAAACTGCAGCTGCAGGAAGGACAGTGCTGTGATGGGAGGCTGACCTGCAAGGAGCTGTGTGGCTTTCCCTTCTCCACTTGTGCAGCCAGCTCAGGACCTCATTTCAGACTTCTCAAGCTTGCCCGTATTGATCAGGCTGGTTAAATGGCAGGCTTGGAATTAGATGGAGATTGCAAACAGGTTTCCTGCTGTGCATCTCCCCCCACCCTTGTCTTCCAGTCTTGCTGAGGTCCTTCTTGCTGTGGGAGATCCTGTCTTTCTCACTGCTCTCCTGGTCTCTTGGGGAGCAGCTGCAGTGCGCCACTGCTATTCTTAGCTGTGAAGGCAGCATGCAAGTACCTGGCCCAGCAGAGCTGGAGCTGGTGCACTGCTATCTGCCCAGCAGATCTCAGATAAATTATCCAGGAGATCTTGGTAGTGTGTAATTGAGTAGCTCTGCCACAGACTGTGCTTCCAGCTATGTACACTCTGCTGTGCAGCGGGGCACAGTAATTGCTTGCTCCCCGGAAGCCAAGAGCTCTGGGTTTGTCTCAAGTGATTGTACCCTCTTCTCTGAGATTTTGGAGGGACTCCTCAGATTCACTTATCAGATTTCATGCTTCCTTCTTTCCTGGTGGGAGGCTGCATACATCAAGCTATGCCTATTTTTCCTGTCCTAATGATGTTTTGCCTCCTGGTTTCTGATGCAGTCCATTCTTCTGACAAAGGAATGAAAAGATCTTCAGATGTTGGGGAAAGGGGTGGGTGCCCTGGAGACATCTTGAGCAGCGACTGGCTCTGTTCAGATCTGGTGTTAATGCCTTGGGAATGATCTGCCTTCTAAACAGCTGCCAGATCAAGGATCTCAGAGTCTTTATCAGCACTAACCAAGTCACAACCTTGATTCTCTGTCAGGCCTTGCCACTGCACTGGAATGTGCTAACAGCTACAACAAGCAACAGGAAGATGCCCCTGGTAGAGCATGGTGTCCACATCTGTGAGGGACAGGGGGCAGGTGGAGCTGTTGCATCTCACTAACAGGTTTCCCAGTTCTGCATGGCCATCTGCTTGTTGCTGCCTCTGTCCTGCACGGCTCCCGGTGCCTTCCTGCTGCTTTCTCAGCCCCAGCCGGCTTGTCTCTCCCCTCGTGCTCAAAGGAAGGGCTTGTCCTGGGGCCCAGCCAGTGCTGCATGTGGCACCCTGGTCCCCGAGTGTCAGAGCTGCTGGCACAGACACTACTGGCAGCCAGCCCAGAGGGCCCCTGGCACCAGCACTAGCAAGAGGCATGTGGCTGAATGACCTGACTGATCGCGCCGTCTCCCTCTCTCTCTGCCGCAGATCGGCGGACCATTCTCTGCCCGGATCTTCCGTTTCCACAGACTTTGGCAGCTGGCAGATGGTGACAGGGTGTGGCAGTATTCGGGAGCAGGCAATCCTGAGTGCAGACGCCTCTCTCCCTTGCAGCTTCCCGGATGAGTCCCCTAGCACTTGCCTGTAAGTGTCTCAAACGCAGGATCTCTCTGGGTTTCTCGGCTGGCTGCGAGCGCTGGAACTTTATCGCCCTGGCATTTTCAAAGAAGCCTGGGAGCCCGTAACAAGCTGTCCTATCTTCTCTGCCTTGATGCTTTCCATCCAGAAATTGAGACCCTGAGCACTCTTTGCTTTTGTTGAACTCAGAAAGAAACCAGCATTTTCTCTGTCTAATGACAGAGGGGCATTTTACTTTTCTCTCTTCCCTGAAGATGCTGAATTTGAGCATAATCAAGTGTATTTGTGGATGCATGCTTGTCAGGACAGGACTGGTAACCTGGATCTTCTTGCTTTTGGATCTTGCTCATCTCCATCTCGGGTTAGATCCTTACTGCAGTAAGAGAGGGGCTGTGCTTCTGTCACCCCAGCCTTTGCCTGGCCATGCACAGCATCATTTGCAGGTGCCACATCTGGCCAGTGCAGAGCAGCAGAGACCTTGCATCTGGCTGTGTAAAATGGCTGGGAGGCAACTGTTCCTCCCCAAATAGAAAACCACCTCTGTGGAAGCTTGAGAGATGGGAGATGTGCTCTAATTGCTGTTAGAGGAGAACCTCAGCCTGTGCCTTCAGGCTGCAGACTCTCAATCAAGAAACTGAAATGGCAGCTCAGGGGCTGCTGCGAGCAAGCTGTGCTGCCACACGCTCGCGGTCCCTTACAGAGATCTGAGTGTGCTCTGGAGGCAGAGGGCAAGTGACGTGACAACCAGTGTCTCCTGTGAGGCAGGCTGGCTGCCATGGCTTGCCTTCTCACGTGGCTGTGCACTGTGCTGCTGAGCAGGGCAGAGCAACTGCCTGCAAGTTACAGTGAAGCTACAAGACCCGTGAATTGGCAGATCAAGGAGTCACGAGAGATGCTGGACATGGCCTGGCTGGGATTTGCTCTCCTCATTTAATGAGGACAAGCTGAGCTGCTCCTGCAGTTGTTTGGAGTTTGGTGAGAGAGCAGAAGGGACTGAGGGATGGGTATCTGAATTAGTGACTGCTCTCCTGTGCCCTGAACCTGGCTGTGCTTGGTGGCTGCTGATCACCAGTGAGTTGTTGCTGCCCTTGGAGTTGGATCTAATGTCAGAATAGGGAATTCAGTAAGACAAATGTGAACTGAAGCTGAGCTCTGAAGCTGCTGGTGCCAAGACCGTAGGCTCGTGCCGTTTGGCGTCTGGCTGTTTGGGACGGATGGGTTCAAAGGGAGGGGGACAGTGCTTCTCCCTGGGGTGTACAGTCGGTGCTGGGCCCAGGCACTGTTTGGAAGGGATGTAGAGACCCCCAAGGATGCTGTGTTGAGCTTGACCCAGGGCCTCCACTCTCTCCACTCTGCATCAGCTCTCTTTGCTCAGGAACCCATTGTGGTTTTATCCTAGTTTTTCACAGCCCAGCACAGTGTGAGTTTTTGGAAAATTTAATTCCATTTAAGTTCCCACTTTACATCTCAGCTGGCATCAGCTCGATGAAGGGACGCTTTTCACAGCCTACTTGTGCTTGTGTGGGGCTTGTCAGGGCTCACTTTGAGCTGGGGCTTTGACAGCCTCCTCTCAATCCTGCACCCCGAGCTGGAGGCGAGCGGGCAGGCTGTAGGAAGTGTCGAGGGGCAGAGCAGCATGGATTTGGCAGGGAAGTGGGACCTGCCTCCCTGCTTTGACTGCTCGGAGTGAAAAGGTGCAGCCAGGCTTGGTGCTGGGCAGTCACCTGCCACTTGACCCTGTGCCTTGGGAGTGTCTCACTCCATGAAAAAAACCTAAAAGCCTAAATACAAAGCTTGCCTGGTGAAGAGGTGCTAGAGCCAGAAGATGTGGGACCCAACTGCTGCACACCCTCGCTACCTCTGCACACGACATTTCAGATCACTGCACTCGGGTGCACGTAAGTCCTGCTTTCGTGTAGCTTATTTTTAATGCTAGCAGGTGTGCGAGTTCCACGTCCCAATTAGGTTGCCAAAAAAGCATCTTTTTAACGTGTTTAGATACGTTGCCTTTTTTTTCCTTTGCCCTCTGGCTTCTCTTTATTACCAGACACTGTAAACAGCGGCCCAGTTGGCTGCCTCGGCATCGCTTGCTGTTTATAGGCCTCCCACCATATCCTCTTGCTGCTGTTTCCAGACCGAAGCTGTTGGCTGTGGGTGGTTAACACTTCCATTCAAACGAGCTGTGCCAATTTATAGCCAGCCCGGGCGCTGGAGAGATTAAAGAGAATATTTTATGAGGAAGGTTCGCGCTGCGCCCTTGGAGTGACCTCTGAGGAATGTCTTCTTCTCTCTGGGAACCACCCGCGTGTCGCAGCAAGGACCGTGTCAGGCCGGGGCGCTTGGGAAGAGCTGCCTCTGAACCTTAGTCTTGCTTTCCCCTCGGCTGAATTGTTGCTTCCCCTCCTCTCTCTTCCTCCCCGCCCCTAACCAGGTGTGTGGATCAGCTGGAGAGGAGAGCAGGTCCTGGGGGAAGCGATGCCCTACTCCAGCTTGCAGAGAGCAGCTGTGCCAGGGAGCAGAAGTAAACGCTGCTCAGCTCTCCCAGTCCTGTGGCTAGAGCACTCCTTGGGGCTTAGTCTGCCCCCTCTCATCACCCCCCCTTCCCCAAAGCTGTCTGTGCTCACACGAGTGCCAGAGGCTGGGGCCAGTGGGCAGGGGTGGTCGCAAATAGGTTGGAAGCAACTGTCCAGGCTCCATCTGGGAATGCTGCGTGAGGAGGGGGGGGAACTGG
This sequence comes from Chaetura pelagica, assembly GCF_000747805.2. Lineage (NCBI taxonomy): Eukaryota > Metazoa > Chordata > Aves > Apodiformes > Apodidae > Chaetura > Chaetura pelagica. Next base: position 2,141,087 of record NW_009953497.1, read on the forward strand.
TGTGGGGCTGACGTCAGCCAGCACCCACTTGGCAAAAACAGCATTTTCTGTAGGAACCATGGCCTTGTGAGCACCATGGTGGTGGGAGAAACTGGGAGAGGGGAGTGAAGGAGGAGACCTGGGGAGAGCAGGAGGCTGGGGCTGTGAAGGGCTCCGTGGGAGAGGGTGGGGTTGGGTTGGATAAGGAAGCAGCAGCACCAGTTGCTGTAGCTGGAGCCTTTTGGGGCTCAAACTGCCCTGGCCCCTGGAGCCAGGGTTGCAGCCAGAGTCTCAGTTCCACCTCCAACAGCTTGTTCCCCATCAGGAACTGGAGCTGGGTGAGGGAGAGGGATGGCTGCAGTCCCTGATCTCCCCCTTCTCTCTCCTAGGCTGGTGTCGCCGAGCGACCGCGAGTCCCGGCTGGAAGAAGTGCGCTCTGCCTTTCTGGCCAGCTACAGCCGGACCATCGGCCTCAAGGCCGTGCCCCCCAGCCCCTCGGGGGCCATCGGCGGCCTCCTCGAGCAATTCGTGCGGGGCGTGGGACTGAGAGGCAGCAGCACGCTCTGAGTTCCTGCACGGAACGTTCCCCAACCGCTGGCTGGAGCACCGGGGCGGGCGGCTGCCTAGCAAATACAAACTACGAACGAACCCA
>NW_009953497.1:2142914-2145294 GCF_000747805.2 Chaetura pelagica
GCCACTGCCCTCACGGCCTGCAGCCGGGGGGTCCTGCCCGCAGGGACTAGCAGCAGCCTCCTGGGCAGTGGCAACCCCCTTGCTTGAGGGGCCAGGGAAGGCCTGCAGCCAGCCCTGCGGAATCCCCTGCCTGGATGGGCAGCTCTGTTGTGTCCCCAAGCCCTGCAAACTCTAGTCGGGGCCAGGAGCTGCCGTGCCCCCTCTCTGCAGGTGAATGCCTGCCCTCCCTGCCAACCCTTCTGGGCAGAGGGACTAGGGGCTGTGTGGCCTGGCAACTCTGGGCACGGGCTGGGGTTTGCTCCTGGAGACAGCCCAGGGCAGGGGAAGGCTTCAGCTTCACAGCATCTCAAGGGCTCAGCCCCATCCGGGGCTGCTGGGGTAGCCCTGGGTGTCTTTCTCCTGTACCCCTGTCCCTGCATGCTGGGGCCAAGAGAGCTGGCTGAGCCCCACAGCCTCTGGCTGTGCCTCAGCCCACCCTGTGCAGCCTCCCTGGGGGTGCAGGAAGGATCCCTGCGGAGCTGGTCACTGCCCCCGGCACTTCCTGGTGTCACACTGTGTGAAGGATGATGATCAATCATGATCAATTGCACTGCTGGCAGCTGCGTCAGGGGCACAGAGCTGGTCCCCTCTGGCTGCCCAGCCCTTGCTCTAAGTGTCTCTTCTTATTCCTTGCCCCACCATTAGCCGTGCTGCCGGGGTGCAGCGGGCACTCAGCTGGCACCAGCAGCAGGAAGGAAGGTTTCATCCTCTAAATGGGTTCCCTGTCATGTTTAATCATCATCAGTGCTGGAGACGCTGCTCCCCGCTCGCCCCGCAGTCCTGCCAAACCCTCGGTGGGAGCCCCCACAACCCCCAGGGTGCCGGGGCTCTCAGCCTCAGATGCTGGCATGCTCTTCTGGCATGATGGGGGGGACACGGGGGCTCACTAGGGGCAGTGGGTGGCACCCAAGGTGACTCACACCTGGCTTCATCCCCCCAGGAACCTGCTGGACATGGACACGTTTTCCAAGTCTGACCCAGGTGGGTGGCAGGGCTGGGCAGGGGGCACAGCACGGGCACAGCACGGCACGGCAGCCTGGCTCTGCTCCTCTCCCCACAGTGGTGGTCCTCTTCGTGCAGAGCTCAGGGAGCAGCGAGTGGAAGGAGGTGAGCATGGTCCCTCTCAGCGGGTCCCTGGGGATGCTCCCAGCCCCGTGCCGGGGTTGCTGCTGCTCCCAGTGCCTGTGCTCCTGCCTAATCCCCGTCTGGGTTAAACGGGCCCATATGGCCACGCACATCCACGCTAGTGATCTGGTCCCGCCAACAGCATTAATCCCCCCACCGGGATTAGCACCAAGGCAGCTGCACTGGGGAGGGCTCCCAGGGTGGGGGGGCTGCTCACACCCCAGTCTCCGCAGTTTGGGCGCACCGAGGTGATTGACAACACCCTGAACCCCGACTTCGTCCGCAAGTTCGTCCTCGACTACTATTTTGAGGAGAAGCAAAACCTCCGCTTCGATGTGTGAGTGGGATGGCTGGGGAAGGGCTCAGCACCAGCTTGGGGTGGAGCAAAGCACCGAGTCAGTGATAAATAGCCGTAATAAATAAGGATAATAAATAAGGATAATAAATAAGGATACAGCAGTGAAAAGCACAACGGGTGGGGGAAGCAGGGCTGCCTCCTGGGGCTCAGGGCTCTGCTCTCCTATCACCAGCTACAACGTGGACTCCAAGAGCTGCTCCATTTTAAAGCAGGTGAGCACAACCTGTGCCAGGGGTCACACAGTGACCCCCAGGTGTGACACTGTAGTGGGCACCCCGAGGCTGTGCCTGGTGCAGGTGCTGTCAGGGGGGTACAGGTGGCCCTGGCCTCAGGGGTCTCTAACCCACTCTCCATCTCTCTACGCACCATGGGGACTGACAGAAGGTAGGTACTCACCACACACCAGCCCCTTCTCTGCCCTGGGACCCTGGCCCATGGGTGTTCCTGGTGGGGCAGGGTGCAGGATGGGGCCAGGATGCACTGCGGAGGTGGCTTGGGGAGTGCAGGATGGGTGTAGGGTGGACTGAAGGGTGCAGGATATGTTCAGGGTACATGGGGTGGCTCTGGAGAGATGGGTCCAGGACATGTGGGGCAGCTTGGGGGGTGGGAGGGCAGGGCTGTGGAATGGCCCTCAGGGCATAGGATGGGTCCAAAGCACATGGATTGGGCACCTGGCATGGTCCTGGGGGTGCAGGATGGTTCCTGGGCAAGGGGGTGGCTCTTGGGGCACAGGGTGAGGTCCAGGATGCTTGGCATGGCCCTGGGGCAGGGTGGGAGCAGGTCTGGTGGGCAAATTGGGAGGGTGAGGGGTGGGTGTGGGTGGTAGGGAGCTGTGGCAGGAGCCCCTGAGCTCTCCCA
>NW_009953497.1:2145671-2146343 GCF_000747805.2 Chaetura pelagica
CACAGCCCCCTCAGCCCGGGTAGCTGGTGGGGCCAGGGGCAAGGAAGCAGCCAGCAGTGACGGTCCCTGTCCCCAGGACATCGTCACAATGCAGCTGTGTGCCAACAAGCTGGACAAGAAGGACTTCTTCGGAAAATCCGACCCCTTCCTCGTCTTCTACCGCAGCAACGAGGACGGCACGTGAGTGCAGGGGCCTGGCGGGGTGGGCAGGGGCCCAGCATGGCCGTAAAGTGTGCCCTGACCGTGCCCTCTCCCCGCAGCTTCACCATCTGCCACAAGACAGAGGTGGTGAAGAACACGCTGAACCCGGTGTGGCAGCCCTTCACCATCCCCGTGCGCGCCCTCTGCAATGGCGACTACGACCGGTACGGGGACCGGGACCGGCAGGGTGGTGACAGGGCTGGCTGTGGGGCCAGAGCATCTCCTTCATGGTGTGGCCTCACAGCAGCAGGCAGAAATGGGTCCCTACTGGTTATTATTTTTTTTTTTCCCTCTTTTGCAACCCAAATTACATAAAGGCATCCCCCTCCTTTCCAGGGCCCCTGCCGTGACCCAAATTTCCCACTTCCCTCCCAGCAGAGATGCAGGGCAGCTCTGCCAGCAGCTGGCTGCGGGGTGGGCTGTGGGATGGGCTGCTGGGGGGGTGTCCCCAAACCATGGGGGCCAGAGGGG
>NW_009953497.1:2147954-2151392 GCF_000747805.2 Chaetura pelagica
CTGCCCATGGCAGGACAAGGGGGGGGCTCACGCTGTGTCCCCACACCCACCCCACGGAACCCCTCTCTGCATGTCCCCTGAGAGTGCCAGCTGTGGGGCATGAGCCCCAGCCCTGACTCCTCCTCCTGCCCCTGTCCTGTCCCCTTGTCCCCAAGCTAAGCTGGCACCTCCGGTCCCAGGGGTGTCCCAGGGAAGCGGTGTGGGACCATCCTGCTGTTGGCCGAGGAGCTGAGCAACTGCCGGGTGAGAGCCTGTGTCCCAGCACTGGCGAGGTGGGGGCTGCACAGCCCCCTCAGCACAGGCAGCTGGTGGGGCCAGGGGCAAGGAAGCAGCCAGCAGTGACGGTCCCTGTCCCCAGGACATCGTCACAATGCAGCTGTGTGCCAACAAGCTGGACAAGAAGGACTTCTTCGGAAAATCCGACCCCTTCCTCGTCTTCTACCGCAGCAACGAGGACGGCACGTGAGTGCAGGGGCCTGGCGGGGTGGGCAGGGTCCCAGCATGGCCGTACAGTGTGCCCTGACCCTGCCCTCTCCCCACAGCTTCACCATCTGCCACAAGACAGAGGTGGTGAAGAACACGCTGAACCCGGTGTGGCAGCCCTTCACCATCCCCGTGCGCGCCCTCTGCAATGGCGACTACGACCGGTACGGGGACCGGGACCGGCAGGGTGGTGACAGGGCTGGCTGTGGGGCCAGAGCATCTCCTTCATGGTGTGGCCTCACAGCAGCAGGCAGAAATGGGTCCCTACTGGTTATTATTTTTTTTTTTCCCTCTTTTGCAACCCAAATTACATAAAGGCATCCCCCTCCTTTCCAGGGCCCCTGCCGTGACCCAAATTTCCCACTTCCCTCCCTGCAGAGATGCAGGGCAGCTCTGCCAGCAGCTGGCTGTGGGATGGGCTGCTGGGGGGGTGTCCCCAAACCATGGGGGCCAGAGGTGGCCATGCCAGCAGCTCAGCCTCTGCACACCTTTGCTTTCAGGACAGTGAAGATAGATGTGTACGACTGGGACAGGGATGGGAGGTGAGGCTGTGCCCGTGGGGTGGCAGGGGACATCAGGGTGCTGCCACTGCTTCCCAGGGTGCCTCTTACCAGGGTGCCTGGCTCCTGGGCCTCTTCCACAGCCACGACTTCATCGGGGAGTTTGCCACCAGCTACCGGGAGCTCTCCAGAGCACAGAGCCAGTTCACGGTGTACGAGGTAGGGCCAGGGGCTGGGGAGGGAGGCCAGGGGCACCCCACACTAGGGACAACCTCTCCCTGTGCCTGCAGGTGCTGAACCCCAGGAAGAAATGCAAGAAGAAGAAATATGTGAACTCTGGCACTGTGAGTGGGCTGAGGTGCTTCCGGGAGTCCTGCTTGTGAGGGGCTGGGTCTGATGCCCCTGCTGTGCCTGACAGGGGGGTGAGGGTCTGGGTCTGACCCCCCGTGCCTGCAGGTGACTTTACTCTCCTTCTCCGTCGAGTCCGAATTCACATTTGTTGACTACATCCGAGGCGGGTGAGTGGGGGGCCGAGTGCCCCCCGGCTCCCTGAGACCCATCCCATGGGCGAGGGTCTTGGGGCCAGGATGGTGGTGTTGGTGCAGGTGCAGCCCTGGGGGCTGACAAGGGGTGGTGGGGCTGGGGAGGTGGTGCAGAAAAGTGGCCCTGGGCTGTGGGGTGCTTGCTGGGGAAGGGGGGGACACACACATCACGCTGTGGGGCTAGAAGACAGCATCCCTGCGCCGTGGGGCCAGGAGCCTCCCTCGCTCTCCCCCCCACCCCAAGGACGCAGCTGAATTTCACCGTCGCCATCGACTTCACGGCCTCCAACGGTGAGTTCAGGCGGGCGCGGGGCGGTGCTGACGGGCGCTGTGCCGCAGGGATGCCGTCGCAGCCCACCTCGCTGCACTACGCCAGCCCCTACCAGCTGAGCGCCTACGCCCTGGCGCTGAAGGCGGTGGGGGAGATCATCCAGGACTACGACAGTGACAAGCTCTTCCCTGCCTACGGCTTTGGCGCCAAACTCCCACCCGACGGCAAGATCTCCCACCAGTTCCCTCTGGTGCGCCCTGGGGTGGGAATACTAGGGCGGGAGTGCCCACAAAATCCCACAGCTGAGGGGGAGCTGTGCTTCCCCTCCGAGCATCTGTCCCCACCCCCAGAACAACAACGTGGACAACCCCAGCTGTGCCGGTATCGAGGGCGTGCTGGAGTGCTACCTCCAGAGCCTGCGCACCGTCCAGCTCTACGGTCCCACCAACTTCGCCCCCGTCATCAACCAGGTGGCTGGGTGAGCACCTGGGGGCTCTGTCCCCTTCACTGTCCCCAAATGCCACCGGTCGCACAGCAGGGTGGGCTGCCCCACGCTGGTGGGGGCTGCTGGAGGGACCCCATCCCTTCTCCCCACAGCGCGGCTGCCCAGGTGACCGATGGCTCGCAGTACCACGTCCTCCTCATCATCACTGACGGCGTCATCTCTGACATGCTGCAGACCAAGGAAGCCATCGTCACCGTGAGTGCACCCTCCTTGCCGTCAGCTCAGCTGCTGCCCGGCTGCTGCCCCAGCTGCCCCCCTGCCTCTGTTCCACAGGCTTCCTCCTTGCCCATGTCCATCATCATTGTGGGAGTGGGTCCAGCTGAGTTTGAGGGTGAGTTGGGGCTTGGGGACTGCAGGAAAGGGGGATGGAAACACTGTCCCTTTCTACGAGACACTAAAGGCATGCCGGAGGGAGGGACGGTGTTTCTGTCCCTGGTGGCTACCCCACCAACACTCAGTGACACCAGCTGTCACCCCCCAGCCATGGAGGAGCTGGACGGTGACGATGTGCGAGTATCTTCCCGGGGCCGCTATGCTGAGCGGGACATCGTACAGGTAACGCTGGCGTCCGGCCCAGCCCCACCGCGGCTGAGAAAACGCTCAGCCACTTGCTGACTCCTGCAGCTGCAGGGGTGTTTCCAACCGGGCTGCAACCTTCTTTTCCCTCAAAGTTTGTGCCGTTTCGGGACTACGTGGACGACTCGGGAAACCAGGTGCTGAGCATGGCCCGCCTGGCCAAGGACGTGCTTGCCGAGATCCCCGAGCAGCTGCTCTCCTACATGAAGACCCGCGACATCAAGCCTCGCCGGGCAGACCCCCAGTAGCTCCTCCACGGGTCGTGGGGCTGACTGATGGGCAAGGACTTGTGTCACTGTCCTTCTGCTGGCGGCCAGGGCTTGGCCACGGAGAAGTGTCCCCCTCAAGGGTGATACTGAGCTGCTGTGGCTGCTGAACAGGGCTGGGACCCTCCTCTTCTGGGGCTGGATGTGCCCGGCCAGCAGTAACGCCCGGCACAGTGGGACCGGCTCAGACTGCGCTGTCCCTCAGCGTGGGGCACAGGCTGCTGGGGGGTCAGGGTGTGCCCCTCCGGGATGGCAGCCCGACAGGAGGCTGGCTGGGGGCTGGGCGCATGCTGGG
>NW_009953497.1:2152091-2158572 GCF_000747805.2 Chaetura pelagica
CACAAACCCCCCTTAGGAGTGCCCGGGGCGCCCCTGCCGGAAGATCTACAAGAGCTACAGCGGGATCGAGTACCACCTCTACCACTATGACCACGACAACCCCCCCCCGCCCCCGCACACCCCCCTGCGCAAGCACAAGAAGAAGGGGCGCCAGGCCCGCCCTGCCAACAAGCAGTCCCCCAGCCCCTCCGAGACCTCCCAGTCCCCGGGCCGGGAGGTGATGACCTACGCCCAAGCCCAGCGGATGGTGGAGGTGGATCTCCACGGCCGCGTCCATCGCATCAGCATCTTCGATAACCTGGACGTGGTGTCTGAGGATGAGGAGGTGCCTGAGGAGGTGCCCGAGAACGGGAGCAATAAGGAGAACACAGAGACACAGAGTGTCCCACCGAAATCTGGCAAGCACAAGAACAAGGAGAAGCGCAAGGACTCCAACCACCACCACCACAACGCCTCGGCTGGCACCACTCCCAAGCTCCCCGAGGTGGTGTACCGGGAGCTGGAGCAGGACACCCCCGATGCCCCGCCTCGCCCCACCTCCTACTACAGGTATTGTCCGGGACTGGGGTGTGAGGAGGCACGTGGGCAGCTCTGGCTTGTGCCTGGGGTCTGGAGGTGGAATTGGCTCCATTCTGTGTATGGCTGATGGAAATGGCCTCTGCCTGCCTTTCCCAGGTCCCGTGGAGCTGGCCATGCCATGGCTTCAGGCTCTCAAAGCTCTGTCCTGGTTTTGAGGGGTCCGTGCACCTGCAGAGCACTCTTGGATTACTAGCAGTTGGGTTGCTGTGCTCTTCCTTTGCTGGGACAGCAACATGGTTACAGCAAAAACAGACTCTGTCCTCCTGTCTTCCCCACCACTCTTTAGAGGTGTTCTGGGATAGCTACAGAGCACCTCAGCACCAACTTTTACCCATCAGATGTGTCTGTTTGCAGGCTTATTGTGTCTTTGTTGTCTGGTGTTTTTTCCATGAGTGGCATGGTGAGTGCAGTGGCCCAAAATAATACTTCAAGTTCGGAGTTAATATCGAGCCAAAGTAGGGTTTGTACGGCCACCCTAGCTGTCCTAGTTGCCAAGTGCCCTGAGAAACCAGCACTGCGTTCCAGGGGGATGTGATTTTGTGTCAGGGTATTAGAAAAGAAACCTCCCTGAGATGTCTGACATGGCAGGGGGTGGTTGCCATCAATTGCAGCAGCGGCCTCGGGGTTCCACCTCTTTCCTCTCTGAATAACATCCCCTCACCTGCCACTCAGAGTGAAAGAGAAGAGGGTGCAGCCACCCTAACCGGGATTAACGAATCGTGATGCCTCTGTGCCTGGTTCCTGTTGTGTCTTGGGCACAAGACCACTGTCTCCAGAGCATCTGGCACCTGCTCAGTGGCTTGTGCAGGCTCCAGTCTTGTGCTGATGACTCCCCAAGGCCCGTACCTTGCTTGTTAGATGAGGTTAATTGTGTTTGTGTTGTGCCTCATGCGCTGTTGTGCTGCTGCACTGCTCAGGGTGCAGCAGCACCTCCTGGCTCTGCACCTTCCTGTTCTGTCCCTGCTTTTTTAATTTGACTTATGGCTCAACTATGTGTTAGAGTCCTGCAGGAGTTAGGATTGAGCAGCTCCCTGGCCCTGTGGGTCATGCCCTCACCCTCCTGTGCTATCATTCCAGGTACATCGAGAAGTCAGCAGAGGAGCTGGATGAGGAGGTGGAGTACGACATGGATGAGGAAGATTACATCTGGCTGGACATCATGAACGAGCGGCGGAAGACTGAAGGCGTGAGTCCCATTCCCCAGGAGATCTTTGAGTACCTGATGGACCGGCTGGAGAAGGAGTCCTACTTTGAGAGCCACAACAAGGGGGATCCCAACGCCTTGGTGGATGAGGATGCTGTCTGCTGCATCTGCAACGACGGGGAGTGTCAGAACAGCAACGTCATCCTCTTCTGCGACATGTGCAACCTGGCTGTGCATCAGGAGTGCTACGGGGTGCCCTACATCCCGGAGGGACAGTGGCTCTGCCGACGGTGCCTGCAGTCGCCCTCGCGAGCTGTGGACTGTGCTCTCTGCCCCAACAAGGGGGGGGCCTTCAAGCAGACAGATGACGGGCGCTGGGCACACGTGGTCTGTGCCCTCTGGATACCCGAGGTGTGCTTTGCCAACACCGTCTTCCTGGAGCCCATTGACAGCATCGAGCACATCCCGCCTGCCCGCTGGAAGCTGACCTGTTACATTTGCAAGCAGCGTGGCTCTGGGGCTTGCATCCAGTGTCACAAAGCCAACTGCTACACCGCCTTCCACGTCACCTGTGCCCAGCAGGCCGGGCTCTACATGAAGATGGAGCCCGTCCGGGAGATGGGGGCCAATGGTACCTCCTTCAGCGTGCGCAAAACTGCCTACTGCGACATCCACACGCCGCCGGGCTCGGTCCGCAGGCTTCCCGCCCTCTCCCACAGCGAGGGGGAGGAGGAGGATGAGGAGGAGGAAGAGGAGGGGAAGAGCTGGAGCTCTGAGAAAGTCAAAAAAGCGAAGGCCAAGTCTCGGATCAAGATGAAGAAGGCGCGGAAGATCCTGGCGGAGAAACGAGCCGCGGCACCCGTGGTTTCTGTGCCCTGCATCCCCCCGCACAGGTACGACCTGCTGCCCTCCCTTGACTGTGGAGAAGTGTCTCCCTTTCTTTGTGCCTTGTGTCCCACTTTCCACATGGGCATTACCGCCTTCCACTCCTTAGCTTTTCACACAGGTGCTTTTTGCTTTGTTCTCGCTGTTGGTGGTTTCCTCTGGGAGTCCTGCAGAGGGGCAGGGTGATGTGCTGCCCCACAGAGGTGTCTGGGCCCTCGGTGGGGCAGGAAATCGCTGCTGTTAAACTAACGGCAGAGAACAAACTAGGCCGGATGCATCAGGAAGCAGCTGGGGGTCCCCACTGCTCCTTTCCTGTTGTGCTGACCTCAGATGTTGGAGTCAGTGGAGAGGGAGGAGGGGAAAAAGGGCTGCTCTCCTTTCTGCCAAGGTTTGTTTTCTCCTAGAGTTGTGCAGGGGGAAAAAAGAGAAGTGTGGGAGGGATTCAGGCCTGGGAAATGCATGAACCCTGGTGGCTGTTGTGGCTCTGGAGCAGAGAGGTCTTGTGTTGGGATCCCCGGGTCCTGCTGAGCACATCCCAGCAACTGCTTACCCCTTGCTGGGCTTCCTCAGTGTTTTGTGCCAGTGACAGGCAGCAGCTCTGCCTTGGTGCTGCCAGTGGGGGGCTGGCTGGAGAGGACCAAAATGTCCTCAGCCGCATGCAAAAGCACACAGAAGCATCTTAGGGCAGTTTTGGATCTCGCCGTGACTCTGTGCAGGCATCCCAAAGGGGAAGCACAGCTTTGGTATGCAAGCATTTGTCTTCACAGTTTTGAACAACTACCCCGAGCTGCTGAGCTTTTCTCCTCCCTGTGGCTGGAGCTCTGCCAGGGGTGGAACTCCTGACACCCTGGCATTGTACCTGTGGCCCCTCAAGCACAGTGGTGACAGTGCAGGGACATGGGACCTTGGAGACTGTCTCCTATGTGGTTGGAGGGGAGCAGGGAGAAGCTGTGGGCTTTGCTCTCTGGGCAGCACACTGGTGCCTTGTGGAGGCAGGTCTCTGCTTACAGGGCTGCTGGCTTTTTGCCATGGTCTGTCTGTGTCCTAACCCCGTGTTTTTGCTCACTTGGAGCTTGCTCTGTAGCCAGAACTTCTTATGTGTGGACATGTTGGCAGGCAGTTTGTAGGCTCTTGCTGCTATCATTGTGCTCCCAGCAAAACCCACACTGAGCTAGAAGCTGTTAACCTCTCCCCAGGCCTTCCTGTTGGGATTAATTATTCTTCAAGGGCTGTTGCCAGAATGCCAAATGTCTTCCTGTGGGAGCTGTGCTTGGCTGGCGATAGCACAGGAGGCTGCTCAATTCAGTGGAGGCTGATGTAAGTTGGGTCATCTCCTGTGAGGAGCTGGAGATGCTGGGGGTGCATCATTTAGGCTCCCCACTTGCAGAGCATCTCTGTCTGATGTTGCTAAACAGAGCTGTCCCAGCCTCTCCAGGCTTTCTGCTGTTGTAGAAAGGAGGAAAGTCCTTTTTGTGGCATTTTAGGCTGTTTAGGGTTGTCTTTTCTTAGCTTGGATAGGAGCTCTGTTCTGCTCGTGCCTGCTGTTCCCTCCTTGTGCTTTGCCAGGCTTGGCCAAGTTATGGACTCCCTGGGGCTCCAGTTTGTCTGGTAACATTTGGCCGGGGACTTTGTCACCATGAGTGGCCCTCAGCTGGGGAAATCATGGGTTTTGGATGGTCTGTGGGAGCTGTTAAAGGTCTGCCCCCTGATGTGGCTGTGTCATACCCTGACCTGGTGCAGCCTGCCCCCAGCTTTTGCATTTTTTACTGGCAGGAGGTAGAAAGGAAAAGTCTGTTTTGGAGAGGCAAGGCTGGATGTTTCCTGGTGTCCTCCACTGCTGCTGACTCAGGGGGGTGGTTGCCCTGCGTGACTCGGTGTTACAGAAATTCCTGTCTGTGTCCTGTGATCAGGGAGATATTATCTGAATTTTCCTCTTGCTTTTTTATGTGTGGGTGTCATAAGGAGACCCAAATGTGTTTGCACATGTTCTGCAGTCAGGAGAGCACTGGGAGCAGCTGAGGGCTGGCATCCCCCCCTGCAGGGAAAGGGTGTTCCCTGCCTGAGGAGCTTCTTGGCTGCTCTTGGGTGGCCTTGCTGCTCTGTCCCCCTAGCCAGGGCTTCTCCTGTAGCAGCCAAGCTTGTCTTGATGGGGTGTGTGGTTCCTCTCCCTTCTCCAGGCTCAGTAAGATCACAAACCGTTTAACCATCCAGAGGAAGAGCCAGTTCATGCAGAGGCTGCACAGCTACTGGACTCTGAAGAGACAGTCCCGGAATGGTGTCCCTCTGCTCCGCCGCCTTCAGACACACTTGCAGTCACAAAGAAACTGTGACCAGGTAAGGGCTGCTGGCTGGGGGGGGGGGGGGGGGGCCGGGGCTGGCGTGGCTGTGCCCGTATGCTTCCTGCACCTCCAGAGCTGTGGGCTCGGAGCCTTTGCTGCATGTGGTGCTTGCAGGCACAGAGGGGGGCCGGGGTACAAGCTCCCAGGTGAGGAAAGGGCAGCCCCAGCCGCTTTTGCTGCTTCACCTTCTCCTCTGCTTTTGGTGCTCAGAGATTTTCCAGGCAGTGACACTTGGCAGCCTGCCACAGGAAGGGAATCCTGCCACACAGAAGTTAGCTCCTTCGTCATGCCTGCCTTTAGCCAGTGGCAATGACAAACCCTGTCAGAAGTGGCTCAGGTCTGCGGCTGCTGTGTCAGCAAGCGTTGAGAGAGGTGGCCGGAGATCTCCAGAAACAGCCTGGGAGGAACCAAGGCCTCTCTTCCAGTTTCTGAAACTGCTCCAGGAGTGCTCCCTGTGTGAGCTGCTTCCAGCCCACTGTCTGCCTCTGCCCTTAGTCAGCGCTGCACAGATGTGAAGTCTCTAGTGCCAGAGAGAAAGATTTTTCTTCTGGTTCCTTGTCTGAGCTCTAAATCTTTCTTTCTGAGCCCTTTGAAGACTGTAACTGGGCAGGGGTTTATCCTGCCTTTTCCCCCTTTCATATTTATTTGCTGGAGAAGAGCTGAGACTGCTTTTGCTCATCTTTGGCTACAGCAGAATTAAAGTTGGCATTTTTCTTGCTCCAGAAGTGAAAGCAAACAGAGCTATGTTCCAGTTGCCCTTTGCTGGGGGGACCCTGTTGTTGTTGCTCTGTGCTGTTGGGCAGCTGTGGGCAGTTGGTTGTGTTTGGAAAAGTATTTCCAGAGGCACAGGATGTTCGCCTCCTTGGCTCGATGGCCAGGGAGCAGCTCTGGCCAGAGGTAGGGCTGTTTCTGACTCACCCAGCGAGGTTACAACAAGGGCACTGGGCCCTTCACCAAACCAGTGGGTCAGGCATCTTATCACCGTTTGACTCAGGTTCGACAACAGTACTCCCTCCCACCCAGGTAGGGAAGGAGAGAGAGAAAAAGAGAGAGACTTGGCTGGATTGAAAACTAAACTACATAGCTTTAATTAAACACTATTGATATAAGAAAATATATACAATTATATACAAATATGTTCAGGTACGTGCAAAAGCCTCTCGCCTCCCCCCACCCCAGCAACTCCCACAGCATCTCCTGAGCTGCCAGTAGTCCCGAGAAATCCCGGAGCTGCTGGAGGAAGCGCAGAGTGATGAGGGTCAGGAGAGCTGGAGCCTGGGGGTCAGTGGTGATGGATGGACGGAGTCCTCCCCGGACGCCGGCCATGGACAGAAGAGAAGGGAAGAAAAAGCAGGAAGGAACTTGTCTTCTGTGATCTCTGACCTTCCTCTGAGCTCACGTAGATATATGGAATAGAATATCTCTGGCCAGTTTTGCTGTCTGTCTAACTCAGTGTCCTACGGTGGGGTCACAGATCTCCCCATAGTGTCTGAGGCGGCAGAGTGAAGGTGTGACCTTGAAGACCCAGCAGTTA
>NW_009953497.1:2167364-2174345 GCF_000747805.2 Chaetura pelagica
GTCTGCTGGCTGGGGAGCTGCAGGGAATCCTGGCTGTGCCCGTATGCTTCCTGCACCTCCAGAGCTGTGGGCTCGGAGCCTTTGCTGCATGTGGTGCTTGCAGGCACAGAGGGGGGCCGGGGTACAAGCTCCCAGGTGAGGAAAGGGCAGCCCCAGCCGCTTTTGCTGCTTCACCTTCTCCTCTGCTTTTGGTGCTCAGAGATTTTCCAGGCAGTGACACTTGGCAGCCTGCCACAGGAAGGGAATCCTGCCACACAGAAGTTAGCTCCTTCGTCATGCCTGCCTTTAGCCAGTGGCAATGACAAACCCTGTCAGAAGTGGCTCAGGTCTGCGGCTGCTGTGTCAGCAAGCGTTGAGAGAGGTGGCCGGAGATCTCCAGAAACAGCCTGGGAGGAACCAAGGCCTCTCTTCCAGTTTCTGAAACTGCTCCAGGAGTGCTCCCTGTGTGAGCTGCTTCCAGCCCACTGTCTGCCTCTGCCCTTAGTCAGCGCTGCACAGATGTGAAGTCTCTAGTGCCAGAGAGAAAGATTTTTCTTCTGGTTCCTTGTCTGAGCTCTAAATCTTTCTTTCTGAGCCCTTTGAAGACTGTAACTGGGCAGGGGTTTATCCTGCCTTTTCCCCCTTTCATATTTATTTGCTGGAGAAGAGCTGAGACTGCTTTTGCTCATCTTTGGCTACAGCAGAATTAAAGTTGGCATTTTTCTTGCTCCAGAAGTGAAAGCAAACAGAGCTATGTTCCAGTTGCCCTTTGCTGGGGGGACCCTGTTGTTGTTGCTCTGTGCTGTTGGGCAGCTGTGGGCAGTTGGTTGTGTTTGGAAAAGTATTTCCAGAGGCACAGGATGTTCGCCTCCTTGGCTCGATGGCCAGGGAGCAGCTCTGGCCAGAGGTAGGGCTGTTTCTGACTCACCCAGCGAGGTTACAACAAGGGCACTGGGCCCTTCACCAAACCAGTGGGTCAGGCATCTTATCACCGTTTGACTCAGGTTCGACAACAGTACTCCCTCCCACCCAGGTAGGGAAGGAGAGAGAGAAAAAGAGAGAGACTTGGCTGGATTGAAAACTAAACTACATAGCTTTAATTAAACACTATTGATATAAGAAAATATATACAATTATATACAAATATGTTCAGGTACGTGCAAAAGCCTCTCGCCTCCCCCCACCCCAGCAACTCCCACAGCATCTCCTGAGCTGCCAGTAGTTCCGAGAAATCCCGGATAGTCCCGAGAAATCCCGGAGCTGCTGGAGGAAGCGCAGAGTGATGAGGGTCAGGAGAGCTGGAGCCTGGGGGTCAGTGGTGATGGATGGACGGAGTCCTCCCCGGACGCCGGCCATGGACAGAAGAGAAGGGAAGAAAAAGCAGGAAGGAACTTGTCTTCTGTGATCTCTGACCTTCCTCTGAG
Source organism: Chaetura pelagica (assembly GCF_000747805.2). Taxonomy (NCBI): domain Eukaryota; kingdom Metazoa; phylum Chordata; class Aves; order Apodiformes; family Apodidae; genus Chaetura; species Chaetura pelagica. The sequence goes on from NW_009953497.1 coordinate 2,168,768, forward strand.
CTCATGTAGATATATGGAATAGAATATCTCTGGCCAGTTTTGCTGTCTGTCTAACTCAGTGTCCTACGGTGGGGTCACAGATCTCCCCATAGTGTCTGAGGCGGCAGAGTGAAGGTGTGACCTTGAAGACCCAGCAGTTAGAAAAACATTCCTCTCTTACCAGTATTAGTTGGAACACTCTGGTACTAGTCAAAAGAAAGCTTGATGAAGGAAAAAATAAATCAGTAAAAGGAAAATTGGCTTCATTCTGGCTCAAACCAGTACACATGCTCGTTCCCTTTGCCAGGGAAGAGCTCCGGCACACAGTCAGGAAGATGGAGATGAGAACACATCTCCTGTCGGCTCATGGTCTCTGATGTTCCCGCAGAGAGACACTGAGGATAAGAACTGGGCCCTGAAGGAGCAGCTGAAGTCATGGCAGCGCCTCCGCCATGACCTAGAGCGGGCACGCTTGCTGGTGGAGCTGATACGCAAGCGGGAGAAGCTCAAGAGAGAGACGGTAACGACTGTTTGCCCCTCTTTGGGGAGCCGCAGGGGTGGGCACAAGCAAGGGCTCTTCAGAGTGCCATAGGGTGAATGCCAGGGTTCCCTCAGCCCTGCTGTGTCCTGCCCTGGTGGCTCTGAGCAAAGGTGGCTGCTCTGCAAGGCTGAGGTGGGACTGGGCGGTGCTGGAGCTGGTGCCTCCACAGATGGGGCTGAGGGGCAGTCCCTGCCCCACGTGGGGAGAGGTGTCAGTGTCCTGTAGGACTGCACTTCTTCTCCCTGGGGACTGTCCCCGCTGCTGGGCAGGGGCTCAGCCCTGCTCTGGTCCTCTGTTTCAGATCAAAGTGCAGCAGGTGGCACTGGAAATGCAGCTGACCCCCTTCCTCATCCTCCTCCGCAAGACGCTCGAGCAGCTGCAGGAGAAAGACACGGGCAACATCTTCAGCGAGCCGGTCCCTCTGTCTGAGGTAACAGAAATCTACGAAGTAAGAACCCCCTTCCCCAGATTTCTACTTCACTCAAATGTGTCCCTTGCTCGTGCCAAGGGCTGCCCAGGGTGCTCTCTGGTCCTGAAGCTCCCCCAGGCAGCCTGGTGCTGGCTGGTGCCAGCCAGGAGCACAGCACTTGGCTCTTCCTCTGTGCGTGTGGCTGGTGACTCATTGGCATGTCTGAGCAGCTGGGGATTCCTGGTGGGAAGGGCAGGACACGGGCCCTTGGCAGCAAGTACACTCTTACCTGTCTTCTCACAAAGGCCTCTGCAGGGCGACGGGCAGAGCACAGTGCAGAAATGGGTTTGACCCTCAAGCCATCACTACTGGGGACAAGGGACATTATCCCTGAGATGGGCATCGAGTCCCTGCTGGGAGTGGTGGGGAAAGGGCATGTTGGCTCCGCACAGCTCTGGCAGCAGGTCGGCGCTGAAGTGTTTCAGCAGGGCCGGGGAGGAAGGCTGGGCAGTCCCCCCCACAGCCTGCACGGTTTGGTTTCACCTGTCTGCACTCATCCTCGCCCCTGGGGGCTGCACCTGCAGCTTCTTTCCCCAGAGAACACCACGTAGCATACAGGATCCCAGCTGCCCGCAGACAGGAGAAGATGGGAAGCTGGTGTGTGTGCTGCAGCAATGACAGCGCTTCCGAGAGCGTCTGCTCTGACAGGTGGAGCACAGCACACGGGCTCCCTGGCCCGGGGGCCTTCCTGCTCCTCGAGCTGCAGAAGCAGACGGCGTTCCCTGATGTGCATTTGGGCAGAAGACAGGGAGCGATACCTGATTCCTCTAATGACCATTTTATTGGAGCAGGTGATGCCAACCCCTGGCTCCTGGGCTCTTAGCTCTGGCTATTTCCTCATGCAGGTCCCAGACTACCTGGATCACATCAAGAAGCCGATGGATTTTCAGACAATGAAACAAAACCTGGAAGCCTATCGCTACCTGAATTTCGATGACTTTGAGGAGGATTTCAACCTGATTATCAACAACTGTTTGAAATACAATGCCAAAGACACAATCTTCTACCGGGCAGCCGTCCGTCTGCGGGAGCAGGGAGGCGCCGTTCTCCGGCAGGCTCGCCGGCAGGCGGAGAAGATGGGCATTGACTTTGAGACAGGCATGCACTTCCCCCACTGCGTGACAGTGGAAGAAGCTCAGGTCCAAGACATCGAGGACGGTGGGTACTTGTCCCCTTGTCACGGGCTACTTGAAGGTAAAGCCTGGGGCAGAGTCAGGCCATGCGGGGTCTGTTTGAGATGGAAGGTTCAGTTGGGTGCCTGGGTTGCCTGTGCCTGCTTCCCAGAGAGGTGGGGACTTTGCCAGCCTGGTACCAGTTGGCCCCATTGGGTTTGTTCAGTGTCTCAGAGAAGGATCCTGTGATGGTCCCCCTCTCCTTAGGGCTCAGTTAAAGAAATATCCATGCTCTGTAATGGTTCCGGATCCCTTTGACTCTTGTTTTCCCTGTTAAAACCCCCTTTCTTGTTCCTGCTGCCAATGGGAACTCTGCTATTCTCTAAGCTGCCAATCAGCTTGCCACCCCCAGCAGTCCCAACCGGCTTGCTTCCCACAGGATTCCTTCTGCAGGTCTTTTAGGGTGACTTTCCATGTTCACAGGTGTTTGGTTCCATGTCAGCTACTTCTCTCCCCTGTGGAACCTGGATTGCCCCGTGCCCTTTTGTGTAGAGGAGCTCCAGAGAGTTCCTGATGTCTTTCGTCCATCTCCTCTTCTTTGTTCCCCCAGAAGACGTGCGGCTGCTGCTCTCAGAGAATCAGAAGCACCTGCCCTTGGAGGAGCAGCTGAAGATCCTGCTGGAGCGGCTGGATGAGGTCAACGCTGGCAAGCAGAGCATAGGACGGTCCCGCCGGGCCAAGATGATCAAGAAGGAGATCACGGTCCTGCGGAGGAAACTCGCTCACCCGCGGGAGCTGGGCCGGGACGGGCTGGAGCGGCACGGCTCCTCTGCCAGGGGGGTCCTGCAGTCACACAACCCCTGCGAGAAGGACCTGCAGACAGACAGCGCCGCAGAGGAGAGCAGCAGCCAGGAGACTGGCAAAGGTAGGGATCCCTTTGGAATGTGGCTGGTTTGGGGGAGCAGTGGAGAGCCACGGACACAGCCTGGTTTGTCTCCGGGGAGCGTTGGCAGGCAGCTGGTGGTGTGTGCCTCCAGTGCAGTTTAGGAACTGGATGTTGTTCCGGGGACTGCAAGTCCCAGCTGTGTGATGTGGGGTGTGAGGTGGGTTGGTTGTTGTCTTCCCTGCCAGCTCTGCCACACTGCCTGGTTTCTCTAGGGACATTATGGAGCAGACAGCCTGGGGTGTCCCATCCTGCTCCAGGGCACAGGAGGGAGCTGGGGCAGCACAGGCTGCTGAGCTCAGCACCCCCGGGACTGGGAGCTGAATGCCACCCAGGTGCCAGCTCCCTTCTCTCCTAGAGGGAGATTCCAAGCAGGGCTCCATGGGCAGCACAGCCAAAGCTCCAGGCAGAGCTGCTGCATGTCACTGGGGCTTTCCCAACTCTGCTTCCCCCCCCGAGCACCCCAAAAAGCAGGCTTTTCCACAGACTGGGAGTGTTTTAGGGCCTTTGTCTTTCAAGAGTGCTTCTCAGCTGCTGCATGTCAGGGGGAAGGTTTGTTCCTGCTTGACTGCTCCTGACTTCTTTTTCAGTGAGGTTGTTGCCTGGGATGTTCATTGCTGTCTCCATCCAGCTTTTGCTGTCAGCAGACTGAATAGTCTGAGGGCACAGACGTGGCAAAGCTCAGGATGGAGGATCTCCATTCTGATGAATTAAGCTGTTCCTTGCTGCTGCTGTCATGTGGTCCCTGCTAGGTCCCACAGGCTGCAGCCACCACCTTCTCCTCCCTCTTCCAGGCCTGGGTCCCAATTCTTCTTCCACTCCAGCACATGAAGTTGGCAGGAGGACCTCAGTGCTCTTCTCCAAGAAGAACCCTAAAACAGCTGGTCCTCCAAAACGCCCGGGACGCCCCCCGAAGAATCGAGACAGCCAGATGGCCCCTGGGCACGGGAACAGCCCCATCGGGCCCCCCCAGCTCCCCATCATGGGCTCTGCCCAGCGCCAGAGGAAGCGGGGGCGAAGCCCACGGCCCAGCTCCAGCTCAGACAGCGACAGTGACAAGTCCAACGAGGACGCTCCCATGGGTGGGTGCGGTGGCGGTTCCGGGAGCGCGGGGCGGGGCCCAGCGCGGGTCTCACGCTCTCCTGTTGTGGTGTCTCACAGACCTGCCACCCAACGGTTTCAGCAGCGGGAACCAGCCGGTGAAGAAGAGCTTCCTGGTGTACCGCAATGACTGCAGCCTGCCCCGCAGCAGCTCCGACTCGGAGTCCAGCAGCAGCAGCAGCAGCAGTGCTGCCTCAGACCGCACCAGGTACCGGCCCCCAGGGGCACTGGTGCTGCCAGGGTGGCAGTGGGTGGCTCTCTGCCATGAGCTGCTGCTTGAGGAGAGTGTTTGATGGGACCTGCCTCACTCACCCCCCTGCAGCCCGGTGGCTGTTAGCGGAATGCTGGGAAGTTGGGGGTTTTGTGCCTTTTTTTGGTGTCAAACCTAAAGGTGTGAGTGTGTGGCACCCAGTGCTGCCCTGTGGCAAGCTAGTGGGGAGTGTGAGCTGGGGAATTCCCCCTTGGCACAGGTGCTGCTCTGGCACCAGCCCTTCCCATGGCCCTCCCCAGCCTGTGGCTCCGATCAGGATCGGAACATGGCTTCTGTCCCCCCGGGTGAAACAGGATGAGGGTCTGGCTGGTACCTCAGCAGAAGCTCATTCCTCTTTCCTTCCTGGTACCTTGGCCAAGCTCTCCCCTGTGCCAGCCAGACCCCACAGGCCTGGTATCCCACTGGGTTGGCCCTCTGGGATGTGGTCTGTGGAAGCCGAATGTGGCTCCCACCCACCGCTCTGCTCCCTCTCTCCACAGCACAACGCCCTCCAAGCAGGGCAGAGGGAAGCCCTCCTTCTCCCGGGTGAACTTCCCAGAGGACAGCAGTGAGGACACCTCAGGAACGGAGAACGAGTCCTACTCCGTGGGCACAGGGCGAGGCGTGGGGCACGGCAGTAAGTACCGTGGCTGCACACGTGGCTGTCCCTGTCACCCAGTGGGGACAGGGCTGACCCCCCTCTCCCCACAGTGGTGCGCAAGGGCATGGGGCGCGGCACCAGCTGGCTCTCCGAGGATGAGGATTCCTCCCTGGATGCCCTGGATCTGGTGTGGGCCAAATGCCGGGGCTACCCCTCCTACCCAGCACTGGTGAGTACTGCCAGCCACCCCTCCTGGGGCCTCCAAATCCAGGGGGTCCCTTCTCAGCCCCTCTCCTCTGCCCCTCGGACAGATCATCGACCCCAAGATGCCGCGGGAAGGAATGTTCCACCACGGCGTCCCCATCCCCGTGCCGCCCCTGGAGGTGCTGAAGCTGGGGGAGCAGATGACTCAGGAAGCCCGCGAGCACCTCTACCTGGTCCTCTTCTTCTACAACAAGCGCACTTGGTAAGGCTGGGGCTGCAGAGCGGGGAGGGGGCGGGGGGGGAGACGATTGTAACCCTCAAACGAGGTGGCCCCCCGCTCCCCTCAGGCAGTGGTTGCCCCGGACGAAGCTGGTGCCG
>NW_009953497.1:2178180-2178586 GCF_000747805.2 Chaetura pelagica
GCGGTGCCCCTGTGGCTGGGTTCAGCCCCCCCTTGGGATGAGCAGGGCAGGGTCCCCCCACACCCCCAGCCCTGAGCGCTACAGGGCCCCCCCTACCCCACGCTGTGCCCACTGGAGGGCCGGGCCCCCCTCAGCCCCCCCCAGGACTGCGCTGTGCTCAGTCTGGCGTGAGGAGCTGAGCTCTGCTGGTGGGTGGGCGGCTGCAGCCTGACCCTGTGGGGAGGAGCACGGTGAGCACGGGGGCAGCAGCCCCAGGGGGTGCGAGATGGAGATGGGGAGGGGTCAGGGCTCACCGTTGCTGTTGCCCCCTTCCAACTGCTCACCAGGGCTGGTGGGAGTGGTCTGCCCGGGGCCCTCCTGGCTGGTTCCCAGCTGCAGCTTCCTCATGTGTCTCAACACCGCCCTG
>NW_009953497.1:2178596-2179634 GCF_000747805.2 Chaetura pelagica
CACAGCGTCTGTCCCCCAGCACGGGGGGGCCCCTGCACCAGCCCCCCCCACCTACCCTGCACCCACAGGCCCCCTGCGCCCTGAGCTCACCTTCCACTTGCTCTTTGCAAAGTTCTTCTGGATCTGCTCGCTCACCGACTGATGGATGTTCTTGTCCAGAGCTGTGTCCCCAGCAATCCTGGGGTTGTGGGGTATGAGGTGGGGGGGTGTTCAGTGAGAGTCCCCCTGCCCCACCGCTGCCATGGGGTGGAGCCAGGAAGGGAGGGTGGGCAGGCAGTGAGCAGCAGGTCTCCCCCTTACCAAGGATGCTGCAGGGCTTGCTCGCAGGTGAAGCGCTTGCCAGGATCCTTCTCCATCAGATGCTGGATGAAGTCCTTGGCTGGGATGGGGCACGGAGCAGCTGTCAGTGCCTGCACCCACTGCCCACCCCCGCAGCCACTGTGACCCTGTGCTGCTGTCCCAGCTCACCTGAGTCGGAGATGTCGTCCCAGTAGGGCGAGTCGAACTCGTACTCGGCCCGCAGGATCTGCTCGAAGAGCTTGGCATGCAAGCGTCTGGAGGGGTCAGGGAAGGGTCTGTGAGGGTAATGGGAGGGGAACACTGGGCCCAGGCAGCCCCAGGGGAGTGGGCCCCTGTGGAGAGGAGAGGGCAGGGAGGGGGGGTACGTACAGGATGTAGGCGATGACCCCAATGGACCAGCAATCCACTGCCTTGCTGTAGGGCTTCTGCGCCAGCACTTCGGGGGCTGGGAGGGGACAGCAGGGATGAGGAGGGACCCCAACCCCAAGGGGGGGGCACCTCAAGTCTGCAGCCGGGGTCATGACAGCCCCAGCAGGTGCTCACCCACATAGCCAGGGGTGCCGCAGGCTGTGGACATGACGCTGCCACAGTCCTCGATCTTGGACAGCCCAAAGTCACTGATCATGATCTTGGAGTCCTCGTCCAAGCTGTAATAGAGCAGGTTCTCGGGCTGCGGAGAGGAGGTGTCAGGGTGGGTGACGCTGGGTCCCCTCCCTGCCACCGCAATGGGGGGGGGGG
>NW_009953497.1:2181892-2182135 GCF_000747805.2 Chaetura pelagica
GGGGGGCGGTGACCACCAGTGGGTTGTCACCGGTGTCGCCCATTGACTCACGTGCCCAGGACCTCTCGGAAGTCATAGATGTGCCGAATGTCCTCGGTCCTCTTCTTCCAGCCGGGACCGTCCTTCCCCAGCGGCATGGTGCCCCGTGGGGACACCTGGGAACACGAGTGGGGAAAAGGGGGATGGGGAAGGGGGGAGGGCGTGTGTGTGTGGGGGGGTGACACACGCAGGGCCCCTCCCGTT
>NW_009953497.1:2183083-2184198 GCF_000747805.2 Chaetura pelagica
CCCCCTTGGGCCAGCCTGGCGGGGGGACACAAGACACAGGAGAGTCAGCACCCGCTGGCAGGAACCCCAGGGCCTCCAGCCCTTCCCACCCCGGGCCCACGCTCACCGCAGCAGCTCGTGCTTCTTGGTGCGGTTGTGGGCGCTGAGGGCCTTCAGCTCCGCCTGCCTCTTGCGCAGCTCGGCCAGCACCTCGTCCTCAGAGTCCTCGGCCGGACGGTCCTCTGACTCCAGCAAGCCCTGGGCCACCAGCTCCTCCTTGATCCGCCCCTCCAGCGACTTGGTGTGGGGGACACTGCCGAGGTGAAGAGCAGCTGCTGCCCACCGCGCGGCCCTCGCTCCGGCGAGGAAGCCGCTGGAGGGTTCAGCGTCCTGTGGGCAGCCCTGGGGCCAGCTCAGCTGCTCACCTGAAGGGCTTGTTCTGGCTGCGGGGAGACGTGCCAGCACCGTCAGCTCCCGAGTCCTTGCCGGCGATCTCAGGGATGGGAGAGTCCTCCACGGGGGAGATGATGTTTTCCTGGCAACGGGAGCGCAATGGAAGGGTCACTGCGCTGAGCCACGGTGACGCTGCCCCGCAGGGACACAGCTCCGTGCAGCCCACCCACCCCATGGAGACCACTCACCTCCACAAGGGCCTGGAGGAGACGCTGGGTCAGGGGCCCAAAGGGACACCCATCCTCTGGCTGCTCGTGCTGGGCCTCCGACTTCTTCAGCAGGGCATCCACGTCTGGGAGGAAGCGAGAGGGTGAAAAAACAACCCCAAACACCCCGAGGTGAGCAGTGGGGCAGGGCAGCCATCACCCCAGGCACAGGGGGAGAGGGGCCAGGGCTGGCAGCCCCTCTGGGCAGAGATGGGTGGGGATGGAGGCACCTTTGGTGTCCAGCTCGGTCAGTGGCCCCAGGACACCTTTCTTCTTGTCAGCAGCTGCTGCTGCCCGGGCTCCATCCTTCTGCTCCTCCAGCAGGTCCTCCTGGGCCCAGCGCTGAGAGTAATGCTTCCCCAGGGGTGGGATCTGCAGGAGCAGGGTTTGGCACAGCTCCTAGAGACCCCCACCTTGCCTCCCACCTCCCACCCTATGCCACAGCATAATTTCCAGTTGGAAATGCTTGCAGTGAGA
>NW_009953497.1:2184343-2185012 GCF_000747805.2 Chaetura pelagica
AAAGAGGGGAGAGGATGGGTGAGGAGGGCTCCAGGTGGGCTCATGAGTTTTTCACCTTGTAATGCTCAGCCTCGTCCTCTGGTGGCTTGAGCAGCTCCTCCAGGACTCTGACCTCCTCGTTGGTGAGATCAGCACAGTACGGCTCCACCGATGCCCAGAACCTGTGTGGGTGGGAGAGCTGTGAGGGAGAGCTGCAGGGGAGCCCACGGGAGCTGACACACATCCCCCTTCCCCCCAGGACATCTCTTCCCTTGGGATGGAGGCAGCCCTCACCAGCACCGAGTGCTACAAGGAAGGAGACAGATCCCAACACCCCCCCCAGTGCCCACACACCTGTTTGGAGCATCATTTTTGGGAATGCGGGGCACTTCAATGGGATCATCCTGGAACTCATATTCCTGGATCTTGGGCTGCAGGTTCTTGGATTTGGGCCGGCCAGGGCCAGGTCCGGTCCCATGGCCCCCTTTACCCTCCAGCTTCTGCTTCTTCGGCTTCACGGGCTTGACAGGGGTGCCCACATCGTGGTCCTTGCTCAGCTTCAGGAACCGCCGGTCGCCCTTCTTATCCTGCCAGTCCGTCAGGATCTGGAAGGGAGCGATGCCTGGTCGGGTCCCGCCCCCGGCGCTGGGCAGGGACGGCCCGGCGGCAGCCAGCCCCTCGGCAGGCAGG
>NW_009953497.1:2186875-2187854 GCF_000747805.2 Chaetura pelagica
GAGAAGGTCCTCATCGAGGGCTCCATTAACTCCGTGCGCGTCAGCATCGCGGTGAAGCAGGTGCGGGGGGTTGGGCGGGGGGCGGGGGCTCCGGCCTGGCCTGGGGAGGACTCACTTCCCGTTCTGCTCCCCAGGCTGATGAGATCGAGAAGATCTTGTGCCACAAATTCATGCGGTTCATGATGATGAGGGCTGAGAACTTCTTCATCCTGCGCAGGAAGCCCGTGGAGGTGAGGGGACAGGGACAGGTGACAGGGACAGGTGACAGGGAGGGGGCAGAGCAGCTCCCAGCTCTGCTGCTGGCACTGGGGAGCTCTTCAGGGTGGAACTGGGATGTGGGGCTGCGTGGTGGGTGGCCTGTGTGCTCATCCCCCGGGTGCTTCTCTCTTCCCCAGGGCTACGACATCAGCTTCTTGATCACAAACTTCCACACGGAGCAGATGTACAAGCACAAGCTGGTGGACTTTGTCATCCATTTTATGGAGGAGATTGACAAAGAGATCAGTGAGATGAAGCTCTCTGTCAATGCCAGGGCCCGCATCGTGGCAGAGGAGTTCCTCAAGAATGTGAGGCTCTGAACCGGGTGGAACTGGGTCTCTGGTTTTGGGAGCAGGGTGGGGGCTCCAACCCACAGTGTGCCCAGAGCCTTGCAGACAAGGGGAGAATCCCTTGGAGACGAGGGGAGGATGCCCAGGGGGTCTTGCACCTCCTTTGATCATGACCTGCCAGCTTTGAGACCCTTGGAGCCCACTCGGGGGGTGGGCAGCAGCCGGGGGGACACGGCCCTTTGGATGCCCGATGCCATAGGATGCACAATTCCCCGGGGAGGGAGTGGGAGAAGCCGGGCTTGGAGCTCGCAGGGTGACATCTGCAGGCGGGGACTGACGCTCGCCTGTCTTCTCCTCTCAGTTCTAGGCCGTGGTGCAGGACCCCGCGGCCCTGGATGCCTGTGCCCCCCGGGACCCCCCGCCGGGCCCCC
>NW_009953497.1:2188184-2188734 GCF_000747805.2 Chaetura pelagica
GGCTGTTAGGTTTGAGTGTGGGGTTAGGGGGGGTGTGGGCACAGCACAGCTGCGCGACTGGCACAAGGGTCTGGTGTCTGTCCCCTCTTTGGGCCCGTGGCCAGGCCTGGGGCACTGCCATCACAGCGGGGTCAGGCACCTGCATCCTGGGCTGGACCCCAACCTCAGTCCCCAGTGGGGCCAGGGGACACGGGACCTGCTAGGTGCCCGAGGGAGGCAGAGCCACCAGCAGCAAACCCTCACCCATAGGCCACCGTGGGACAGTGCCTCAGGGAGAGCAGTGCTGCAGGTGCAGAGCCCTGGCTGCTGCTGGAGCAGGTGTCCCAGCTGTCCCCTTGCCTGCCAGGCTGGGAATGAGGACATGGCAGGGGAGTGGGTTATCTCGGGGGGGCACCAGCATGAGGTTCTTCAGGGCGGTGGACACTGTGTCAGGGCCCCCCAGCTCGGTCAGGCAGAGGCAGGCAGGTAGGCAGGTGCCTTCCCCCTTTCCTGCCCACCCTATGGGGCCGTGGACGTTGGGTCGGCAGGGTCAGCCTGGGCTGGCTTTGCA
>NW_009953497.1:2188744-2190509 GCF_000747805.2 Chaetura pelagica
CCCCGCCCGCCGCGCCTGCCATGACCCCTGTCTTGACCCTGAGCAGCTCAAGAGGGCCAGGCTGCACGTGGAGAGGGCCATCAAGGTGAGGGGCCTGATTTCACCCCCCTGAAAAGCCACTGTGCACTAGCATTTATTGTATTTATTACCACTGTGGCTCAGGGTGGGGGCGGGGCTGAAGGGACCGGGTATGGGGCAGGCTGAGCTCTTTGGTCCCTCCCCAGGAGAAGAAGATCTTTGTGGTGCAGGGTCCCTACCCCATCATCCGCAGCCTGCTGTGGGCCCGGGGCTGGGTGGAGAAGAAGCTCCCCAGGACAAGCAGGCGGCCAGAGCAGCATCCTGGCACCCAGAAGAAGCAGCTGCAGGAGGAGGAGGATGATGAAGGAAGTGATGGTGATGATTCTGAGCAGGGGGAGGCAGTGCCTTTCCTGGAATCCTCAGAGCCCCTGTGCCCCCCATGGCCACCTGATGAGGAGGAGGATGAGGAAGAAGGGGAAGAGCAGCGTGATGAAGAGCCCGATGGCATCCACGAGCTCATGGTTAGCTGAGAAGGAGAGGACTGAGCCCTGCCATGGACCCCCGCACCCCTTCCCAGGACCCCCAGGCACAGGGGTGGGCAAGGGTGGGATGAGGAGGGGTCTATGCCTCACATAGGCCCCCCTCTCCCTCCTGCAGTCCCAGCTGGTGCAGGACCAGATGCCATACTTTATCTGGACCAACCACTGCGGGGCTGTCGACTACCAGCGGCTGCAGCAGGACCAGGTGGTGAACCACTACGCTGGGGTCAAAGCCTTCACCACCAAGGTGGGAGTCTGGAAGTCCCTGGGGTGGGAGACGTGGTGGGTGCGGGGGTGTCTGTCAGGGGCTGCCACCCTTCTCTCAAACAGGAGGGGCTGTGCCTCAACCTGCGAAACCTGCCCTGGTACAACCAAGCTGACCCCGACAGCTTCTTCCCCCGGTGCTACCGGCTGGGATCAGCGGATGAGCGGCAGGCCTTCATCGGTGAGCTGGGGCCACTGTCCTCCTGCCCCCCTCTGCCCCGTGCTCCTGGTACCCCACGGCCTGTGTGGGACCAGGCAGGGACAATACCCCACTCGCAGAGGACTTTCGCCTGACGGCAGCTCGCAGCCTGCTCAAAGTGGCCCTGGAGAGGGCTGAGGATGCGCCAGCAGGGATGGAGCAGCCCCCTAAATGTGATGAGGGTCCAGGTGAGTGTGTGGGGCTGGGCCTGGGTGACAGGATGCTTAGGGCCAGGGACATGTCTGGGGGCTAAGGCTCTGCTCGAGACCTCCCACTCCTTCCTGATAGCCCACTTATGGGTGCTGCATCCCCGTGCACCCAAAGCCACCCATCCCTCAGGGAGGCTCTGTGCTGTGGTCCTGAGGGTGGCACAGCAGGTCCCCAGGAGCCATGTCCCTCACTTCATACCACCCACAGCAGGGCAGCATCCCCCCCTGGCTCCCCAGCTGGTGGAGGAGGCCCTGCAGCTTTGCAAGCAGCACCTGGGCACCCTGGGGCACCAGGACATTGACAGGAACACCCCATCCCCCCGCATGACAGGCACCGACTGGGACCGCTTCCTGCGGGAATGCTACTGTGTGCTGCGGTGAGTGCCGAGCGGGATGGGGGGCACGGTGGCAGGGCTGGCACTGAGCCCCCCCATGTCCCCCTGCAGTGAGGGGGCCGTGCCAGTGCTGAGTGGGGCACAGCGGGAGCAGAGCCAGGCCCTGCTGCAGAACAGGGCAGGGCAGCTGCCCCAGCTGGA
>NW_009953497.1:2190661-2191438 GCF_000747805.2 Chaetura pelagica
AGTTGGACATCCGACAGTGGTTCCTGGTCACCAACTGGACCCCGCTGACCGTCTGGTTTTACCGGGAGAGCTACCTGCGCTTCTGCTCCCGACCCTTCTCCCTGCGCCAGCTGGACGCGTGAGTGTCCCCCAGCCCCAGCGCCCTGCCCCCTGGCACCCCGCTGACCTGGCCTTGCTCTCCCCACCCCAGCGCCCGGCACCTCTGCAACGTCTCCATCCAGAGGCGGTTCCACTCGGCCCGGGGCCGGCACCCCCAGCTGCCCCCTGACCGGATCTGGTCCTGCTGGCAGTTCCAGGCGTACCTGGCACAGGTGGGACAGGCGGGTGCCTGGCAGCAGGTGATGGAGCCTGGCATGAAGGCGGCAGTGGTGGGGGTCCTGTGCAGTGTCCAGAGCCTGGTGGGGCCCCACAAGGGCAGTTTTGAGCTCTACGGGGCTGACTTTGTCTTTGGGGAGGACTGCCAGCCCTGGCTGCTGGAGATCAACGCGAGCCCCACCATGGCCCCCTCCTCAGCAGTGACCAGAAGCCTCTGTGCCAGAGTCCAGCGGGACACCCTGCGCGTGGTCATTGACCACAGAGATGACCCTACCTGTCCCACTGGTGCCTTTGAGCTCATCTACAAGGAGGTGGGTTGGAGGTGGGGGGAGGCTGCGGGGCCAGCAATCCCCAGCCATCCCAAGCCCTGACTCCCCCCCCACCGCCGCTTATCTACCTGCAGGCTGCCGTGCCCCAGCCCCGGTTCTCGGGACTGAAGCTGATGGTGAAAGGCTTCGCCCC
>NW_009953497.1:2195552-2196126 GCF_000747805.2 Chaetura pelagica
GGATGCCGTGTCTCCCCCTGCAGTCCCTGACAGCCCCGTGCTTTCTCTCCAGCGTGACCCTCAAGTCAGAGATCAAGAAGCTGATCTACACACACGTGGGCATCTGGCTGCTGCTGCTGGCCCAGATGTGCGTGGGGCACTTCAAACTGCTGCCCCACGACCAAGTGGCCATGCCTTACCAGTGGGAGTACCCCTACCTGCTCAGCATCCTCCCCTCCCTCCTGGGCCTCCTCTCCTTCCCCCGCAACAATATCAGCTACCTGGTGCTCTCCATGATCAGCACTGGTCTCTTCTCAGTGGCTCCCCTCATCTACGGGGCCATGGAGATGTTCCCCATGGCACAGCAGCTCTACAGGCACGGCAAAGCTTACCGCTTCATTTTTGGCTTCTCGGCCGTCTCCATCATGTACCTGGTGGTGGTGGTGGCTGCCCAGGTGCACGGCTGGCAGCTCTACTACAGCAAGAAGCTGCTGGACTCCTGGTTCACCAGCACGCAGGAGAAGAAGAAGAAATGAAGTGGGAACCAGGGTGGGCTCCGGGAGGGCTGGAGCTCCGCAGCCGGGCCCTGCGGGGC
>NW_009953497.1:2197469-2199571 GCF_000747805.2 Chaetura pelagica
CCGTGGGAGCCGAGCAGCTCGACAGTGAGTCTGGGGTGCACCGGGGAGGGCGGGATTTGGAGCCATGGGGGTCCTGCTGACCCCCCTGCTCCCCACAGTGGCAGGTGCATTTCGACTGCTTCCCGGTGGAGAGTGGGCAGCAGGTCCTTGTCTCCCTCCGCACCATCCCTGACAGAGGCTTGGTCCTGAGGCGCAGCTGCCTGGTCACTGCTGAGCTCCCTGGTGAGGCTGAGGGAGACCCTCGGGGTGTCCCGGAGGGGATGTCAGGACCAGCTGACCCCTGTCTGCTCCACAGGGCCCATCTTCACTCACGCCTGGGTCCCCGAGGCACGGGCCATCGAGGTGTGGGTGCCTGAGGGTCCTGCCCTGAAGGTGCGGCTGTGCCACCAGCTGGCCCTGGAATGTGAGGAGCTGCCTCGGCCTTTCCACCGGCAGGTAATGGCTCTGGCCAGCCTCGCCCACCCCCGGCGAGGGGCTTCTGTGCTTCCCACCAGCTGATGCTTCCTCCACGCCCACAGGTACTGGTGGAGGGGGGCCACCACGTCTCGCTGCCATACGAGTTCCTGGTGCCCTGCCTGTGCATTGAGGTGTGTTACCCTCCCCTGTGGCTGCTGGGCCCCTCTCCCTGCACATCTCTGCCTGTGCAGCAAGGGGAGGCTGATGAGATGGGGGCTTATCCTGCCCTGACCACCCCGCTCTACTCCCCCAGGCCTCCTACTCCCACCATGACAGCCCACGCAGCAAGCACTGCCCCTTCCGTGACCAGCCATCCACTTGTGAGTGCTTGGGGAGCTTGGTCCTGGGGGTCCCCCTGGCTGTCCTCCCAACCCACTGACCTGTTGCCCTGCAGATGGTCCTGAGCTATGGTCCTCGGTGCGCTTCCACGACTACAGCACCAGCAGCAAGGACCAGATGGCTATGGTGCTGAGTTCCAGCTGCCCCCTGCACCCCCGGGCCACCCTGTGCTGGAGGGAGACGGCAGCCGAGTCTGCACCTTGCCATGATGTCCCCAACTCCACGGCCAGTGAGGAGGACCAGGTAGAAGGGCCTGGCCTTTGAGATGCTATGGGGCCATCAGTCCAGGGGGGTGCAGGGCTATGACCGTGGCTGGGGCACCCACAGGACTCCAGGGTCCATTGGGGGCAGTGGGCAGGTGTGGGGGTGCCCATGGGCTGTGTGGGTTGGGGACAGTGATGGTGACACCTTCTCTGCCCACTCTAGGCATACACACTGGACAAGGTGGACGTGCATCCCCAACTCTGCTTCCGAGTAAGCCCCTGTGGACGGGTGGGCACTGCCTGGGAAGGGGCTGGGGGCAATGGAGGGCGATGGCAGCTCACCCAGCCCCTCCTCTAACACCCACTTCCTCAAGTTCTCCTACAGGAACAGCAGCCACGTGGAGTGTCCTCACCAGCCAGGTGAGACCGGTGGGTGGGGGCCACCCGTGGGTGGAGTTCAGCCGTGCCTCAGGGTCCCTCACATCCCCTTGAGCATTCCATGAGTCCCCCCCTCTCTTTCTGGTGGCTGCAGAGACTGCCTGGAACGTCTCGGTGAGCGTCCGAGGGCTGCAGCTACGCCTGCACCTCACCTCCAGCATCCCCGCAGCCTTCAGCGCAGCCCTGTGCCAGCGCCGGGGCGGGCAGTGCGAGCCCGAGGCCCCCCTCTACACTGTCACACGGGTGAGCAATGTGGGGATGGGGGGAGAGACACTGGGGGGGCCGGCCCATGCTGACCCTGCCCTTGTGCTTTGCAGCCCGAGGGCTCTGCCCCAGGGGAGATGGCGCTGCTGCTGCCTGTGCAGGTCCTGGGCAGCTGCGTGCTGGTAAGGTGACCCCCAGACTGGTGCCTGCACCGTGGGGCAGACCCCAACCTGGTCCCCCCTCACCCAGCCCCTTCCTCAGGTGTGGCGCTCAGATGTGCGTTTTGCTCGGAAGCAGCTGCTGTGTCCTGATGGTGAGTGAGGGTCCTGGGGGGGCAGCAGGGGTGGGCAGACAGCCCCCACTCACCACCCTTCTCCCAGTCTCCCGCAGGCACTTCGGGCTGCTGGGGCTGGCACTGGCACTGGGGCTGGTGGTGACCCTGCTGCTCCTCAACTGCCGCAG
>NW_009953497.1:2199750-2200005 GCF_000747805.2 Chaetura pelagica
TCTTCCCTCCATCCCGTAGGTGCCCCGGGCGGGCGCCCCGTGCTGCTGCTGTACTCGCCGGACTCCGAGGAGCACCTGGGGCTGGTGTGCGCCCTGGCCGAGCGGCTGCGCGCCGGGCTGGGCTGCGACGTGCGGCTGGACCTGTGGGAGGCAGGAGGCGTGGGGCGAGCAGGGGCTCTGCCCTGGCTCTACGCCCAGCGAGGACGCGTGGGACGCCAGCGTGGCACTGTCCTCCTCCTCTGGAGCCGGGGGAGG
>NW_009953497.1:2202349-2202802 GCF_000747805.2 Chaetura pelagica
CCGTGGTGGCCCTGTCCCCGTTCCCCCGTGCCCACTGACCCCCTGTCTTCTCAGACTGCTCGTGGCCCGCAGCACAGGCTGCTGTCCCTCAGTGCCAAGGTAGGTGCTGGCATCCCCACGGGTGTCCCTTCACCTTGGCACATGCCCCCTGGGGAGAGCTAGGTGTTGGATGCTGCCAGAGATGGTGACCCCCGGGGTGCCATGCCCTGTGCTGAGTGCCCTGAGCTGCCTCCGTTGCAGTGCCCAGGCTGCAGATCTCCCCGGGGCCAAAGGAGGTGGTTGTGGAGGTGCAGGGGGCTGTGGCAGGGCACAGCCACACCCTCCGGCTCTACCACAACCAGAGCCATGGTGCCAGTGGGCCAGGACGTGCAGTGACCGCGGTGAGTATGAGCCCCGTTCCTTACCCCCCACGCTGGCTGGGCTCTGCCCCCAACCCCCCCATCCCCCGGAAGC
>NW_009953497.1:2203610-2204006 GCF_000747805.2 Chaetura pelagica
TCTCTCTTGCCGCCCCCCCCCCCCCCCCCCCCCAGCCACTGCTGACCTGCACTCTGGGGCAGGTGTGGAGCGGTGGGCAGGTCCGGCTGACCCAGTGCCTGAGGGACCGTGAGTACTGTGGAGTGGGAGGGCAGAGGCAGCCAGGGGGTGTCCAGCTGTGGGGTGAGCCCCCCTGGCCTGCCCTCCCCTCACCACCCACCCAGCCCCTGGCACATCCCCAGGAGTGCTGCCTGGCCGCCCTGATGACCTCCTGTTGCTGGAGCATGCGGGGAATGCCTCGCTGTGTGCCCTGGAGCTGGGTGCCTGCACACCCCTAGCCAGCTTCACCAGCACGGTAAGGGGCAGGGAGCCCTGTGTGCCAGGGGAGGTGGCACTGGCAGCACTGGCAGGTGACAT
>NW_009953497.1:2204067-2204428 GCF_000747805.2 Chaetura pelagica
CAGCGGCGGCGGGACGTGGCAGCGGGGCAGTGCAGGCAGGTGGGTGTGGGCAGCGGCGGGCAGGGCAAGGGTGTGGCAACGTGTGACATGTCCCCGTGCCCACAGATCTGGCATCCTGAGAACAGCACCAGCATCACGCTCTGGGCCTGTCCCCTGCACAAGTGTGAGTATCTCTGGTGGTGCTAGGGGAGAGGGGGGCTGGTGTGGGGCTGAGGGAGAGCACCCACCACTGGGCAGGTGCTGGGAACCCTCACTGGGTGCCAGGGACCCCTGATGGGCTCTGGGGACCCTCAGCAGGTGCTGACCCCTCCCCACAGACCTGCGCACCCACTGGGCACTGGCATGGATGGCGGTGCTGCTG
>NW_009953497.1:2204452-2204996 GCF_000747805.2 Chaetura pelagica
GAAGAAGGAAGATGTGAAAGGTAAGTGCTCCCTGACAGGGGGGGCTGTGACCAGTCCGGGACCTCCCCAGGACACCCCCTCACTGCCTCTCCGCCCCACAGGCTGGCTGAAGTCCCTGAGGGCTGACTACAGATCTGAGGGTGAGTGTGGGGAGAGTATGAGGGCTGTGGGACGTCCCAGGCCTTCCCTGCCAGGGTCCTTTGGTGTGGATAAGGTGACTGGGGGTCTGAGCAGGGGGTGGATTCTGCATTGGTGGTGGTCTTGGTCTGCTTCCCACCACGGCTGCCCCTTAGCTTGGCTATGGGTGGGTCCTGCAGTGGTGGGGGGACAGAGCCAAGGGATGGGACCCCCCATTGTGGGTGGTCCTCCCAACAGGGTGGTCCAAGCTTGCTTCCCACCACGGCTGCCCCACAGGGTGGGCAGGAGGGCGGTGCAAAGAGTGGTTCCCCTCACCATGGGTGATCTCTCCATTGTGGGTGGTCCCCTGTTGTGGGTTGTCCCACCACGGCTGCCCCATAGGATGGGTCCGGGGGCTCAGGGGGGG
>NW_009953497.1:2206576-2207246 GCF_000747805.2 Chaetura pelagica
GGCGGAGTGGTGTGGGGAGCGGGGAGGGGACACGGCCCCGGGGTTAGGGGTGGCCTGGGGGACACTGGAGAGGAGGGTGGGACTCTTCCCACAGTATTCCTAAGGTGTTCCTGGGGGGAACAGTGCTTGGCTCTGAGGAGGGGACAGGTGACAGGTCCCTGCAGGTTCCTGAGGAGAGGGTGTCTTGGCCCAGGGGTGACCTTACAGAGAGGAGGGTCCCACATCTGTGCTTCCCCCACATGCCCAGGGCCTGCAGCGGACAGAGCATGAGGGGTTTGGCGGGGGCAACACGGCCTGGGAGGAGGAGAAGCTGGCCAAGTACCAGCACAGGTGGGTGTCCTCAGCTGGGGGAGCCTGGGGGTCAGGGCTGCTGCAGGGGGAGGTGGCCCTGCCTTGACCCCCCTATCCCTGCAGCGAGACCCGTCTGCTGGAGGTGCTGGAGGGTGTCTGTGCCCCCTCAGACTTCACCTGCAACCAGCTGCTGGAGCGGAGCGAGGACCATGTGGAGCAGTGGTGGTTCCATGAGTGAGTCTGGGGACAGGGGCAGAGGGGGACAGGGTGGGGACAGGGGAATGAACACTGTCCCTCCCTCCCCAGGCAGCAGCAGCACCCAGACTTCTTCCAATGGCTGTGCATGGACAGGCTGGGCCTCCGCTGCCCACCCGGCCCC
>NW_009953497.1:2208956-2209341 GCF_000747805.2 Chaetura pelagica
GCTGCCCGCACGCTGTGCCCCCCCTCCCGGCCCCGCCAGCATCCCCTGGGCTGGGGGCTGCTGGCCCTGTGGGACCTTGTGTCCCCCCCGACCTGTGAAACCATTCCCCGTGGGGCAGTGGGGGGCCGGGTCCCTGCTCTGCCCGAAGCCATGGAGCTGAGAGAGCTGCCCACCCCAAAACCCTTTGTTCCCCATCCCTGGGCAGAGCCCACCTCTCCCCTAGGAGGCTGGGGGCTCCTGGGGGGGTCAGGGCTCCTCCCAGGGTTCCCTGCCGGATGCATGAGTGTGGCCATTGCATTTGTCTGTGGTTTCTCCGTTGGGGTGTGCCCATCTGTCCGTGTGTCCATATCTCAGGAAATAAAGCTCTGCACACCCAGCCCTGGTG
>NW_009953498.1:0-3180 GCF_000747805.2 Chaetura pelagica
CTGTGGACACCCTATAGACACCTTATGGACAGCCTATAGACACTATGGGCACCCTATGGACCCTATAGACACCCTATAGACACTCTAGGCACCCTATGGGCACCATGGACACCCTATAGACCCTATAGGCACCCTATAGACCCTATAGACACCCTATAGACACCCTATGGGCACCATGGGGACTCTATAGACACGCTGTAGACCCTATAGGCACACTATGGGCACTATAGGCACCCTATAGACACCCTATAAACCCTAAAGACACCCTATGGACACTGTGGGCACCCTATAGGCACCCTATGGGCACCCTATAGACCCTATAGGCACCCTATAGACACCCTATAGGCACCCTATGGGCACCCTGTAGACCCTATGGGCACCCTATGGGCACTGTGGGCACCCTATAGACACCCTATAGATCCTATGGGCACCCTATAGGCACCCTATGGGCATCCTATAGACCCTAAAGAGACCCTATAGACACTGTGGGCACCCTATAGACACCCTATAGACCCTAAGGGGGCACCCTATGGACACTATGGGCACCCTGTGGACCCTAAGGGCACCCTATAGACACTCTAGGCACCCTATGGGCACCATGGACACCCTATAGACCCTATGGACACCCTGTGGGTACTACGGGCACTCATGGACAGTATGTGCACCCTGTGGACACCTATAGGCCCCTCTAGAACCCTATGTACCCCTCTAGACCCCTATGGACACCTATAGACCCCTACAAACTCCTATGGGCCCCTATGAAATCACTCTAGACCCCTATGGATCCCTCTGGCCCCTATGGGCACCTATAGACTCTTATGGACCCCTATAGACACCTATAGTCTCCTATGGACTCTTATGGACCCTTATGGACCACTAGACACCTATAGACTCTTGTAGATGACACTTATAGACTCTTATGGATCCCTATGGACCCCTCTAGACCTCTGTGGGCACCTATAAACTCTTATGGACCCCTGTGGACCCCTATGGACTCCTGTACACCCCTATGGACACCTATAGGCCCCTATGGAGACCTATATACCACTATGGAGACCTCTAGACACCTATAGACTCTTATGGATCCCTATGGACACGTATAGGCCCCTATGGACCCTCATGGACCCCTCTAGACACCTATAGACTCCTAAAGACCCCTATAGACCCCTATGGACTCCTCTAGACAACTATAGACTCTTATAGACCCCTATATAGGTGTATGGACACCTATAGGCCCCTATGGACCCCATGGACCCCTCTAGACACCCGTAGGCCCCTATGGAGACCTATAGACCCCTATGGAGACCTATAGACCCCTATGGACCCCTCTAGACCCCTCTAGACTCTTATGGGCCCCTATAGACCCCTATGGACATGTATAGACCCCTATGGACCCCTCTAGACTCTTATGGACCCCTATAGACCCCTATGGACACCTATAGGCCCCTATGGACCCCCATGGACCCTTATGGACCCCTCTAGACACCTATAGACCCCTATGGAGACCTATAGACCCCTATGGAGACCTATAGACCCCTCTAGACTCTTATGGGCCCCTATAGACCCCTATGGACATGTATAGACCCCTATGGACCCCTCTAGACTCTTATGGACCCCTATAGACCCTTATGGAGACCTATAGGCTCCTATGGACCCTTATGGACCCCTCTAGACACCTATAGACTCTTATGGACCCCTATCGACCCTTATGGAGACCTATAGGCTCCTATGGACCCTTATGGACCCCTCTAGACACCTATAGACTCTTATGGACCCCTATGGAGACCTATAGGCCCCTATGGACCCTTATGGACCCCTCTAGATTCCTACAGACCCCTATAGGCCTCTATGGACCCTTATGGACCCCTCTAGACACCTATAGACTCTTATGGACCCCTATAGACCCTTATGGAGACCTATAGGCTCCTATGGACCCTTATGGACCTCTCTAGACACCTATAGACTTTTATGGACCCCTATAGACCCCTATGGGCCCTTATGGACCCCTCTAGACAACTATAGGCCCCTATGGAGACCTATAGGCCCCTATGGAGACCTATGGACCCTTATGGACCCCTCTAGACACCTATAGACTCTTATGGACCCCTATAGACCCTTATGGAGACCTATAGGCCCCTATGGACCCTTATGGACCCCTCTAGAGTCCTACAGACCCCTATAGACCCCTATGGACCCCTCTAGACAACTATAGACTCTTATGGACCCCTATGGAGATCTATAGGCCCCTATGGACCCTTATGGACCCCTCTAGAGTCCTACAGACCCCTATAGACCCCTATGGACCCCTCTAGACAACTATAGACTCTTATGGACCCCTATGGAGATCTATAGGCCCCTATGGACCCTTATGGACCCCTCTAGACCCCTACACACACCTATGGACCCTTATGGACCCCCATGGACCCCTCTAGACACCTATAGACTCCATCAGACCCCTAAAGACCCCTATAGACACCTATGGACCCCTATGGAGACCTATAGGCCCCTATGGACCCTTCCTTATGGACCCCTATAGACCCCTATAGATCCCTATGGACACCTATAGGCTCCTATAGACCCCTATGGACACCTATAGGTTCCTATAGACCCCTATGGACACCTATAGGTATGGATCCCTATGGACACGTATAGGCCCCTATGGACCCTCATGGACCCCTCTAGACACCTATAGACTCCATCAGACCCCTAAAGACCCCTATAGACACCTATGGACCCCTATGGAGACCTATAGGCCCCTATGGACCCTTCCTTATGGACCCCTATAGACCCCTATAGATCCCTATGGACACCTATAGGCTCCTATAGACCCCTATAGGTTCCTATAGACCCCTATGGACACCTATAGGCTCCTATGGACCCCTACAGACCCCTGTAGACCTCTATGGACACCTATAGGCTCCTATGGACCCTTATGGACCCCTACAGACCCCTATAGACTCCATCAGACCCCTATAGACCCCTATGGAGACCTATAGGCCCCTATGGACCCTTCCTTATGGACCCCTACAGACCCCTATGGACCCTTATGGAACCCTCTAGACACCTATAGACTCTTATGGACCCCTATAGACCCTTATGGAGACCTATAGGCTCCTATGGACCCTTATGGACCTCTCTAGACACCTATAGACTTTTATGGACCCCTATAGACCCCTATGG
>NW_009953498.1:5277-6798 GCF_000747805.2 Chaetura pelagica
GGACCAGGAGATGGTGGGAACCAAGGGGGGACCAGGAGATGGTGGGAACCAAGGTGGGCCCAGCAGAAGAAGGAGATGGTGGCACCAAGGTGGGCCCAGGAGCTGAAAGAGGCTCAGGAGGACCAGGATGGACACCAGGATGGACACCAGGATGGTTCCAGTAGAAGAAGGAGGAGATGGTGGCACCAAGGTGGGCTCAGAACAACCAGGAGATGGTGGCACCAAAGTGGGTCCAGCAGGACCAGGAGATGGTGGGAACCAAGGTAGGACCAAAAGATGTTGGACACCCAAGTGGGCCCAGCAGAAGAAGGAGATGGTGGCACCAAGGTGGGCCCAGGAGCTGAAAGAGGCTCAGGAGGACCAGGATGGACACCAAGATGGACACCAAGATGGTTCCAGTAGAAGAAGGAGGAGATGGTGGCACCAAGGTGGGTTCAGAAGATGGTGGCACCAAGGTGGGCTCAGAACAACCAGGAGATGGTGGCACCAAAGTGGGTCCAGCAGGACCAGGAGATGGTGGGAACCAAGGTAGGACCAAAAGATGTTGGACACCCAAGTGGGCCCAGCAGAAGAAGGAGATGGTGGCACCAAGGTGGGCCCAGGAGCTGAAAGAGGCTCAGGAGGACCAGGATGGACACCAAGATGGACACCAAGATGGTTCCAGTAGAAGAAGGAGGAGATGGTGGCACCAAGGTGGGTTCAGAAGATGGTGGCACCAAGGTGGGCTCAGAACAACCAGGAGATGGTGGCACCAAAGTGGGTCCAGCAGGACCAGGAGATGGTGGGAACCAAGGGGGGACCAGGAGATGGTGGGAACCAAGGTGGGCCCAGCAGAAGAAGGAGATGGTGGCACCAAGGTGGGCCCAGGAGCTGAAAGAGGCTCAGGAGGACCAGGATGGACACCAAGATGGACACCAAGATGGTTCCAGTAGAAGAAGGAGGAGATGGTGGCACCAAGGTGGGTTCAGAAGATGGTGGCACCAAGGTGGGCTCAGAACAACCAGGAGATGGTGGCACCAAAGTGGGTCCAGCAGGACCAGGAGATGGTGGGAACCAAGGTAGGACCAAAAGATGTTGGACACCCAAGTGGGCCCAGCAGAAGAAGGAGATGGTGGCACCAAGGTGGGCCCAGGAGCTGAAAGAGGCTCAGGAGGACCAGGATGGACACCAAGATGGACACCAAGATGGTTCCAGTAGAAGAAGGAGGAGATGGTGGCACCAAGGTGGGTTCAGAAGATGGTGGCACCAAGGTGGGCTCAGAACAACCAGGAGATGGTGGCACCAAAGTGGGTCCAGCAGGACCAGGAGATGGTGGGAACCAAGGTAGGACCAAAAGATGTTGGACACCCAAGTGGGACCAGCAGAAGAAGGAGATGGTGGCACCAAGGTGGGTCCAGAACAACCAGGAGATGGTGGGAACCAAGGTGGGTCCAGGAGGAGCTGGACGTGGAGATGGAAGACACCAAGGAGATAATGGACACCCAAGATAGGACCAGGAGATGCTGGACACCCAGGTGGGCC
>NW_009953498.1:6978-8074 GCF_000747805.2 Chaetura pelagica
TTCAGCAGGTGGGAGCCAAAACAGGGTTAGGAGGGCCAGGATGGACACCAGGGTGGTTCCAGCAGGAGGAGATGATGGGCACCAAGGTGGGTGCAGAGGATCAAGAGATGATGGGAACCAAGGTGGGTGCAGAAGGGTCAAGGAGAGATGATGGGCACCTGGAAGGGTCCAGTGGGAGAAGGAGGAGATGATGGACACCAAGATGGGTCCAGGAGGACCAGATGATGGTCACTAAGATGGGTTGGCCAGGAGCAGGAGGAGATGAGAGACACCAAGGTGGGTCCAGAGATGCAGGAGGAGATGGTGGGCACCAAAATGCATCCAGAAGGACCAGGAGAGGGTGGGCCCCAAGATGGGGGCAGCAGGAGCAGGAGATGATGGACACCAAGATGGGAGCAGCAGGAGATGATGGACCCCAAGATGGGGGCAGCAGGAGCAGGAGATGATGGACCCCAAGATGGGGGCAGCAGGAGATGATGGACCCCAAGATGGGGGCAGCAGGAGCAGCAGATGATGGGCACAGAGATGAGTCCAGCACAGCCAGAGATGATGGATGTCAGGATGGGTCTTCCAAGGCCAGGAGCAGATGGTGGGTCCTGTTGGGGGGGGGGCCAGCAGACCTGGTGGGTGCTGAGATGGGTCCTTGGTGGTGCCCACACGTGGTGAGATGGGTCCTGCTGAGGTGCCAGGGATGGACATCATGACACAGGTGGGTTTGGTGACCTTCCTGCCCAAGCTCCTCCAGCACCCAACCATGGGCCACAGCAGCTCCTGATGGGACCCCCAGCACCCACTCCTGGATGCACCCAGCTCCACCATCAGACCACCCAGTTATGTTTGTGGTCTCCCCTGGGGGTTGGGACTCTCCTGCCACCAGGATGGTTGTCACTCTGGTCCCCAACGTGCCACCTTCTCCAGGTTCTCAGCATGGGTGGCTTCTTCTGGTGGTCCTTTCCCTGCCCCATGTCTCTGCCAGAGATTCAACCCCAGGGAGATGTGGAGGGACCTGCTGAGACCCAACCCAAGGAGATGTGGAGGGACCTGCTGAGACCCCACCCCAAGGGCAGGGGGGGGGCCCGCCCAAACCCAACCCCCA
>NW_009953498.1:8825-9651 GCF_000747805.2 Chaetura pelagica
ATGATGGACCCCAAGATGGGGGCAGCAGGAGCAGGAGATGATGGACCCCAAGATGGGGGCAGCAGGAGATGATGGACCCCAAGATGGGAGCAGCAGGAGATGATGGACCCCAAGATGGGGGCAGCAGGAGCAGGAGATGATGGGCACAGAGATGAGTCCAGCACAGCCAGAGATGATGGATGTCAGGATGGGTCTTCCAAGGCCAGGAGCAGATGGTGGGTCCTGTTGGGGGGGGGTCCAGCAGACCTGGTGGGTGCTGAGATGGGTCCTTGGTGGTGCCCACACGTGGTGAGATGGGTCCTGCTGAGGTGCCAGGGATGGACATCATGACACAGGTGGGTTTGGTGACCTTCCTGCCCAAGCTCCTCCAGCACCCAACCATGGGCCACAGCAGCTCCTGATGGGACCCCCAGCACCCACTCCTGGATGCACCCAGCTCCACCATCAGACCACCCAGTTATGTTTGTGGTCTCCCCTGGGGGTTGGGACTCTCCTGCCACCAGGATGGTTGTCACTCTGGTCCCCAACGTGCCACCTTCTCCAGGTTCTCAGCATGGGTGGCTTCTTCTGGTGGTCCTTTCCCTGCCCCATGTCTCTGCCAGAGATTCAACCCCAGGGAGATGTGGAGGGACCTGCTGAGACCCAACCCAAGGAGATGTTGAGGGACCTGCTGAGACCCAACCCCAACCCCAGGGAGATGTGGAGGGACCTGCTGAGACCCAACCCAAGGAGATGTGGAGGGACCTGCTGAGACCCAACCCAAGGAGATGTGGAGGGACCTGCTGAGACCCAACCCAAGGAGATGTGGAGGGACCTGCTGAGACCC
>NW_009953498.1:18115-21198 GCF_000747805.2 Chaetura pelagica
CCCCAACCCCACCCAAGGAGATGTGGAGGGACCTGCTGAGACCCAACCCAAGGAGATGTGGAGGGACCTGCTGAGACCCAACCCAAGGAGATGTGGAGGGACCTGCTGAGACCCAACCCAAGGAGATGTGGAGGGACCTGCTGAGACCCAACCCAAGGAGATGTGGAGGGACCTGCTGAGACCCAACCCAAGGAGATGTGGAGGGACCTGCTGAGACCCAACCCAAGGAGATGTGGAGAGACCTGCCGAGACCCAACCCAAGGAGATGTGGAGGGACCTGCTGAGACCCAACCCAAGGAGATGTGGAGGGACCTGCTGAGACCCAACCCAAGGAGATGTGGAGGGACCTGCTGAGACCCAACCCAAGGAGATGTGGAGAGACCTGCCGAGACCCAACCCAAGGAGATGTGGAGGGACCTGCTGAGACCCAACCCAAGGAGATGTGGAGGGACCTGCTGAGACCCAACCCAAGGAGATGTGGAGGGACCTGCTGAGACCCAACCCAAGGAGATGTGGAGAGACCTGCCGAGACCCAACCCAAGGAGATGTGGAGGGACCTGCTGAGACCCAACCCAAGGAGATGTGGAGAGACCTGCTGAGACCCAACCCCAACCCCAGGGAGATGTGGAGGGACCTCCTAAGACTCAACCCAAGGAGATGTGGAGAGACCTGCTGAGACCCAACCCAAGGAGATGTGGAGGGACCTGCTGAGACTCAACCCAAGGAGATGTGGAGAGACCTGCTGAGACCCAACCCAAGGAGATGTGGAGGGACCTGCTGAGACCAACCCCAGGGAGATGTGGAGGGACCTGCTGAGACCCAACCCCAACCAGGGAGATGTGGAGGGACCTGCTGAGACCCAACCCAAGGAGATGTGGAGGGACCTGCTGAGACCCAACCCCAACCCTACCAAGACCCATCCATCTCCTCCACCCCCCAGCCCCCCGAGGTCCCCACTGCCACCCACAGCCAGGCAGGACACCCAGGCTGGGAAATCCCACCCGTCCCCGCGCACGTTCCTCGCTTGCTCCAGGGGTGCTGTCCCCCCAAAAAAACGGCCCACCCCTCCAACCAGTGACCAGGGGACCAGCCAGAAGGTGGTTGAAGGGCCAGGAGGAGCCGTGTCCCACCACGGGAGGATGGAGATGGGCGAGGTGCCCCCCCAAGCACCCTCCTTCCCCAGGGGTCCGTGTTGTCCTGGGCTGAGCAGGGACAGGGGGGGTTTTCCTGGGCAGGGAGGAGGTGGTGGCAGCTGCTATAGGACCCCCTCCATGAAGCTGGTGTCCAGGTGCTGGATGAGCACCCGGATGAAGGACATCTCCTTGCGGGTGTTCTCGAAGATGACGCGCGGGTCGTCCGACTGGCAGCGCAGGCAGTTGGGGGCCATCACCATGGCCAGGTTGTTGACGTCCA
Source organism: Chaetura pelagica (assembly GCF_000747805.2). NCBI lineage: Eukaryota > Metazoa > Chordata > Aves > Apodiformes > Apodidae > Chaetura > Chaetura pelagica. The sequence goes on from NW_009953498.1 coordinate 19,529, forward strand.
TCTTGGTGACCGCCACGTTGGCCGGCTGCACGAACACCTGGGGGGGCAGGGAGGAGGTCCGGGGTGGTTGGTGGGAGCTTTGGGGGAGGTGGAGGAACCACCTGGAGGAACCATGAGGAAGAACCACAGGGAGGAACCAGAGGGAGGAACCAGGTGGATGAACCACATGGAGAAACCATGGGGAGGAACCAGGTGGAGGAACCACCTGGAGGAACCATGAGGAAGAACCACAGGGAGGAACCAGAGGGAGGAACCAGGTGGATGAACCACATGGAGAAACCATGGGGAGGAACCAGGTGGAGGAACCACCTGGAGGAACCATGAGGAAGAACCACAGGGAGGAACCAGAGGGAGGAACCAGGTGGATGAACCACATGGAGAAACCATGGGGAGGAACCAGGTGGAGGAACCACCTGGAGGAACCATGAGGAAGAACCACAGGGAGGAACCAGAGGGAGGAACCAGGTGGATGAACCACATGGAGAAACCATGGGGAGGAACCAGGTGGAGGAACCACCTGGAGGAACCATGAGGAAGAACCACAGGGAGGAACCAGAGGGAGGAACCAGGTGGATGAACCACATGGAGAAACCATGGGGAGGAACCAGGTGGAGGAACCACCTGGAGGAACCATGAGGAAGAACCACAGGGAGGAACCACAGGGAGGAACCAGGTGGATGAACCACATGGAGAAACCATGGGGAGGAACCAGGTGGAGGAACCACAGGGAGGAACCAGGTGGAGGATCTAAGTGGAGGAACCATGGGGAGGAACCACATGGAGGAACCAAGAGGAACCACATGGAAGAACCACATGGAGGAACCATGGGGAGGAACCACCTGGAGGAACCATGAGGAAGAACCACAGGGAGGAACCACAGGGAGGAACCAGGTGGAGGAACCACCTGGAGGAACCATGAGGAAGAACCACAGGGAGGAACCAGAGGGAGGAACCAGGTGGAGGATCCAGGTGGAGGAACCGTGGGGAGGAACCACATGGAGGAACCAGGTGGAGGAACCACAGGGAGGAACCAGGTGGAGGATCTAAGTGGAGGAACCATGGGGAGGAACCACATGGAGGAACCAAGAGGAACCACATGGAAGAACCACATGGAGGAACCATGAGGAAGAACCACATGGAGGAACCACAGGAAGGAACCACAGGGAGGAACCATGAGGAGGAACCACAGGGAAGAACCAGGTGGAGGAACCATGTGGAGGATCCAGGTGGAGGATCCAGGTGGAGGATCCAGGTGGAGGAACCACCTGGATGAACCACATGGAGGAACCACGTGGAGGATCCAGCTGGAGGATCCAGGTGGAGGAACCACATGGAGGAACCACGTGGAGGATCCAGGTGGAGGAACCACAGGGAAGAACCACGTGGAGGATCCAGCTGGAGGATCCAGGTGGAGGAACCACCTGGATGAACCGTGGGGAGGAGCTGGGAGCCCTTCCCAGTTTCCGCCCAAGACAGAATCCCCACGTTGGGCACCTCCCACCGTTGGGAACCCCCCGAAAACACCCCCAAACCACCCCAAGAGGAGCCCCCAGGTGTGGAGGGGGCCCAGGGGGGGTCCCAGCTGTACCTGCAGGAAGCGGATGAGGTAGCACAGCACCATCTTGTTGATCCTGGGCAGGGAGTGGACGACGGCGACGGCCGCCTCGGGG
>NW_009953498.1:25866-28164 GCF_000747805.2 Chaetura pelagica
GTGGAGGATCCAGGTGGAGGATCCAGGTGGAGGAACCACCTGGATGAACCACATGGAGGAACCACGTGGAGGATCCAGCTGGAGGATCCAGGTGGAGGATCCAGGTGGAGGAACCACAGGGAAGAACCACGTGGAGGATCCAGCTGGAGGATCCAGGTGGAGGATCCAGGTGGAGGAACCACAGGGAAGAACCACGTGGAGGATCCAGCTGGAGGATCCAGGTGGAGGATCCAGGTGGAGGAACCACAGGGAAGAACCACGTGGAGGATCCAGGTGGAGGAACCACAGGGAAGAACCACGTGGAGGATCCAGGTGGAGGAACCACAGGGAAGAACCACGTGGAGGATCCAGGTGGAGGAACCACAGGGAAGAACCACGTGGAGGATCCAGGTGGAGGAACCACAGGGAAGAACCACGTGGAGGATCCAGGTGGAGGAACCACAGGGAAGAACCACGTGGAGGATCCAGGTGGAGGAACCACAGGGAAGAACCACGTGGAGGATCCAGGTGGAGGAACCACAGGGAAGAACCACGTGGAGGATCCAGGTGGAGGAACCACAGGGAAGAACCACGTGGAGGATCCAGCTGGAGGATCCAGGTGGAGGATCCAGGTGGAGGAACCACAGGGAAGAACCACGTGGAGGATCCAGGTGGAGGAACCACAGGGAAGAACCACGTGGAGGATCCAGCTGGAGGATCCAGGTGGAGGAACCACCTGGATGAACCGTGGGGAGGAGCTGGGAGCCCTTCCCAGTTTCCGCCCAAGACAGAATCCCCACGTTGGGCACCTCCCACCGTTGGGAACCCCCCGAAAACACCCCCAAACCACCCCAAGAGGAGCCCCCAGGTGTGGAGGGGGCCCAGGGGGGGTCCCAGCTGTACCTGCAGGAAGCGGATGAGGTAGCACAGCACCATCTTGTTGATCCTGGGCAGGGAGTGGACGACGGCGACGGCCGCCTCGGGGTTCTCGTAGTGGGTGATGCACTGCTCGTAGAACTCGTGGGGGATCAGGGGTTCCTCCAGCTCCCGGTACCACAGCTTCAGCAAGGAGGCTGGGGGTGAGGGGAGGACACCAGAAGGTCTTAAAATACCTTTTTTTTGGATGGTGGAAGGGGGTGATTCTGACCGTGAGGTCCTACCGGGAACGTGGGGATCCTCCAGCCCCGTGGGGATCTTCCACTGGTCCACCTGCAGCTTCAGGGCGTTCACCTCGTCGATGTCACCTGGGACCCTGGGAGAGAAGAGGGGGTCGTGGTGGGGGGACCCACCTTGCCTGCCACCCCACCCCGGGCTCCGTGGGGTTTGGGGGGGGTTGAGTGTGGGTCTGGAGGGGAAGCGTTGGGTGGGCAGCGAGTGGAGGTGGTGCTGGGGTGGGCAACTGGTGCTGCCCAAAAGGGGGGTGACATCCTGCTGTGTGCAGACCCCAAGAGCTCCAGGAGACTCTGGTGGGCACCAGAATGGACACCCCCACCTCATGGAGACCCCCCCATGGACTTAGAGTGAGGAGAAGTTTGGGCACTTCCCCATGGGAGGAGAAAGGTGCCCATGGGGACATGGAGAAGGGGACAAGGTGACTCGTGGCTTCCTCTATCAGGAGAAGTTTGAGGTCAGTTCCACGGGGAGGAGAAAGGTGCCCATGGGGACATGGAGAAGGGGACAAGGTGACTCGTGGCTTCCTCTATCAGGAGAAGTTTGAGGTCAGTTCCACGGGGAGGAGAAAGGTGCCCATGGGGACATGGAGAAGGGGACAAGGTGACTCGTGGCTTCCTCTATCAGGAGAAGTTTGAGGTCAGTTCCACGGGGAGGAGAAAGGTGTCCATGGGGACACGGAGAAAGGGGACAAGGTGACTCGTGGCTCCCACCACGAGCAATCCCAGGTTTGCCACCCCCCCCTTGGTGGGCCAGGAGGTGCCTTTACCTGAAGATGCCCTCGGTTTGGTCCCCGTTGAGGGCCAGGACCTCCTCAGAGAGGCGGGTCTGCCCCCAGGGCAGCTGCCGTCGGGGTATCGCTCCTTCTGCAGCGCCACGATGTCCTGCAAGGAGCTGCCAAACATGGAGGGGTTGAAGACAGCGTTCTTGGCGTGACGGATCTCCTCGATGTTGGGCTTCTTCAGCCCCTGGCAGAGACACAGAGAAAGGCACCGCTGGTGTCAGGAGATGCACGAGGCTGCCAGCCCGTGGTGGAGCTCCCGGGGGTGGTCCAGAGCTGGGGGTGGGTGTGGTGGGGGGTGGGATGGAGGAGAGGGATGGAGGGGATGTGAGGGTGGTGGGATGGAGGAGAGGGATGGAGGGGATGTG
>NW_009953498.1:28881-30852 GCF_000747805.2 Chaetura pelagica
GTGGGATGGAGGAGATGGATGGAGGGGACATGAGGGGGGTGGGATGGGGGAGATGGATGGAGGGGACGTGAGAGGGGTGGGATGGAGGAGAGGAGATGGATGGAATGGATGTGTGTGGTGGGATGGAGGAGATGGATGGAGTGGACGTGAGGGGGGTGGGATGGAGGAGATGGATGGAGGGGACGTGAGGGGGGTGGGATGGAGGAGAGGAGATGGATGGAGTGGATGTGTGTGGTGGGATGGAGGAGATGGATGGAGTGGACGTGAGGGGGGTGGGATGGAGGAGATGGATGCAGTGGAAATGAGGGTGGTGGGATGGAGGAGATGGACACATTGGACATGTCCAAAGGTGAGCAGGGGACTATCAATGGCCCCTTGGTGAGCCCAGTGGGTGACATGTCCCCTTCCACTACAGGACTTGGTCTTGGCCAACATCACCAGGAGCTGCTGTGGACTAAGGAAGGTCCCACTGGGTCTTCTCCATCCCCACAGCACAAGGAGAGTGAAGCAACCTCTGCTCCCAGGATCGATCCCATCATCTCTTGGTGATGGGGAACTTTGGGAAGGACCTCAGAAGGTTTCTGGGTGGTCCCCAGAAGGTCTCCATAAAGACCCAAATAAGTCCAAGAAAGTTCCAAGAAAATCCCCAGGTCTCAAGAAAGAGCCCAGAAGGTTCCCAGGAGGATCCCAGAAGGACCCCAGAAGATCTTCAGAAGGTTCCCAGAGGGTCTCCAGGACCTCAGGAGGACACCAGAAAAGACACAAGAAGGTTCCCAGAAGGTCTTCAGGACCCCAGAAGGACCCCAGGAAGCTCCCAGAAGGTCTCCAGAACCCCAGAAGGACCCCAGAAGGTTCCCAGAAGGTCTCCAGGACCCCAGAAGGACCCCAGGAGGTTCCCAGAAGGTCTCCAGGACCTCAGGAGGACACCAGAAAAGACACAAGAAGGTTCCCAGAAGGTCTTCAGGACCCCAGAAGGACCCCAGGAAGCTCCCAGAAGGTCTCCAGAACCCCAGAAGGACCCCAGAAGGTTCCCAGAAGGTCTCCAGGACCCCAGAAGGACCCCAGAAGGTCTCCAGGACCCCAGAAGGACCCCAGAAAAGACACAGAAGGTCTCCAGGACCCCAGAAGGACCCCAGAAGGTTCCCAGAAGGTCTCCAGGACCCCAGAAGATCTTCCGAAGGTTCCCAGAAGGTCTCCAGGACCCCAGGACAACACCAGAAGGTTCCCAGAAGGTCTCCAGGACCCCAGGAGGACACCAGAAGGTTGCCAAAAGGTTCCCATCAGACCAAACCACGCTGGACACCCCCCACCATTCTCACCACGGCTCTGGTACAACCCACCACCCTCTTCCCACCACTCCCCAACTTCCAACCCTCCTCCCTCTCCAGGCCCCATCCCCACACCCTAGTGGCCCCTTGGTGGCCCTGGCCAGGGGTGGTTGCCCCCACCAGGACCTCAGGAGGACACCAGAAGGTTCTCAGAAGGTCTCCAGGACCTCAGGAGGACCCCAGGAGGTTCCCAGAAGGTCTCCAGGACCACAGAAGGACCCCAGAAGGTTCCCAGAAGGTCTCCAGGACCCCAGAAGGACACCAGAAGGTTCCCAGAAGGTCTCCAGGACCCCAGAAGGACACCAGAAGGTTCTCAGAAGGTCTCCAGGACCTCAGGAGGACACCAGGAGGCTCCCAGAAGGTCTCCAGGACCCCAGAAGGACCCCAGAAGGTTCCCAGAAGGTCTCCAGGACCCCAGGACAACACCAGAAGGTTCCCAGAAGGTCTCCAGGACCCCAGAAGGACCCCAGAAGATTCCCAGAAGGTCTCCAGGACCCCAGAAGGACCCCAGAAGGTTCCCAGAAGGTCTCCAGGTCTCCAACCCTTGGACGCACCTTCTTGGCTCCCGTCAGCGCCGCCTTCTGCAACTTGTTGTAGCAGTACTTGGCGTAGGTGCTGATGGGCAACCCTGCAAGAGAGACAC
>NW_009953498.1:38605-42082 GCF_000747805.2 Chaetura pelagica
CCCAGAAGGTCTCCAGGACCCCAGAAGGACCCCAGAAGATTCCCAGAAGGTCTCCAGGACCCCAGAAGGACCCCAGAAGGTTCCCAGAAGGTCTCCAGGACCCCAGGAGGACACCAGAAGGTTCCCAGAAGGTCTCCAGGACCCCAGAAGGACCCCAGAAGGTTCCCAGAAGGTCTCCAGGTCTCCAACCCTTGGACGCACCTTCTTGGCTCCCGTCAGCGCCGCCTTCTGCAACTTGTTGTAGCAGTACTTGGCGTAGGTGCTGATGGCCACCCCTGCAAGAGAGACACAAGGGGGGACACAGAGGTCATCTCCAGGTCATTGTGGGGTCATGGAGGGTGAAGGTCATCTCAGGGTCATCCCAGCTCCAGGAGGTGTTAAGTTCTCCCCTGGGTTCTGCTCCACCATCGCTCCCCGGGGTGGGGTGTGAGGAGGGTGAGGTTCCCACCCCCCCAGCTCCACCATGGAGGTGTCCCCATCACTCAACCTTCTCCCCAAGGCACCTGGGAGAAGACATGTCCACTGCACCCACCTACAGTGGGATCTTGGAGCTCCCTTGGTTCTGTCCTCCAGCTCTGGGGGCTGATGTTTCACCCCACGGCCACCAAGCCCCATGGTCATCCCCTCCACCATCCAGCTGCTCCTGCTGGGGCCACCACCTCCACCTTCATCCTTCACCATCCACCATCCATCTGCTCCTCCTGGGGCCACCCTCATTCCCTCCTGCATCACCCACCTCCTCCTGGTGCCACCACATCCATCCTCACACCCCCTCCCCCTTGTGCTGGGGCCACCATTCTACCTTGATCCTCCACCACTTCCACCCTCAAACACCCCTACACTACCCAGCTTCTCATCCTGCTGCCACCACGTCCACCCTTGTCCCACCCTCCACCATCCACCTTCTTCTCCTGAAGCCACTCTCACCCATCCCTACCACCCATCTCCTCCTGGTGCCACCACTTCCATCCCCATCTCCCCTCCACCACCCACCTCCTGGTGCCACCACTTCCATCCCCATCTCCCCTCCACCACCCACCTCCTGGTGCCACCACTTCCATCCCCATCTCCCCTCCACCACCCACCTCCTGGTGCCACCACTTCCATCCCCATCTCCCCTCCACCACCCACCTCCTGGTGCCACCACTTCCATCCCCATCTCCCCTCCACCACCCACCTCCTGGTGCCACCACTTCCATCCCCATCTCCCCTCCACCACCCACCTCCTGGTGCCACCACTTCCATCCCCATCTCCCCTCCACCACCCACCTCCTGGTGCCACCACTTCCATCCCCATCTCCCCTCCACCACCCACCTCCTGGTGCCACCACTTCCATCCCCATCTCCCCTCCACCACCCACCTCCTGGTGCCACCACTTCCATCCCCATCTCCCCTCCACCACCCACCTCCTGGTGCCACCACTTCCATCCCCATCTCCCCTCCACCACCCACCTCCTGGTGCCACCACTTCCATCCCCATCTCCCCTCCACCACCCACCTCCTGGTGCCACCACTTCCATCCCCATCTCCCCTCCACCACCCACCTCCTGGTGCCACCACTTCCATCCCCATCTCCCCTCCACCACCCACCTCCTGGTGCCACCACTTCCATCCCCATCTCCCCTCCACCACCCACCTCCTGGTGCCACCACTTCCATCCCCATCTCCCCTCCACCACCCACCTCCTGGTGCCACCACTTCCATCCCCATCTCCCCTCCACCACCCACCTCCTGGTGCCACCACTTCCATCCCCATCTCCCCTCCACCACCCACCTCCTGGTGCCACCACTTCCATCCCCATCTCCCCTCCACCACCCACCTCCTGGTGCCACCACTTCCATCCCCATCTCCCCTCCACCACCCACCTCCTGGTGCCACCACTTCCATCCCCATCTCCCCTCCACCACCCACCTCCTGGTGCCACCACTTCCATCCCCATCTCCCCTCCACCACCCACCTCCTGGTGCCACCACTTCCATCCCCATCTCCCCTCCACCACCCACCTCCTGGTGCCACCACTTCCATCCCCATCTCCCCTCCACCACCCACCTCCTGGTGCCACCACTTCCATCCCCATCTCCCCTCCACCACCCACCTCCTGGTGCCACCACTTCCATCCCCATCTCCCCTCCACCACCCACCTCCTGGTGCCACCACTTCCATCCCCATCTCCCCTCCACCACCCACCTCCTGGTGCCACCACTTCCATCCCCATCTCCCCTCCACCACCCACCTCCTGGTGCCACCACTTCCATCCCCATCTCCCCTCCCACCACCCACCTTCTGGTGCCACCACTTCCATCCCCATCTCCCCTCCACCATCCACCTCCTGGTGGAGTTGACACCCTCAACCCTTGGAACATCCCCAAGCTGCCATTCCAAGGGAGATGCTCCAACATCCCGCAGCCAAGAACCCTGGAGACCTGGTGGTACCTTCTGGACCACCCCAGAAGATGCTGACAGCCCCAGAAATTCTTCTGGTAGCCCCAAAAAACAGGTACCATCATGGATGAAGATCCTGACCCGGTCCCCCCATTGGTGGGGGGCACAGAAGCCCCTTCTCCAGGTGCCACCCCCAGGTCCTGCTCCCACCTCGAGGTTCCTCACCTCGAGTTCCTCCAAGTGTCCCCACCCAGGGGAGCTTCATAATTAGTGGGTAATTACTGCTCATTAAAGAGATCCCCATTATTAAATGGGTGGGGATGATGGGGAACGAATCGGATCCTACGTGTTATTATGGACATCGAGGCACGAGGTTCTACGGACCCTGAGATGAAACACCCATGGGAATTAATCCAATTAATCGGATTAATAGACGAGGGGATGAGAATTAAAGCAAAATGAAATGGGTGAAAGAGAAACGAGGATTTAGTGGGTTAGAAATTATTTGTGAGAGGTTCTAGGGTCATGAATGAATGAAATGTAAAATGGTTCATTTGAAATGTACAACATAGAATATTAAAATACTAAGTATTAAATATTGTTAATATTTAATGTAATATTTAATGGCAATATTTAATGTAATTTAATTTAATGGAATTTAATGTAAATATATAATTTAATGTAATATATATTTATATATTATATATAAAACATAGAATAAGTATTAAATATTGTTAATATTTAATGTAATATTTAATGGCAATATTTAATGGAATTTAATGTAATGGAATTTAATGTAAATATATAATTTAATGTAATATATATTTATATATTATATGTAAAACCTAGACTCTACAATATCTGATATATTATTCATTATATATTGCACAATGTATATTAATTAAACATATTTATGACATGTTAAATATTATATATCATATATTATATATCATACTTTATATATATCACATATTATACACTAGATATAATATCTAATTCTATATTATGCATAATATATAATATATGATCTATTTTATGTTATATATTATATATGACGTGTTATATATTATATATGACATGTTATATATTATAT
>NW_009953498.1:42406-44764 GCF_000747805.2 Chaetura pelagica
ATTATCATTATCATTATCATTATCATTATCATTATCATTATCATTATCATTATCATTATCATTATCATTATCATTATCATTATCATTATCATTATCATTATCATTATCATTATCATTATCATTATCATTATCATTATCATTATCATTATTAAGGTATGGTTTATAATAATGTTATCAATTATGTATATTTGATATATAATATCTAAAGCAATAATAAATATAAATAATAAACATATATTACTCTCTCTCTATATAATATATATAAATAATTACTCTATATCCAGATCTTATATTTATGTATCTTATGGAATATTATATTTTATATATCACATATAGAATATATATCACATACATAGAATATGAGAAATTTATATTATTTATATTACATTAATTGATATTATTTAATACAATATATTGTATTAAACTCCTGTAATCTATATTAAATATGATAATAAATAGTGACTGGGAACATTCCAGAGAATAATATACATTAAAGATACAATACTATAGATAATACTATATTTTATTTATATACAAATTAAAAAAAAAGTATCTTTTATTTCTATATTCCTATAGATAATAGGAATAATGATATTAAATATAGATTAAATACTATATAATAGATAAAATATAATGCATCAGAATAGAGAACTATTATAATATATATTATTATAAATATATTTCTCTCTATATAGAGCAATATTATATATTATTATAGAGAAATATTATTATATAAAAGTAATAAATCATAATATAAAACTGTATTTGACATTCTTATATTATTACACGTTATAATATTTTAAAATGGTTGTTATATCTTTATATTACTTTACTATTATTATAATATTATTATTATTAAATAATATATTTATATGTTAGTAACACATTTATCTCCTTCTGTATTTATTTAATTTTATTTATATTTTTTCCTACTATTATATTAATGTAGTTTCATACTATTTGAATTTTTAAATTTCTATGCTGAATTGAATATTTCTGAGGCTAAAATTTTAATATTCTAGAATCTGTAACTTTTCAATAACCTCTAATATTCCACAATCTCATCATTTCATCACTTAATATTTTTCATTTGTACTAATAATGACAATATTTAGCATCAATTTTATCATAAGCCCCTATTTTTAGACTAGATCAAAATTCCATTTTTAGATGATAGTCATTTATGTTCTAGCCAATTAATATTTTTATAATTGAATAGTAATTTTACATATTAATTAATGATCCGTGACGGGTGACCGGGAATGGGATCTATGATACTTAATAGCTAATATCTAATAGCTGATGGCTAATAAATAGCATAAATGAGATACAGGCTGCATAGAGGAGATATTAATGACAATGAATAATTAGTAGTTAGGAAGTAGATAGTGATTAATAATGTTAATTAGGCTAATTAGCCCATCTGCAGGCAGACGACCCAACAGGTCCCCCTGGTGTTTATTGCCCGTTAATCCCTTCCTTGCAGGTTCATTCCCTATGACGTCACTGAAAGCGATGACGTCACGGAGAGCGATGACGTCACGGAGAGCGATGACGTCACGGAGAGCGATGACGTCACGGAGAGCGACCCCCCCCCCCCCCTACCCTGGTGCTCCTCAAGGTGGGGCTTGGGCTTCTTGCGCAATTTGGGCTTCTTCTGATTGGTCCTTTCCAGGAGGGCCTTAATGTGCCGCGTCACTGGGAACAGAGGGGAGGGAGATGGGATGGGGGCGGTTAATCCGGGGGGGACACGCGGGAAACAACGGAAACAACCGGGCGGGAACGAAACGAAACGGGAGCAAAATCTCAATGGTAAAATAAATAGAAGTAAAAAATGGGATAGAATAGGACATTGAAGGTATCGTTAAATTAATGATGGAATTGAACATGAAATAATAAATATGTCGATAAATAAATGATAGAAGAGAACATGAAATAATTAATATGTCGATAAATAAATGATAGAAGAGAACATGAAATAATTAATATGTCGATAAATAAATGATAGAAGAGAACATGAAATAATTAATATGTCGATAAATAAATGATAGAAGAGAACATGAAATAATTAATATGTCGATAAATAAATGATAGAACATCAAATAATAAATATATTGATAAATAAATGATAGAATAGAAATTAAATAATAAATATATAGATAAATAAATGATAGAATAGAACAGAAATAATAAATATATTGATAAATACATGATAGAATAGAACATAAATAATAAGTATGTATATAACCAAATGATAGAACATGAAATAATAAATATATTGATAAATAAATGATAGAACATGAAATAATAAATATATTGATAAATAAGTGATAGAATAGAACATGAAATAATAAATAT
>NW_009953498.1:44852-47319 GCF_000747805.2 Chaetura pelagica
TATAAATAAAAATATAATAAATAAATTATATTATAATTATATTATTATATTATTAAATAAATATAATTATAAATAAATGATAGAACATGAAATAATAAATACATAGATAAATAGAATGATAGAATACGAAATAATAAATATATCATTAAATAAATACTTGAAGAAAATAAATAAATTAATTATTAATTAAAGAAATAAATAGGACATGAAATAAACATGAAGCAAGTGATAAAAAAATTAAGAAACAAAAAATAAGAAATGAAAAATTAAGTCGTAAGAAGAAAAAAATACATAGGAAAAGAGTCGAAATTGATGAAATTTTGAAATGAAATGAAATTATAAAAGAGAAAAGTAAAATGGAATTAAACTAATGGATAGAAAAAGGAAATGAAATGATGTTGAAAATTAAATAATAAAAAGAAAAAGGAAAGAAAAAGAGAGAAGCTAAAAGAACAGAATTTAAATGAAGATATTAAGTCATTAAATTAGATTAGAAATAATTAATAAAAAGGAAAATAAAATAGAACATAAATGAAAAAAAGGAAATGAAATGAAAATATAAAATACATGAAAATAAAATGAAAATAAAATAAAGTAAAATAAAGTAAAATAGAATAAAGAAACCCTAAATCAACAGAATATTAAATTAAATGTGATATTACTTTAAATTTTAAAAAGTGAAAATGAATCTAAATAAAAATAAGATGAGAAAAAAGGACAATGAAAATAAAAATAAAAATAAACCTGTTGAAAAAATATAAATAAAATGAAAATGAAAATAAAATAAAATAAAAAACTCAAGAGGAAAAAGAAAAAGTTTGAAAAGAAAAAGTAATGAAAAGAAAAAATTCAAAATAGAAGGTAAAATTCAAAATAGAAGAGAAAAAGAAGAAAGAAAATGTCATGAAAAGAAAATAAATGAGAAATGAAAAAAGGAAACAGAAAATAATGGAAATGAAAATTTAAGAGGTGAAAATAGAACTTAAAAATGGAAATTGAAATGAAAATTCAAACAATAAAAATGAAAACAAGTGAAAGGGGAAAAAAATCAACAGAAAAGTGACATGAAAACTGAAAAGAAATCAAAATGAAAAGAAATAATAATGGAAATGAAAGCAAAAGTTATTAATAATGGACATGAAAATACTGAATCATGAAAATAAAGATAATCCTGAAAATAATAAGAAAAGTAAAGAAAATGTAAAAATAAGAATTGAAACCATCAAAGTTTTTGGGTTGGAAAAGATCTTTTAAGATCCTCAAGTCCAACCATTAATAACCAAAATGCAAATAAAACCAAAATAAAAGGGAAAGGGAAAAAGTGGAAAAGAAAAAGGAAAGAAAATATAAATAAATGAAAAGAAAAAGAAACCAGAAATGAAATGAAAGGGAAAATGAAAAAAAAAATTAGAGAAAAATAAAAATGCAAAAAATATATGAAAAGAGAAGTAAAGTAAATAAGAAGTGAAGAATAAATAAAATAAAATATAAAGATATAAATCTTTTGAGGTCCCTTCCAACCCCTAAGATTCTGTGAGAAATAAATAGTAATTAAAGGGAAAATGGAAATAAGAAAAAATGTCAAAATAATGGAAGGAAATTAAATATTAATAATAATAGAAATAAAAAAGAAAGAAATTAAACAGGAAAGGAGTAAAAGGAAAATGAAACAAAAAATAAGGGGAAATAAAAGTGACAAGAGTAGAAATAATGATAATTATGATAATAATAATCATACTAATTATAATAATTGAAAAGAAAAAATTGAAAATAACAGAAATAATAAATAACCATTATAATAATTATAATAATGATAACAATGATAACAATAATAATAATAATAATACTAGTAATTATAACAATAAAATAAAGATAAAGGAACAAAATAATATGAAATATGTGGAAATTAAAATGAAAAGAAAGGGAAATAAGGAAGAAAATTAAAATTAATGGAAACGAAGTAAAAATGAAAGTAGAAAATGGAAAGAAACTGGGAATAAAAAAAGGAAATGAAAATGGAATTAAAAAATAAGATAGTGCTAAAAAATGGAAATAAAAGGAAGAAAAAAAAGGAAATAAAATAGAAAAAAAAGGAAATAAAATGGAAATGAAAATGAAAAGAAAAAGAAAAGAAATGAAAATTAAAAGTGAATATAAAAAAAAATCTAGGAAAAAAAAGACAAGAAAAACCCCAAACCTACCTCATGAAAACACAATCAAATGAAGGTGAACATCAAACTTATGAATAAACTTGCCATGAATATGGAAATCAAAATGCAAATCAGCCCGACCCGACGGGCCGGTGACAACGCAGCGGGAAATCAACTGAAAGGTGAGGATGAGATGAGAACAGGACCTGCTGGTGACACTGGGGGGGACTGGTGGACACTGGGGGGGACTGGTGGGTAATGGAGGGGCTGGTGGACACTGGGGGGACTGGTGGGTAATGGAGGGGCTGGTGGACAAT
>NW_009953498.1:47705-47961 GCF_000747805.2 Chaetura pelagica
AGCCATTCTCCAGGACTGGAGAGGGGATCCTACAACTCCCATCCTTTTGGGGTCAAATAATACCCAATACCTAAAATTGATGTCTCTATCATGACCCAAAACCAGCTTGGGACCTGGGTCCTCTTCCAGCATGAGGTTGTTTTTGGATCCAAAGCTACTTGAGAAGCCAGAAGTATCTGCAGATGGCGATGGTGAAATCATGGAATGGTTTGGGTTGGGAGGGCCCTCTAAAAGGACCATCCTGGAGCTGCTGAAC
>NW_009953498.1:47984-54406 GCF_000747805.2 Chaetura pelagica
GCTGAACCACAGGGTCATGGAGTCACCACCCCCATAAAACCTCCACGCCAGGAGAAGTCCGGAGACCTCTCGTTTCTGGCTCATCCCCAGCAGAGGTGACGCCCAACCCGCAGGGAAGGCACCAAAGCTCATTTGGTGGTGGGTCTCACACTGGTTTCTTGGCCACCGGGGAGGAAAGGATGGGTGGCAAAGCCAGCTGGACCTCTGGGTGGGCTGTTGGATGATCTCCTGGCTCACCCTTCATCTCCTCACCCACCTTCCAACCAGGAGACTCAGGAATGCGCCGTGGGGAAAGGAATCAAAGAAGGTGAAACCACCGAGTTGGAACCTCAGCAGGGACCAAAGCCACCAGGCAGAGGTTTCTCCCTTACCTTTCGTGTCGTTCACTGGATCCATGTGCCTGTAGATGTAGCCTTCAAGGTAGGAATGAAATTTGGGAGTGGGTGGGAAAAAGGCCAAACAAATGGCCATGAGCTCCCAGCCCCGGGCCAGGCTCTCGTAACGGAAGTTCTCGGTGGTCTGGCGGCACAGTTGGATGTAGAGCTCGTCCCTCAAGCCCTGCATGCTCCAACCTTTGGTGGCAATCTCCAAAGCCACGTTGAGCTGGTCCGTCTTGGCCCGCCGGTCGCCCATGTACATCTGGATCAGTTTGAAGATCTCACACGCCTCCTTCTTGACGTTGCGGTCGTTGGTCATGATCATGGGTTTCTTGATGGACTCGCTGCTCCAGGCCAGCATGTTGGCAATGGACACTTTCCTCCGGAAGAGCCCCTGGGTGTGCTTGTTGAAGTGCTTGGAGGCCCAGTTCTCAATGTCCGTCTCCGAGGAGGGTTTCCGCAGGTTGAAGGTGGGGAAGACGCAGCTGGCGCTGGGCATCATGTTCCTGGTCTGCCGGCTGCTCTCGAACTGGGCGCAGGCACCGAGGTCCTCTGACTAGGGGGACAACAGCCCGGGGAGGCAACGTCACTCGTGGCCTGGCTGTGTCACCAACCCACTGAGAAACAACCCACCCACCGAAACAACCAACCGCCAAGAGGCCGAGCGACCAACAACCCAACTGCCCGCCCGCCAAACCAACCACTCAACCAACCAATCAACCAATGAACCAAACAACCAACCAACCAATGAACCAACCAACCAACCACCCACCCAACCAACCAACCAATGAACCAACCAACCAACAAACCACCCAACCAATGAACCAACCAACCAACCACCTACCCAACCAACCAACCAACCAATGAACCAACCAACCAACCACCCAAACAACCAACAAACCACCCAACCAACCACCCAACCAACCAGTCAACAAATCAACTAACCAACCACCCAACCATCAAACCAACCAATAAGTCAACAAACCAACTAAATAACCACCAAACCAACCAACCAAGCAGTCAGCACATCAGCCAACCACCAACCCAGCCAACCAGTCAACAAAACAACTGACCCACCAACCAACCAACTAACCAGTGAACCAAGCAGCCAGCAAACCAACCAAACACCCTACCAGTCAACATATCAACCAACCATCAAACCAGCCAGTCAACAAACCAACTAACCCACCAAACCAACCAATCAGTCAACCAAGCTACCAACCAACCACCAAACTACCAAACCAAGCAACACACCACCAAACCAACCAACCAGTCAACAAATCAACTAACCAACCACCCAACCAACAAACCAGTCAACAAACCAGCTAACAAACCATCAAACCAACCAACTAACGAACCAACCATCAAACCAACCAATCAGTCAACTAACCAACTAAATAACCACCAAACCAACCACCAGACTAATCATCAAACCAACCAACCACTAAACCAATCAACCACCCAACCAACCACCCAACCATCAAGCCAACCAACCACCTACCCACCCAACCCCCACACCCATCACAGCACCGAGAGGTGGCCCCACACTTGCACCAAAAAGCCACATCCTCTCCAAGGAGCTGCTCCTCAGTCCTCTCCAACTGGAGCTGCCCCAGTGGCCAAGGCAGCTGGTGGCACCAGTTGGCAATGGGTGGGAGGGACACACTCACCTGTGACCAGCCCCCAACCCCCAAATAACCCCTTATCAACCCTGTTCAAACATGGTTCTCCAGCAGCCACCTAGAGGAGGCTGGTGGCTCCTCCAAACCACCATCAAGATGGATGTTGTGTCTTTACCTCCCACGTGCAGAGGGACACAGGCTGCCCAGGATCTAACCTCACCTGTAGAGCACCCAAGCAGGTAGGACCTCTGCGGAGCAAAGGTCCTGCAGAGCAGTGTCCTACTGGAACCAGCACAACTTGTGGATCATGGAATGGTT
This sequence comes from Chaetura pelagica, assembly GCF_000747805.2. Taxonomy (NCBI): domain Eukaryota; kingdom Metazoa; phylum Chordata; class Aves; order Apodiformes; family Apodidae; genus Chaetura; species Chaetura pelagica. The sequence goes on from NW_009953498.1 coordinate 50,302, forward strand.
TGGGTTGGAAGGGACCTTAAAGATCATCTAGTTCCAACCATGGCAGGAACACCTTCCACTCGAAGGACCCAGGAGGTGGAGGGACACCCAAACAGCTGATGGCCAACATGGAGAAAGGCAAACAAGGACACTTGGGATGGATTGTTCTCTGGTTCAACATGGCTCCATCATCCTTCACCTCCATCTTCTGGAGGTGCAAAGGCCAGGCTAGTGTCACCTGGGCTTGGTGGCCTTAGGGACATGGGAGATGGGAGATAAGGCCTTCCCTTGTCAGAGGACACACCACATCATCCAGAGGTGACATTGTTGTCCCTACCACGTGCAGAGGGACACAGGCTGCCCAGGATCTAACCTCACCTGTAGAGCACCCAAGCAGGTAGGACCTCTGCGGAGCAAAGGTCCTGCAGAGCAGTGTCCTACTGGAACCAGCACAACTTGTGGATCATGGAATGGTTTGGGTTGGAAGGGACCTTAAAGATCATCTAGTTCCAACCATGGCAGGAACACCTTCCACTCGAAGGACCCAGGAGGTGGAGGGACACCCAAACAGCTGATGGCCAACATGGAGAAAGGCAAACAAGGACACTTGGGATGGATTGTTCTCTGGTTCAACATGGCTCCATCATCCTTCACCTCCATCTTCTGGAGGTGCAAAGGCCAGGCTAGTGTCACCTGGGCTTGGTGGCCTTAGGGACATGGGAGATAAGGCCTTCCCTTGTCAGAGGACACACCACATCATCCAGAGGTGACATTGTTGTCCCTACCACGTGCAGGGGAATTGTGTTGGTGGCCTCCACCAAGGTGACCACAGGGGTGTCATGGCCCTGGGGCTGGGCTTTAGGTGAGGGACAGAAGAAAAGGAGAAGGTGGAACCAAAGTGGAAAATCCCAGAGCCAAGAGTGAGTGACAAACACAGGAGGGGACAGGGAGCCACCCAAAGAGCCACCAGAGCTGCTGGAAGGACAACTGAGCTTCTCCTTCTTCAAAGAAGTCCCAAGTTTCTTGTCTTCTCACTCAACACCTTGTCCCTCCCCAGTTTCCTCTTTCCATTGAGGTTGCTCAGCTCCCATCTTCACCACCACCTTCCACCATGGTGATGACAGCTGGGACCTGGTGGTGGGGACACAGGGAGCTTCACCCCCCTGAGGGACCCAGCCCTGGGTTCCTATGGAGGCCACAGCCTCCACAAGGTCCTCCTGTGTCCTCCAACCTCCTGGTCAGCTGAAGGCACGTGGGACTTTCTGGGTGGAAGAAGATGCAGAATTTGCTCCAAGGCTCCTTGCTCTGCAGCCACCACTGCCGTGGCTCTTCCAAAAGCTGGTCCACAGCCAGGGCACCCACCAGGGCACGCAGAGAGAAGGAAAGGACCACATCAGCTTTCTCCAGCCAAGTCCACTCCATTACAGCTGGTCTCCTGGGCAGGAGAAGACCTTCCTTTCATCTCAAGGGTTAGGGGAACGCTCAAACCCAGAAGTGCCCTGTGAAAGCAGGAGGTCCTGGTGCCACCTTGGACACACTCTGGTGTAGGGCCAATGTGGGGACACTGAGCAGGTCCCCATGGCTTGTCCCACCCCATCACATCTCCTCTGTGCTTCCCTCCTCCCCGAGGTCTCATCACCCCCATTTTCTTCTCCATTTCTGGCCCATCTTGTTGTCATGGGCAACGTGACAACCTCCCCCCCCCTCACAAAGATCCTCCCACAGGTCTGCAGAAGCTTTTGCTTCAACCAACACTGAAGGTCCCTCAGCTCAGGGGGGGTGTATAAAACCAAATTAAAACCACGTGACAATCTCAGAGGTGATCGTGGAGTGGTTTGGGTTGGGAGGGGTCCTTTGGAGATCACCTAGTCCAACCCCTTCACCATGGACACCTCCCTCCCAGGTTGCTCAAAGCCCCTTCCAACTGAACCCCTTGAACAATTCCAAGGATGGGCCACCCACAAGTTCTCTGTGTCCAGTGTCCCACCACCTTGGTTGGAATCTGCTCTTCCTGGAACTGGTGTCTCTCAGCTTGAGGACAATGTCATATGGGGTCAAGCAAACAGGACAGAGGAGAAGAGTCCCAACACATCCCAAGCTCCACGCAGAAGGTGCAGGGTCACTACTGGTGGCAGATATTCCTCCTGGCCAACGTGAGGGTCCAAAAGTGGATTTGGAGCTCAACCAGGTTTGGGTTTGAACCTCCTCATGTAGCATCATGACCTTGAGGACACCCGTGCACGGGGAATTGTCTTCTGCTGCCTTTGGATGGGACATCCCACACGTTTCCTCACACACCCCCGTGAGCAAAATGGGTTTCTAGATGATTTGGTGTCTCCCAGGTCCGGGGTCTTTCTCCTCCTTGCTGGTATCAAGCTCCACCTTTTAGGCAGGTTCTCAGGCCACGGGGACATGGTCAGTGTCACTGTCCTTGCCCAGAGTGGAGCACTACAGGTCAGAGGGACAAATTTTGGGTGTTGGATGCTGGAGGGGAAAGGACATGAGAACTGAAAGCCAGGAGCTGCTGATGGGAACCATCTGATGGGCTGGACCAGCTTCAGCAGGTCCAGGTCAGAGTCCATGGGGAGCTATCAGCAGCAGGAGGACTACACCACCACAGGAATGATCCACAGCAGCCCCAGGAGCTGCTCTGGGGTGGAGGGGCCTCCAGGGCTGGGGCAGCTCAGTCCCAGGGAGGGGACAAGCAGCTCAGAGCCCTGGGAAGCAGATCCTGGGAAGCTGGTGCACTTGTAGCTGTTTCATCCCAAGGTTTTGAGGGGCTAAGGAGCAACTTCCTTGAGGGACCAACTTGCTATGGACCAACTCTGAGGGACCAACTTGCTATGGACCAACTCTGAGGGACCAACTTGCTGTGGACCAACTCTGAGGGACCAACTTGCTATGGACCAACTTCTTTGGGAGACCAGGTTACTAAGGACCAACTTTCAGGAACCAGCTTGCCAAGGACCAGCTTCTTTGAAGGACCAGCTGGCTACAGAGCAACTTGTTTGAGGGAAGAGCTTGCTAAGGACCAATTTCTTTGAGGAACCAACTTGCCAAGGACCAAATTCTTTGAGGGACCCAGTTACTAAGGACCAACTTTGAGTGACCAGCTTGCTAAGGACCAATTTCTTTGAGGGACCAACTTGACAAGGACCAACTTCTATGAGAAAGCAAACCTGGCAGCCACGTTGGCAGTGCTGTGAGTCCCACTGTGCTGTGGAGGAGGCAGAGGTGGCACCTCCATGGATGTGCTGCCTGGGATGGGGTGGGACAGCCAAACCAAGCCCCTCAACTCAACTTTCCCTTTTGGAAATGGTCTTGAATGGTCTTGGAAAGGATGTCAGCCCCGTGTGCGTGGCAGGAGCACCCAGCCCAGCCAGGGACCACCCCTTGGGGCTCCCCGGGGTGAGCTGGGTGTGTTTTTGGGGTTCACCAAGACCAGACCAGGGAGGAGAAGCAGCCCCTGAAGCTGCAGCTGCCACGGGATGGTTCCTGAGCACCCTGTGCTGGGTCGAAACCGGCTTTGCTGGAAGAAGGAGCTTCCACCGTGTGAGGGGTGGTGGGGACACACCTGAGGAGGTGGGTGAGGGTCACCAACGTGAGGCAACGAGGTGCAGCCCGACCACCCCCCCCCCCCACAAGCCCCAAGGACATCCTGGAGGGCGTTACCTGGGACGGGTGTAGGTAGGGCTCCGGGGAGGCCAGGTTGGTCTGCACCGACACGCTCTTCTCCAGGAGGATCTGGGGGAAGCCCAGCTTCTCAAAGGTGTTCCTCTTCCAGTGCTTGTTCTCCTGCTGTGCCAAAGCCTCGTCCTCACTGAAAGCTCTCACCACGGGGCCCGGCATGGGCAAGGGGAGGGCCCCGTCGCTCTCGTAGCCCGACCCATCCTTTTGGGAGTCCCAACTGCTCCGTTGCTTCATGTGGTAATGGGCTTGTTGGGCTTCCCATGCCAGGCGTGCTTGGGCCAGGAAAGGCTCGGGGTACCCCCTCCCCACCTCAGCCTCCTTGCTGTCCGTCCTGCCCAGGGGGGACCTGCTGGCTCCCGGGGCGCCTCGTTCCTCGCCCAGCACCCCCTCTCCCCCCAGCACCTCCCTGTCCCCCGAGCCGTCGGCGGGCGAGGCG
>NW_009953498.1:55565-56106 GCF_000747805.2 Chaetura pelagica
CTGTCCCCCGAGCCGTCGGCGGGCGAGGCGTTGGGCTTGTGGGGCAGGGAAGGCTTCCGGCTTTTCCTCTTCCTGGTGGAGGGCGAGTAACCGGTGGAGGACAAAGTGTCCTGCTGGCTGGACCACGACATGGAGTCCTCCCCACCCTGGGCCACTTGGCTGCCCGCGGGGCCGGGGCAGAACTCGGGTCCCTCCATGCTGCTGTAGTCGCCCGATTTGACGTCCAGGCGTTGGTCCCGCACCAGGCAGGGGCTGTGCTGCAGCGAGTAGGAACCCCCGACGGGGTTGGGGGAGTATTTGTGCCTCAGGCCCGTCTTCGCCTTGGGGCTGGAGCCCGACTGCTCCACGTAGACCAGCTGCCTGACGTACTCCTTGCCGGCGGGGCTGTACTCCAGGCTCATGAAGCGGTCGGGGCACTTCTGCTTGGTGAGCACCAGCTGCTGGTAGGGCGAGTTGGGGCTCTGCTTGGGCGACTGCAGGAAAGGGTGAGGCTTCCTGACGGGCGACTTCTGTGGGGAGGCGGCTTTGTAGCTCCCGCCGG
>NW_009953498.1:56234-56984 GCF_000747805.2 Chaetura pelagica
GTGGGATGAAACCAGGTTCTGGAGACACAGGAAGAGCTAGGCCAGACAAACATCAAGTTCTAGTGACACGAGAAGAGCCACAGGGGACAAACCCAGGTTTGGGAAGCAGGGGAAGAGCCCCATGGGATGAAACCAGGTTCTGGTGGCACAGAGAGGACCCTGGAGCAGCAGCAACCCAGCCTGGCAGCAGGGCTGGGGCCAGTACCTGTGTAGCCGATCTTCTCGAAGCTGAGGAGGCTGAAGATGCTGTTGTAAAGCTGCATTTCCTTTTTCCTGGTTTGGTCCATCTCGTCCAGAATCTCCATCAGCTCGTTCCCTGTCTTGGTGGGGTGGGTGCACTCGGCCTCGTGCACAGACAGCTCGTGGAAGGGGCCCTGCCAGGGGCACCCGATCCGCTTGTACTTGCACTGGGTCACCCTGGGAGGGGGCAGGAGGGAAGAGTCACTGGGGGGGCAGGTGGGAAAGGACCTCTGATCATCCCACTGAGCCCCCAGAGCAGGGTCACCCCCAGCAGGTCCCACAGGAGCCTCCAGAGGTGCTGGGGTGTCCCCAGAGAAGGAGCCTCCTGGCCCAGAGCTCTGCCACCCTCCCAGGCAACACGTTCCTCCTCCTGGGGAGGAACTTTAGGGTCTCCCTGGAGAGTCAGAGAGGGGTTGAGGCTGGCAGGGAGCTCTGCAGACCCCCCCTCCCAGCCCCCAGGGCAGGGTCACCCCCAGCAGGTCCCACAGGAGGCTCCAGAGGGGCTGGGAT
>NW_009953498.1:57011-65269 GCF_000747805.2 Chaetura pelagica
GTGCCCCCGCTGGTCCCCATGGCCCCTTGGCCTGTCCCGGGGCACTGCTGAGAAGAGACTGGTCCCCCCCTCCTGACCCCCCTGCAGATCCTGCTCAGCCTTGAGGAGACCCCCCCTCAGGCTCCTCCTCTCCAGCTGAACAGCCCCAGCTCCCTCAGCCTTTCCTCCCAGGCAGATGCTCCAGCCCCTCAGCACCTTGGGGGCCCTGCCCTGGACTCTTCTCCAGCAGTTCCCTGTCTCTCTTGAACTGGGGAGCCCAGAACTGGTCCCAGTTCTTCAGATGTAGCCTCATCAGAGCAGAAGAAAGGAGGAAAGAGAGACAACCCCATAACCACTGCTCTGAGACCAGCCCAGAAGCCAAAGGATGGACAAGTCCAAGCACCCCAAGCCTCTCCTATCTGGTGATGGAGAGGGCATTGCCACCATCCCAAATGTGACCCCAGGGTTTGAGGTGTCCCAGCATTGTGGGGACAATCCCTGCCCTGCTCCTGCTGGCCACACTAGGTCTGACACAAGCCAGGATGCTGGTGCCCTTCTTGGCCACCTTCTTGGCCTTCCTGGCCATGTACTGGCTCATCCTCAGCCACTTTTGACCACCACCTCCAGGCCATTCTCTCCTGAGCAGCTTCACTCCTCTCTGCTCCCCTCTGCTTTCCTCCAACCTAATTTCTTCAGGTGACCAAAGATGAAATCCCTCCAACCTTAGGTTGTCCAGCCAACCTAAACAGAGAGGAACCTCGTGCTCTGCTCCTGCATGTGCTGCTTTTCCTGCCCTGGACCACACGTGAAGGCCATGGACAACCTGCCATCACCTGGGGCTTTTTGGGGAGCAACTGGAGAACCTTGGCCAAGGCAGAGCACGAGCCCTGGGAGATGCTGTGTGGCTGCTCTGGTGGTTCAGGCAGGTGGATGTTGTTGGTCACCACCGAGGATCTGACAGGCCCCACAAATCAAGAGGGCAGAAACCCAAGGAGACGGTGGCACCCCAGAGTCTAGGGGGGCTGCAGAAGCTCTTTTCTCTCCCCAGCAACCCCTCCCAGCCCCCCCCAAAACCCACTGAGGCAGAAGTTGGCTTTATCCTTCATGTGAACCTATGAAAAGAAGAACCTGAAGTTCTCCAGAGCTGTAGGTGCAGGAACGTGGGTGCTTCTGGTGGTGGAAATGGCTGGAATGTCAGTTTTTGGGGGGGTTTTGGAAGTAGAATCACAAACTCCACTGAGAGTCTAGTTGTTTATTCCTGTTCACACACACAATTCCTGGGCTGTGGGACCGTCCAATCATCCAATGGTTCGGGTTGGAAGGGACCTGCCCCCATCCAGGGCCCTTTTCCCACCTCAACATCTCCCAAGCAGTAAGAGGTGATGCTCCTCAGCCCCTCCTCACGCTTCAGCTCTTCCACAGGGACACAAACCCAACTCAAATCCACATCTTTTAACCCAAACCAGGTGAAAGCACCTCTTAAACCCCAGATTTCCTGCTTGCTCTGGTATCTCAGGCAGCAGCCTGATAAAAATCCCCACAGAACAGCCCAGCCCTTGGAATCACCCAACCGAGCTGGAGCTTTAAATCAAAACATTAAAGCACACTAGGTCTGACACAAGCCAGGATGCTGGTGCCCTTCTTGGCCACCTTCTTGGCCTTCCTGGCCATGTACTGGCTCATCCTCAGCCACTTTTGACCACCACCTCCAGGCCATTCTCTCCTGAGCAGCTTCACTCCTCTCTGCTCCCCTCTGCTTTCCTCCAACCTAATTTCTTCAGGTGACCAAAGATGAAAACTCTCCAAACTTAGGTTGTCCAGCCAACCTAAACAGAGAGGAACCTCGTGCTCTGCTCCTGCACGTGCTGCTTTTCCTGCCCTGGACCACATGTGAAGGCCATGGACAACCTGCCATCACCTGGGGCTTTTTGGGGAGCAACTGGAGAACCTTGGCCAAGGCAGAGCACGAGCCCTGGGAGATGCTGTGTGGCTGCTCTGGTGGTTCAGGCAGGTGGATGTTGTTGGTCACCACCGAGGATCTGACAGGCCCCACAAATCAAGAGGGCAGAAACCCAAGGAGACGGTGGCACCCCAGAGTCTAGAGGGGCTGCAGAAGCTCTTTTCTCTCCCCAGCAACCCCTCCCAGCCCCCCCCAAAACCCACTGAGGCAGAAGTTGGCTTTATCCTTCATGTGAACCTATGAAAAGAAGAACCTGAAGTTCTCCAGAGCTGTAGGTGCAGGAACGTGGGTGCTTCTGGTGGTGGAAATGGCTGGAATGTCAGTTTTTGGGGGGGTTTTGGAAGTAGAATCACAAACTCCACTGAGAGTCTAGTTGTTTATTCCTGTTCACACACACAATTCCTGGGCTGTGGGACCGTCCAATCATCCAATGGTTCGGGTTGGAAGGGACCTGCCCCCATCCAGGGCCCTTTTCCCACCTCAACATCTCCCAAGCAGTAAGAGGTGATGCTCCTCAGCCCCTCCTCACGCTTCAGCTCTTCCACAGGGACACAAACCCAACTCAAATCCACATCTTTTAACCCAAACCAGGTGAAAGCACCTCTTAAACCCCAGATTTCCTGCTTGCTCTGGTATCTCAGGCAGCAGCCTGATAAAAATCCCCACGGAACAGCCCAGCCCTTGGAATCACCCAACCGAGCTGGAGCTTTAAATCAAAACATTAAAGAACAGCAACCAATACACCTGAAAGCTCCTGGGTTATCACCACACGACACAAAACGTGGCTAAAATTACATTTCCTGCCCTGCAAAAGGGATGTTGGGAAAGGCCTTTTATGGGGGGGGGATAAACCAGGGGCTTGGATTAACGAGAAGCGCGAGAGGAGAACGAGCCCCAAGGTTTGCCACCCTCCTGCCATGGGAGATCCTCCAGGAATCCAAAGCATTCCCCTTCTCCCTGGCTTGGCACCCTTTCCTGTTCCCTCCTCATGGTGAAGCCAAGGTTCTTTTACTCACAATTCCAAGCACATTCCCGTGACAAACTCCCTCCCAAATCCCCCCTAATGTTCTATCAGCGACATCAATGATCGATGCAAATTTGCATCATTTCCCCTGGACTGAAACACTGTGTTTATTTAGGGGGAGGATTCCCCTCCCCCCCCCCCCCAAAAAAAATGCTCTTCAATCTCCCTGCTCCAACAACCCCTCCCTGATCTTCTCCCACCCTTTGGAAAGTCAACCACAGAGGAGAAACCTCCGGCGCGGGGCTCGGCGCGCGCTCCCCGTTTATAATTAGAATTGATAATTATTTTGATGCCCGCGCTCATTAAGACCACCCGCAGCTCCACTTCCCATGAAAACAGAAAGAGAAGGACTTTTTTTATGGCCCTGATTTCTCCTGTGATGCCTTGAACGGAGTCGATTGGCAGCGACATGAAATCAAGGTAGGACTCGGGAATCAAAGGTCACAGCTGAGCTTAAGAGTAATTATCTTAGCAGCACCGTAATTATTTTAAGATGAAATGAATGACACCCCAAATGAGATGGAGGAGGAAGGATGTTCACAAAACCAACTTCAATAAGCACTTTTCTCTTTTTCAAGATGTCTTTGCTTGTCCTGGTGTTATCTGGACTTTGAAGATCATAATTTAGCGCTAGGATTAAATAGGGGGGGGGCAGAGGAGGGGATGAATTGGAATAATTAATTTAAATATATTGGTTTTCAGCCTCCTGTGGGGTTTGTACCTACTGGAAAAGCACCACCTTGTTGTGTCCCCAAGCTGTCCCCACCACCCCTGTGCCCTTGCTCTTCCTCACCTTCCTCCCCCGGCCGCGAGATCCGGGCGCATCTTCTCCCCGCGACGTTTTTTTTCCCCATCACCTTCCTGAGCTTGAAGATTCCATCCCCTTCCCCCAGTCCACTGCTAAACTGGGAACGACCACAGTTCCAAGGATGTGGCACAGTCCTCTGTGTGTGTGTCCTCCCTCCTCGTTGTCTCCCTCCTCGTTGTGTCTCCTCCCAGCCAGGGATGGGCGGCCGAGCGCGTCCCGCCGCGAATCCCGGGATCAGCCACGAGCTGATGGTGGAAAAACCTCCCTCTCCCTGGCCCAGTGCCTGAAGCTGCTCCAGCAGCACCTCAATCTCATCCTGCAAATGTGGGCAAGGGGTGGGAAGGGGTGGCCTGATCTCTGCAGGGAACTGAGATGTCTGGGCTTCCAGCTGAAACCTCCCGTGATCCTTAACGAAACTTCCCAGCCGGGAAGCTGACCTGGTTGTTCTGGCAGAAGCCAGGAAGCTGGGGGGTCTTCTTGGCCACACTTGGGCTCATGTCCCTCCACTGCTGACCAACCCCCCAAGGTCCTTTTCCCCCCAGGAACTTCCCAGCTGCTCTTCCCAAGCCTGGAGTGTTGCCTGGGGTCGGTGTGACCCAAGGGCAGGGCTTGACCAAGGACTACGAGACCAACCTCCAAGCCTGGATGGGTGTTGGGCTGATGTGCCAGACCATTCCTCCTCCCACAGGCCTCTCCTCCACCCACCCCAGGAGATGGGTGACTTTGAAGCTGCTGATTGCTAACCAGGGCTGTAACAAAGCTGATTGAGTGGGTTCTTCTCTTGGAGAAGAGCTTTGGGCCAAGGAACCAGGTCAGACCTGTTGCCCTGGTTTGTGTACGAGCCACCAGGTGCTGCCATCAGCAGCACATTGGCTTTGAAGAACAGGTCCTGGAAGGTGGAGCTCAGTGTGTTTGCTGGAAGCCTTTCAGCAGGATGGGTTGGTCTTGCTTGAGGTGGACACTACAGGTCCACCACTTGGGCACCACACGTGCATTTGAGGCAAGTCACCTGGCTCAGGATGAAGATGAGGGTGATGGTTCACTTCTCCAAGACTTGGCTGAACATGGAAGAAGCACAAGGATGTGGCAAAGAGCGTGGAGAAAACTGCTCCCAACCCTATGGTGAGGGCTCCTTCCAGGAGGACTCTTCAGACCTTAACATTGAAGCCATCAGATGGACTTGAGCTGCACGAGGAGAAGAGACTGAGTTTGCTTCCCCATGGAGACATGGACTTGGGGCAGAGGCTCCAGCCCAGGTTACACCACAGCATCATGCCCAAGAGCAGCGATAAAACTTCTTACCCCTCTTCACTTTTGCTCCAAAAGGTGGGATTTTGATCTCACGGATCTCCAAGGCATCACTGGTGCTCTGAACTCACAGCTGTGAAGGTGAAGCCCGAGCTGAACAAGGTGGTGGACAAATCAAGCAGCTGGCAGCAGCACGTGGGACAGCTGGGATGGCCACCATGTGGCTTCTGCTGGGAAGGTGTCTCCTTGGCCAGCAAAAGTCTGTTGGCACTTGAGATGCATCTTTGTCATTGCTGGGAGAGGAATGTGACCTCGCAGCCACCTCAGCTAAAACTGACACCAGCAGCCAAGGGAGTTTCAGCCCAGAGATGTGGAGGCCCCACCTCCAGGATGGCTCCAGAGGTACAGGATTCCCCAGGAAGCTTGGATGAATACAGAGGTTGCAACCAGAAGGGGTTGGAGATCTTCTCCTCCCTGGTTTCATGGCCAGATTTGGTCCCACACATCTAGTGTGTGTGTGTGTCTGGGACAAGTGGCCACCACCAACTGGACACCAGACACTTCTACACTGTCAACTCGACGGGACAAAGGTGGGTCCATCAAAAGGTGAGAAATAATTAATGGTGCAATAAAGTTGACTCAATCAAGCCTGAGAGATGAATGATTGAGGAAGAGGTGAAGGCGACTCAATCAAACGTAGCACGAGCAGCTCGTTGCAGGTCCCCATCCTGAACATCACTGCTCCATCTCCCTGCCCCTGCTCCATCTCCCTGGCACCTCTCCAGGTTTCCATCCCTGCTCCACGTCCCCATCACTGCTCCATGACAGGGAATCCCCTCCAAAGACAGGGCACCAAATCACCTGGGCTCGCTCAGGTGATGGGTTCAACCCATGCCCAAACCAACCTGCTTCTGTTCCACCCAAACATCCCAAGAAACAGCCTAGAAACTGGTTCCTGTGTGGAGAGATGGCCCAGCCACCACCTCACCATGATGGCAGGCCTTGAGGTTGACCAGCAGCACCAGAAGAGCCCTGACCCCATCCCCAGACTGATGGTGGAGCCTCATGGAACCCTGCAGACCAGGATCTCACCATGAGCTGTGACCCCATCACTGGAGAACCCTGGTGCTTCCTCCTGTCCTGCTTCACTTTCTGGTCATGGAGCCACTCAGAGGAGGATACCACCACCTCATGAGGGTGGATGGTCCTTGCTCCAAAGAACCACCAAGGTGCACCTGAAGGGTGGCAGAAAAGCTAGAAGACAAAGAGGGGATGGGAAGGAGGAGCAGAGGAGCACAAAAAAGCCTGGTGGGACTCGCTGCCCTAGTCCCAGGGTTGTCCCACACCCCCACCTCACCACCAAGGCCACGTTGCAGACCCCAATCCAGGTAAAACCAGAGGGAAAGCTGGGATACCTGTAGTGGAGGAGTTGTCCTTCTGCGCTGTAGTCCCGATAAATGTCATATTCCTTCTCAAACACTCCGGAGGGCGACGAGCTGCAACACAGGAACCGTGGGCCAGGAGTTACCAACAGGGACACCTGCACCCCCCTCCCCTCATAAAAGGCTCCTTCCCTCCAGGATTAGGGAGGATGCATACAGAGAGAGCAGCTCTTGGTCCCCACCAGTCTGGACTCTGGGCTCAGCACCTACTCCCACCTCCTCGCATCGAGCTTTGAGTCACCAACCACTTGTTAAGCAGATGATGGTCAAGCCCTCCATGTGGTCTCCAGCTTCGTGTCAAACCCTACCACATTCACCCTTGAATTTGGCTCCAGACGTGCCTGGATGGATCCTAAACATCTCACAGCTTTGTAGCACCCGTGGTCCTTCCCAAGTGCAGCCCTTCCTCGTGCCTGGAGCAAAGCTCTCCCTCCTTGCTCACCTCAGATGGTCAGAGCCAACATGGGCAGAGGTGGTGAGGTTCAGAAAAGCCTTTTTTTTTGGACACATTTTCATCTATCATGTTGAAGTTGGGTCACATCTGAGACTGCAGAGCCCTGGCTCCCAGGAGGAGAAGGTCAAAGCACCAACAGCTACCAAGCTTATCCAAGAGACACCTCACCTGGAGGGGCAGGACACCATTGACAGGCTGCTTTTTTGGGCTTAAGAGACTCTCCTGTCATAGAATCATGGAGTGGTTTGGGTTGGAAGGGACCTTAAAGACCATCCAGTCCTACCCCCTGTATGAGCAGGGACACCTCCCAGCAGCCCAGGCTGCTCCAAGCCCCATCCAACCTGCCCTTCAACACCCCCAGGGATGGGGCAGCCACAGCTTCCCTGGGCAACCTGGGCCAGGCTCTCCCCACCCTCACAGCCCAGAATTTCTCCCTCCCATCTCAGCTCCAGCTCCCTCTGCCAGCTGGAAACCCTTCCCCCTGCTCCCACCCCTCCCTGCCCTTGTCCCAAGCCCCTCCCCAGCTTTCCTGGAGCCCCTTCAGGCACTGGAAGCTGCTCTCAGGTCTCCCTGGAGCCTTCTCTTCTCCAGGCTGAACCCCCCAACTCTCCCAGCCTGGCTCCAGAGCAGAGCTGCTCCAGCCCTCCCATCATTTCCCTGCTTTTCTGTCTCTTGAACTCAAATTAAGCCCAAATATCACCCCAAGGCAGAGCCCTGCAGATGAAATTTGGGCCAGTATAAAGCATTCAGTTCTCTGCTGCACAGGTTTCATGTTGTTCTCACTGGGGGGGAGAAGGATGAGAAGCCCTTTGCTCTAAATGCTTTGTGCTTTTCCTCCTCCACTTCCCATCCCTGTTTCTTTGGGAACCACCAAACCATCCCCAGGGGCTGCAGGAGTCAGTGCAACATCATGTCCCCCTTCTCAAAAAGCTGATAAGGGCTCAGTGCCTGCAGGACCCGTGCATGGGGTTGCTGCACTGCAACCAGAAGAGCCCCACCATGAAGAAGAGAGACAGATGCCCCTGGTGCAGCCCAGCCCTCTGGGGAGATCTTTGCACAAGTGCTGGCACTTTCATGATGGAGGGTCAAGTTAAACATGAGGAAAAGCTTCTTGGCTGTGAGGGTGACAGAGCCCTGGGACAGGCTGCCCAGGGAGGCTGTGGAGTCTCCATCCCTGCAGACATTCCAGCCCCACCTGGATGTGTTCCTGTGGGATCTGCTCTAGGGGATCCTGCTCTGGCAGGGGGTTGGACTGGGTGATCTCCAGAGGTCCCTTCCAACCCCTGCCATCCTGTGACACCTTTGGTCCCAAGCAGCAGTGGGTTGATTCTTACACCCAAATA